>NC_136261.1:292710096-293070871 GCF_964187855.1 Myxine glutinosa | reverse complement strand
AGAGGGGAGAAGAGGTGGGGATGGGGAGGGTGAGGGATGGGGAGGGGGGTGGGAGGGGGGGGGAGGGGGAGGGGAGGGAGCCGGAGGAGGGAGGGGAGAGGGAAGAGGGGGGATGGGGAGGGTGAGGGATGGGAGGGTGAGGGATGGGAAGGGGAGGGGGGAGGGTTGGGAGGGGGGAGGGGGAGGGGGAAGGGGGAGGGTTGGGAGGGGGGAGGGGGAGGGGTGGGAGGGGGGTAGGGGGTGGGAGGGGGTGGGGGGAGGGGGAGGGGTGGGAGGGGGGTGGGGGGAGGGGGAGGGGGAGGGGAAGGGGGGGAGGAGGGAGGGGGAAGGGGGGAGGAGGGAGGGGGAGGGGGGAGGAGGGAGGGGAAAGGGGGAGGGGGAGGGGGACGGGGAGGGGGACGGGGAGGGGGACGGGGAGGAGGGAGGGGGGAGGGGGGACGGGGAGGAGGGAGGGGGAGGGAGGGGGAGGGAGGGGGAGGGGGAGGGAGGGGGAGGAGGGAGGGGGATGGAGGGGGAGGAGGGAAGGGGAGGGAGGGGGAGGAGGGAGGGGGAGGGGGGAGGAGGGAGGGGGGAGGGGGAGGGGGAGGGGGAGGAGGGAGGGGGAGGGGGGAGGAGGGAGGGGGAGGGGGAGGAGGGAGGGGGAAGGGGAGGGGGAGGGGGGAGGAGGGAGGGGGAGGGGGTGACCCGGCATTGCTGGGTGGGGGAGGGGAGGGGAACGGAGGGGAGGGGAGAAGAGGGGGGAGGGGGAGAAGGGTGGGGGAGGGGAGGGGGGAAAAGGGAGGGGGAGGGGAGGGGGAAAAGGGAGGGGGAGGGGAGAAGTGGAGGGGTAGGGTGGAGGGGGAGGGGGAGGGGGGGGAAGGGAGGGGGGAGGGGGGGAAGGGAGGGGGAGGGTGGAGGGGGAAAAGGGAGGGGGAGGGGGGAGGGGGGAAAAGGGAGGGGGAGGGGGAGGGGGGAGGGGGGAAAGGGAGGGGGAGGGGGAAGGGGGAGGGGGAAAATGGAGGGGGAGGGGAGAAGGGGAGGGGGGGAGGGGGAGGGGAGAAGGGGATGGGTAGGGTGGAGGGGGGGTAGGGTGGAGGGGGAAGGGAGGGGGAGGGTGGAGGGGAGGGGGAGGGGGGAAGGGAGGGGGAGGGTGGAGGGGGAAAAGGGAGGGGGAGGGGGAAAAGGGAGGGGGAGGGGGAGGGGGGAAAGGGGAGGGGGAGGGGGAAAATGGAGGGGGAGGGGAGAAGGGGAGGGGGGAGGGGGAGGGGAGAAGGGGATGGGTAGGGTGGAGGGGGGAAGGGAGGGGGGGGACGGAGGGGGGGGGGGTGGGTAAGGGGGAGGGAAGGGGATGGCCAGTCAACAATGACGTTGCAGTTCTCACGGTCAGACAGCAGCACAGCAATCGGACATAGTCCTGCAATTTCGCAACAGCACGACGCGGATTTGGAGACTCACCGATCCTGTGACGCCCTCCAGTACCGGCGTTGCCGGGTGGGGGGAAGGGAGACCCGTACATTCCCAACCCGTCCATTCGCCCCTCTCGACTCAAGCTCACTCGTACAAAAGCCTCGCACAAATTACACCGTGAAGGCCCAATGGTCATGTCTATGCCACAAATCACGGGCGCACTGAATTGAAAATATATAGAACGCTCATACTCCATGAAAAGTGAAGCCGCCGTGTCGCCATCTTGGTCAGCACGACTCGACCAACTCGCTGCGCGGAGCTCGTTTTGTGCGGCAATAAACTGCTCCAATCGGTTACGGAAGGGTTGTGGAAAGACGTTTCACAGCTGTTTCAAAGACATTTAATTCATATCGCACAAAATCGATACAAAACACGATCGCATAAAAGGTGAAAAAAACGTGTGACGTGTGACGGGATGGAACATCACGTGATCGCCCTGAGCGAATCAGTCTGGCGGCGGGAATGGAACATCACGTGGTCGCTCTGAGCGAATCAGCGAGCTGCTCTGGAACCGGCTGAGATTAGCGGGGTACTTCGCTGAAATGCGCTGAGGTAAATATGAATAAAAAATATGGATCTTGTCAAATATGGTCTCGGTCATGTTCGTCCCAGGCTCAATGGCTATGTCTATGCCAAATATCAAGTACGTGAGCCTCTCCGTTTAGGAGTCTATCGGTAACATTACACACACACACACACACACACACACACACACACACACACACACACACACACAAACTGTGTTATATATATATATATATATATATATATATATATATATATATATATATATATATATATATATATATATATATATATATATATATATATATATATATCTCTCACACACGAGGCTCGACTTTGTATACAAAAATATATATGTATTTCTTTATACATCTTATTATAATAGAGTAAACGTACGCATATGGCTATGTTTGTATGCGACCTAAACGTCTTCTTCTTCTTCAAATATAATAAACACCCAAAACACAGTCCGTGAACTCTTAATTGCATTTAGACTGCTGAGACCCCTCAGACCTTTGATGACCCTTTACGTCTTACAGACCCACAGGACCCAAAAGACCATTAAGACCCAAAAGCACCTGAAGACTCAAAATTCCTTGAAGACCCAAAACACCCCAAATACCCAAAATACCCTTGAAGGCCCAGAGGATCCAAAATACCCTGAAGACCCAAAAGGCCCTGAAGACCCAAAACTCCATAAAGACCCAGAATACGCAAAAGGCCCTGAAGACGCAAAAGACTCCGAAATGGCAAAAGATGCCTATCGCTCTGAAACGACGTGTGGTGAGGCGTGCGGAGCACGCCGAGTCACACTCGTATATATTTATACATACATATTGTCGTGTCAGCCCTATGGTGAACACCTCAGGGCGACGGAAAGCCAAACGTTGTTAACTCTGAGGCGTACTCCGAACCTTCATGGGATTATCTTTTTGTGCTTTACCATTTGGCAGTATGACAGACTAATCTGGGTTTGGCGGATGCCAGGAGAACGCTACTGTTGTGAAATAAAACTCAGACCTCTTCAAAGAAATGAGGCTTTATTGAACTACAGTCACATGAAAAAGTAAGTACACCCCATGTAAAGTTTTGACTTTTTCAACATATGTCAACATACAGCTATTTGATCTTCATTTCAACAATATTGACAGATAAAGGTGATATAATACAACAAATATCATGAAACATTTACATTTTGTAGTCCATTGTATAATTTAAATAAACATAAATGCAAATTTCGCATGTGGAAAAAGTAAGTACACCCTTGGCTCTAATAGGTGGTATTGCCCCCTTTGGCAGAAACAACCTCAAGTAGGCATTTCTTATAACTGTCTACCAGTCTCTGACATCGACTGGGAGAAATTTTTGCCCACTCCTCCATGCAGAATTCTTTCAGCTGTTCGATGTTTGAGGGGTTTCTTGTATGTACAGCTCGTTTCAAATCCCCCCACAACATCTCGATGGGATTTAGATCCGGGCTTTGACTTGGCCATTCCAGAACCCTCCATTTCTTTCTTTTCAACCATTCCTTGGTGGATTTACTGGTATGCTTAGGGTCATTGTCATGTTGCAAGGTCCACCTTCGGTTAAGCTTCAACTTTCCGACAGATGGCCTCACATTATCCTCAAGCACCCTCTGGTACAATGAAGAATTCACAGTGGATTTTATGATAGTGAGTTGCCCAGGCCCTGATGGAGCAAAGCTGCGCCCAAACCATAATATTTCCACCACCATGATTTACAGTTGGTATCAGGTTCTTGTGGTCAAATGCTGTCTTTGGTTTTCGCCAAACATGTCTTCTGTTACTGTGGCCAAATAGCTCTACCTTTGACTCATCTGTCCAGAGCACATTGTTACAGAAGTGCTGGTCTTTGCCTAGGTGTTCATTGGCAAACTTTAGTCTTGCCCTGATGTTCTTTCTGGACAGCAAAGGTTTCCTCCTGGTACATCTCCCATGTAGATCAAATTTGTGCAGCCTCTTTCTAATGGTAGACTCGTGCACTTTGACATCAACAGTGGCAAGAGCTACCTGTAGGTCCCGTGCCGACATTCTGGGGTTCTTAGAGACGTCTTTCAGCATCTTGCGGTCTGCTCTCGGGCTGAACTTGCTGGGGCGGCCTGGCCTGAACAAGTTGGCAGTTGTTTGGAATCTTCTCCACTTGTAGATGATCTTCCGGACAGTCGAATGATTGATTTCAAATTGTTTGGAGATCTTTTTAAATCCCTTCCCAGACTCGTAGGCATCTATAACCTTCTTTCTGAAGGCCTCAGAGAGCTCTTTTGATCTAGGCATGGTAACGCCGCACACTTCAACAACAAAGAGCAAACCAAACTAAATGTCTGAGGTTTAAATAAGGCAGGTTCCTCCAAGATCCTCTCTAACGATGTTCTAATCATTTGCACCTGAGCTGGTGCACCTGATTCTAATTTTAGGTATTTGAAGTAGTGATAAATGTAGGGGTGTACTTTCTTTTTCCACATGCGAAATTTGCATTTATGTTTATTTAAATTATACAATGAACTACAAAATGTAAATGTTTCATGATATGTGTTATATTTTATCACCTTTATCTATCAATATTGTTGAAATGAAGATCAAATAGCTGTATGTTGAAATATGTTGAAAAAGTCAAAACTTTACATGGGGTGTACTTACTTTTTCACGTGACTGTGACCCTGCTCCGAGCTCCCCCACCTCAGATGGGTTGAGAAAGAGTTGAGAAAGAGAGTTCCGAGATGAGATGAGTTGCGCGCAAGTTGAGAGAAGTTCTGAGAGAGATGAGTTGCGCAGCCCATGAGAGAAGTTCCCGTTGAGTTTGAGTTGAGGTCGGTCAGAGTCATGTGCAAGTTACAGTTCCCTGTGAGTCGATTCACAGTTCCCCGTGAGAGTGAGTTGGGTTGAGCTTGAGAACGCGAGTAGAGCTGCAGGACAAACGAATTGAATTGCCGATTGTACACGAACTTTCCCCGTGCCCTGCGCTCTGCGCTGTATTAATCACGCGCTCGAGAGGAAGATCCGCGCCGGGCCACAGACGCGCGATTTCCTCCTGCCTGCCTTTGCCTGCTTACATGCCGTGAACATCGGAGAGCCACGCCGGGCGAGCTGCCCCGGGGCGACCGACAGAAAAGCGTGGTTGGCGCGCGAACCTCTCTTCCTCCATCTCCCCGTGTGCGTGAGTGGGCCCTTCGTCTGGGATTTTAAGTTAACATTGTTAAGCTCTGCTCTGTGTCCCCATTTGCCTTCATTCTGATCATTGTACATAAATAATAAATCATGTTCTTCCTCTGATTTGACTGCCCTGTCACTTCCATCCATTGGCTTCACATGGTACGAATAAAACCGCTCGAATCGGGTTCCAATAAAAGTAACAGCACGAGTCACGTGACACGCATACCGCTCGGGCGTACTCGATTAAGCGTGGCTTGTGCGAGGCTCGATCCCCACTTTTGCGGCAGTGTGGGTTAAAGGTACATGCGAATTTGTCCCGATACACTTTTTCACGTTTGCCCGGAAGTAGCGATTCGGCCTCGCGGACCGGAGGACCCTGGGGGGAAAAAAGGGTTTAAACCCCCCCTTTTGTAATGGGAACGGGCTTCGGGAGATCCGCAACAATATATATATATATATATATATATATATATATATATATATATATATATATATATATATATATATATGTATATACAGTGGAACCTTGACTTACGAATTTAATTCGTTCCGTGACCGAGCTCGTAACTCAAATTGCTCGTATCTCAAATCAAATTTCCCCATTGAAATGCATTGAAATGCTATTAATCCGTTCCAGCCCGCCAAAAACCACACCAATTTTTTTTTAAATATACAGTATATATAAAAATATCTCGCGCTTTATATTTCACCTGTATGCAGCATACAAGTTGGCAGGATGGCCTGGACTGGAGGTACGCACACTTGACTCTAAAGTCTAAACTGTCCAGCCTGGGTTTGAATCCCGACCCAGCTATAACCTGTCATGGGTGAATCACAGGCAGGGTGATTCATCAATGTGTGTACCGCTAAACTGGGCGCCCCGTTTGCGTCCCATTAGTTGTTGGATGTTAAGGATCTCACCGTGTTTTCCACAAAGAGAAGGCGAGCTATCGCCGGCACTCTGAACAAGTTGTGGCCTGGCATGGCATGAACATGAAAACATGAACATGAACATGAACATGAAATGTTCGACATGAACATGAAATTTTCCGAAATAACCAAAATGCGAAAACTAAAATGCAGCGCTATACGACAGAGATACGTACTGTACTTGAACGGCAAGATAACCACGTGACCAGAACCTACCTAGCGGCGTAAACTCGAAATAACCAAAATGCGAAAACTAAAATGCAGCGCTATACGACAGAGATACGTACTGTACTTGAACGGCAAGATAACCACGTGACCAGAACCTACCTGGCGGCGTAAACTCGAAATAACCAAAATGCGAAAACTAAAATGCAGCGCTATACGACAGAGATACGTACTGTACTTGAACGGCAAGATAACCACGTGACCAGCACCTACCTGGCGGCTTAAACTCGAAATAACCAAAATGCGAAAAAAAAAATGCATCGCTATACGACAGAGATACGTACTGTACGTGCACGGCAAGATAACCACGTGACCAGAACCTACCTGGCGGCGTAAACTCGAAATAACCAAAATGCGAAAAAAAAAATGCAGCGCTGTACGACAGAGATACGTACTGTACTTGAACGGCAAGATAACCACATGACCAGAACCTACCTGGCGGCGTAAACTCGAAAAAAAAAATGCAGCGCTGTACGACAGAGATACGTACTGTACGTGCACGGCAAGATAACCACGTGACCAGAACCCACCTGGCGGCGTGAACTCGAAATAACCAAAATGCGAAAAAAAAAATGCAGCGCTATACGACAGAGATACGTACTGTACGTGCACGGCAAGATAACCACGTGACCAGAACAACCCACCTGGCGGCGTGAGCTCGAAATAACCAAAATGCGAAAAAAAAAATGCAGCGCTATACGACAGAGATACGTACTTGAACGGCAAGATAACCACGTGACTGGGTGGCGAAAGCTCGTAACTCGGATCTCGGCTCGCATCTCAAAGCAATAAACTGCCGGAGCGACGGCTCGTATCTCGAAAAACTCGTAAGTTGGGGCACTCGTAAGTCAAGGTTCCACTGTATATATATATATATATATATATATATATATATATATATATATATATATATATATATATATATATAGTTACGGTACTCTACGCCGCCCTTAATCCCCTTATCAAGGGGGGATTAATCCTCTTGTCTTTCTGGGCTTGGCGGAGCCGAGACCTGAGACGTCCCTCTCGGACACACGTGGAGTAGGGTTTCGGGACCACTTCTCACTCGTACCTAATTCCCCGCGCTGCCCTGGGAGCGAGGAAACAAGCCTCGCACAAACCACGTGTGGTTGGAGTACGCCGAGCGGATTGCGTACACGTGGACCGCGCAGTTACCTAGATATTGGAACCCGGTTAGAGCGGTTCCATTCGTGCCACGCTTAGTCAATCGGAGAAACCACAGGAACGATCGAATCAGGAATAAACGAAGAACAAACGGTTTAACTCCGCCCCGACCTTCCTAGGCCTGCCTCGTGTTAACTCGCCCAATAATCAACCAATGCTTAGCAAAATGGATCGAGCCTATGGATGTAGAATGATCGGTAGAAGTAGGGCCTATTCTCCTGGCTCATACTCAACGCAGAAATAACAAAGGAAAAGGACTAAGCTTACAAATACTAAGACATAACGATACTATCACGAGGCTACATGTTGCTTGTGTGACTAACTATGGGGGGCAAGCTTTAACCTTTATTAGGCTCACTTTACAGACTCAAAACCGCAACAATATATATATATATATATATATATATATATATATTGTTACAGATCGCTGTTTAGATGTTATGATGACCGAGCGGTGGTGTATTTAACCGCGACCTAACAGGATCCCCGACTCACCCGATTCCACCCAAACATTGGCCGGATCGCACCGCAGCTAGTCAATGAGGGAAAAGACGAAAACGACGCAATGCAAAGAGGAAAACGAAGGCAAAGAAAGGTTTGGAAATACTACTAAATTTATTTACTATTTACACACATAAGCAAAAAGAAAGCAGTCACGTTTATTTACAAGCACATAAGACGCAGGTGACACAGGGAAAATACTAGCTTACCTACAGTCTTAATTAACCCAGGACAGAACAAACAAAAGACAGACTCACGCGGGGAATGACAGGAATGGCAGGAGGTGGATGGCTGGAGGTGAACGCTTGGTGGAGCCAACGCGGAGCTTGGTGGAGCTTTGGTGGAGGTGAACGCTTGGTGGAGCCAACGCGGAGCTTGGTGGAGCCTTGGTGGAGGTGAACGCTTGGTGGAGCCAACGCGGAGCTTGGGGGATTGGTGTGACGGGTTCTCTCTCCTTCCTTAGTCCCACCCAGTCCAACAACTTCCTCTCTTGCTTAGTCCAACTCAAGGCCTTCCTGTCTTCTGATCTCCTCCCTCCTCGACTCCTCACCGCAACCAACGCAACCACTGACCGCCACCACCGACTCCTCACCGCAACCAACTGACCACCAACTCCACTGACTGACTCTTCACGACTCTCTCTTGACGACCAACTCTTTGTGACCAACTCTTTGTGACCAACTCTCTCTGGCAACCGACTCTCTCTGGCAACCGACTCACTTGCTTCCTGCGTGCACGCCTTTATAACGCCTCCGGCGATTCAGCCGCTGGCCTTCAGGACACGCCCATCGGGGTGCTCACCTCGGCCCTGGTTGGTCGCGCGACCCTCGGGCTCCGCCCTGGATGACGACGGGCGGGCACGCCCCTCTTCCCCTCTATGACGAGGTGGAGACACGCCTTTCTTCCCCGACTCGAGCCTCGTGGTCAATGGCGGTTATTGGAGGGGAGGTAATTGAGAATCAAGGGCTCAGCAATGACGAGAGGGGATGTGAAGGAAATGGGGATTTTGGGGATGGGAATGAAAGGGGATCTATTCTCTTTCACTGGTGCAATGGAGTACTTCAATTAATGGGAGACACAGCCTTACCCTAAAACACAGAATAAGAGATAACTATCAACAGGGGTATTCTATTATTTGGCTGATGTGTATGCTTGTGGACTAATTATGGGATGCCCTTTCACCTTTACACAGCTCCGGAGGTAGGGGGGCGCAGAATAAACAATAATAATAATAGTACAGCACATAATCAAAAAATATACAGTCCTCATCTCCGCAACACTGCACCCTCCTCCTCTTAGGCACGTCCCGGGCCTACAACTTTTACTTTTAGTGTGACACGTAGGTGTAGTTCCCTCTATTTTTAACCTGACCCTGAGTGCGACAGTTTTAAAACATAAATAAATGTGTCCCGCTGCTCCATTGCACCCTGCCTAACAGACTTACGCCCACAGTTAACCGAATTGCGGAATGGTCTTCAAACTATACACTGACGGTGGGAAGCATTATTTACAATGACGCTATTTTTATTTACAAAACTAACCCAGGACCTGTGATTGTTCTTTCTGGGGGGGAGACAGTCTGCTCTGCATCAATGCACCATGAACGCACCCAAAAACGCACCAATACACACCCAAGCACCAATCGGTGCAGTCATCACTGTTCATCAGTGTTCAATGAATAAAAATAAAATCAACAACCCCTAACCCTGCAGGTGGTCTCTTGCTCTTCGGCTCCCTCTGCTGGTTATTATTATTTGGTCTTCCAGATGTTGTCATTCTTTTGCTTTGCTTACTGGCGGCCTATTTGTATTAAAGTGTGCCCAATGTGTCCTTTTTATTTATTTTATTTATGGCCCACAGGGCCGACTAGTGTGGTTCACCTGTGGGGCATCGGTGCCCTGTGGCCAAGGTCCGCCAGCAAGATTTCGGGCCCTCATGGCCGGTGCCAGCAGAGGGGCCATGCCCCAACCCATGGGGTCCATAAGTGGTGCTCGGCCACAGGCATGTGGTCCATAATGTGGTGCATCGATGCAGACAGCTGGTTCTGGGAATTTCTGGCGCACAATGGCCGACCCACGCACGCTCCCCTCGGCACCCAGTGGCGCACAGGTCATGTGGGAGACAAAAGGGGAAAGACAATTGAGCGAGGGGTAAGGTCACAAGGGTACACATCAATAAGGCAATGCAAGGCGAAATGCGTACGGAGGGCGAAGTGAGAAAGCTCGTCCCTACCGTACGTCATCCCCCTGACACCTACCCTACCCTTGCCCTTACCCCATATGTACAAAAATCTACACATTTACAAATTCGTCACTACTGTCACGTCTTCCCCATATTTCCCCTATACCAAATTCGTCTCCACAATCCCTCTACTTCAAAATTTGCCATCACCAAATTCATCATCAATCCTCATAAGGAGGCAGAGATGGAACATCAAAGCACAATGTCACACCCACGTCATGATGCGTCTCACATTCCAAACATTTGCACAGTAAAAATAATTAAACATGGCATGGTGCGGAGTACCTGTCACCTCAGGTGAGTGGATGCAGATGGTGCGAGGAGACTTCATCCTAACTACTTTCTAAATGACATTAACACACTTTACACTACCCGGGGTCTTTCCCTGCCAATCCATTGGCCACTTACACTATGGGTCCTAAAAACCAATTCCCATTGACCAAACTGTGGTGCTTCTCAATTTGGGGTCTCACTCCCCCGATTCATCTCCCGGTGCCTCGCACAATTTCTGGGCTGCGACGTGTAGCTCTCCCAGCAGGTCTACCCACCTGCACACCTCCACCACTGCAGTTGCCACCCGAGCTTACCTAGCTCCTCACCCTAACCTAACTAACTGGGGAAGGCCCTCTCCTGGCTCTGTCACCCCCTGGTGCCCTCTGGCACTGGGCTACCCGGGTCCGTCCTCCGGATCCTTGGGCCCCATCCACAACAACTACTACCGGCTCCCAGAGCCCACCTGCGGCCTCACCTGGTCGACATCCTCACAGTGGTGGAGCGCCCAAACCAACTACACACACTAACAGGCTACACGCCCAGCCATTTCCACAACACTAATGCACCCATCCAAAGACCATTCTTTCACCCGCACCACAGATGCCAATATCCAACCACAATTTACCTGTACCCTCTACCTAACACTTACACTACCCGCCCCGGGTATCCGTGATGGGGGTCCACTCTTCCCCCATTCACACCTTCGCACCATCCACTCCACTCCACAATTTCCACCATACTCACTCCACGACCATCCATTCCAATACTCCATTTATTCCACACAGCCACATACACCTGTTGTTGCACACCTGTGCAATCACCTGGTGCCACCTGCACCCTCCTCCTCTTCCTGGACCAGTTGGTCAACACAACACACATCACCATTACTCACTCATACACTGCTCCACACACCTGTTCAGTTGCACACCTGTGCAATCACACCTGTTCAATTCTCAAACACACGGCATCATCTCAGCTAACTACTCCCCTCTGAAACTTGCGCTTCCCAGTCGCCTCTTTAAACTATTGCGCTCCCACGTCATTATTATCCACACTAATCTACCTGCGTCCCCACTACAGGTATCAGTCACTATCTAATCTTAACGTTACCTAATGTCATCTTCGCTAGATCCCTATCAATATCCTAACCCACCCGGGCTAGTTTTCACTGCCATACACCCCATAAACTATAGCGCATTTGCCCCCACTGTCTGTGAGGGATGATGGATTTGCCATCCCACCACATCGGGGGTCTCTCCCTATAAATTTCACTCGTCCAAATCCAACAATCAAAAATTCTGCCAATTTCCGTACCAATCATCAAATTTCGCCTTTTTCTAATTTCGTGGCCAAAACACTATCCTCATCACCCGTCTACTTATTAGATCCTCTCGGTGCGCCAATTCACGTCTACAGCCCGGCTGCGTACAGCCGAGCAATGAACGCGGGTTCTTTGGTGCCGGCGGCTGGATACGTCCCGCATTCGGGGCAGGGACGGGGGCTTACCCGGGCCGAGATCCCACGCACCACCTCGGCATGGAGCCATCCAATGTCCCGATCTCGACCTGCCGGCACGTCTCAACAAAACGTGGTCGCCATGACGACCCTTCCTATCCAGCTGCCCGCTCCGCCTAGTGGAGCCCGGACACGGCCGTTCCAAGCGAGGCACAGCGTGGATCGCGTACGGCGGTTCTTTCGAAACCGCCGTGGTTCAGATCCCCGCTGGTCCTCGCGGCACGCGAAGCTGCCCGACGCGCACCGAGGGCCCGATTCGGCTATAAGTCGTTCTAACCTCTAACCCGGTTACCGTCGATGCTTCACCTGCATGCTTACATGCATACGCTACCCCTTTCCTGCTCATACATGCAGCCGTTTCCATGCTCCTCGTCGTACCTTTTCTTACACACCTCGGTACACTCATTCCGCTCACCGACTTGGTCACACACCTGACCACCGAACACCTTGGCACACATTCGTCGCTCGCACACCTCACCAACACACCTCTTCACGCCCCCTCCTCTGTCACCTCCTCTGTGACAATCACAGGTGTGCTCTCACCCGCACACCCAACCACGTGCCTCACGACCAATTCCAGTGTGCATTCCCACACACGCTCTACCATTCCAGGTGTGCATCCTTCCATTCCAGGTGTACATCCTTGCTCACCTGTCACAACCAACTCACGCTCCGTGTCACTCTCACTACTCTCACCTCCATTCTTGACAGCGCTCTCACCCTTACTCTCGACAGCACACTCTTTCCTCATGCACCCGTCCGTTACACACCTTTCTCGTGCACACTCTCCCATTACATCCTCTGTAACACTCACCACCCCGCGCTTCCATGTACCCCCTCGCACACGCGCTTCGACCAACTCACTCTTGACGGCACACTCACTCCTCGGCATGCACTTTTTACTCACACAGCCCATGGTCGGACATTCTCGCACACCTCTTTTTTCGCACACCAGACCTGTCGCACACTTCACCAACGGCCTTTCACGAACACCCGGATCCAAACCAATCCCCAAGCCGACTGAAGCTTTCCTCACATCATATACATTGCCACTCACCTCCGTACCTCGTCGTCGCACCTCCTTTGCCACCTGCAAACTCTTTATTCGGTTAGTGAGCATCACATCATGAGTTGAGCACCGACCTTGCACATATTCCATCACCTCCTCCTGGATTTCTCTCTTAGTTTCTGTCCGTCTCTTCTTAATTTCACTCACCTCTTCTTCCACTTCCTCTAATTTTTGTTTAACCTCTTTTATTTCTCGGTGCGTCTCCTCAAGTTCGTCCTCTAAGGCTACCGTGACCGTCTCTATGTGCATCCTCACCTCTCGGTCCTTCGTCTCCATTATCTCTGTCACCTCGTCCACCCTCATTGTCAGTTCCTCACGTACCATCTGACATTCCTTTTGTGTTGCTATTAATTCGTTTTTAATGTCCTTTTGTGTCGCTTTCAAACCCCCGATGATTGCAGTGTTCTTTTCCACTTGGTCCGCTAGTTCCCTTTGTCCGACTGTCAGCTGTTCTACTCCCTTCGTCAGATCTTCTATTCCCCCCTGTAACCTAGCCGTATTATTCCTCACCTCTTTCTCCATACGCTTCTCACCTCGCTTTACCTCCTCGCGTAGCCCCGAGACCTCCTCACCCACACCTCGTCGTATCTCCTCCTTCATCTCCTCCCTTTCTTTTGTAGATGCCGCCCTCATCTGTCCCAATTCATCCCTCTGAGCATCCAGTTTGGTTTCTACCCCGATTTTTACCTCCTCTATCTGCTCTCCCATTTGTTTAATTTCTCGGGCGGATTGCTCCCCTATCTCCCGCAATTTGTCCTCCATCCTATTTTCTAACCCCATTAACCCATTTTTCACCTCTTTTATCCCGTTGTCTAACCCCTCAAAATTTTTGTCTAACTTCCCAAATTTCTTGTCTAACCCCTCACCAGTACCCCTCGCTTCGTCCCTCATTACCCCCATTTGCTCACCCTGAGCCTTAATTTGCTCACTCTGAGCATCCATAAGGGCCTTCATTTGGATCATAAAAAGGCCCCAATCCATCGGCGGTGCTGCCACGGTCATGGGCGTGGCAAAATTTGGTGCCGCTACACCCACGTGCGCGAGGACGCCATTTTGCGCGCCTGATACTCCCTCAACCGCCTCCTCATTGCTCCCCTCCATTTGATCCTGGGTTACTCCTAAACCCTCTATCTCTCCCACCGGCATCCCGTCGCCTTGACCAGCCATGGCGCGATTTCAAAATTCGGGTTTTGCTTTAAAACAAACCAAATTTCGTCCGCTCCAAATTTTGACCAAATTTTTTTTTAGATGTTTTTAAAATTTGGTTCGGGCCCCGAATCTCACTCCCAGACACCAATTGTTACAGATCGCGGTTTAGATGTTATGATGACCGAGCGGTGGTGTATTTAACCGCGACCTAACAGGATCCCCGACTCACCCGATTCCACCCAAACGTTGGCCGGATCGCACCGCAGCTAGTCAATGAGGGAAAAGACGAAAACGACGCAATGCAAAGAGGAAAACGAAGGCAAAGAAAGGTTTGGAAATACTACTAAATTTATTTACTATTTACACACATAAGCAAAAAGAAAGCAGTCACGTTTATTTACAAGCACATAAGACGCAGGTGACACAGGGAAAATACTAGCTTACCTACAGTCTTAATTAACCCAGGACAGAACAAACAAAAGACAGACTCACGCGGGGAATGACAGGAATGGCAGGAGGTGGATGGCTGGAGGTGAACGCTTGGTGGAGCCAACGCGGAGCTTGGTGGAGCTTTGGTGGAGGTGAAAGCTTGGTGGAGCCAACGCGGAGCTTGGTGGAGCCTTGGTGGAGGTGAACGCTTGGTGGAGCCAACGCGGAGCTTGGGGGATTGGTGTGACGGGTTCTCTCTCCTTCCTTAGTCCCACCCAGTCCAACAACTTCCTCTCTTGCTTAGTCCAACTCAAGGCCTTCCTGTCTTCTGATCTCCTCCCTCCTCGACTCCTCACCGCAACCAACGCAACCACTGACCGCCACCACCGACTCCTCACCGCAACCAACTGACCACCGACTCCACTGACTGACTCTTCACGACTCTCTCTTGACGACCAACTCTTTGTGACCAACTCTTTGTGACCAACTCTCTCTGGCAACCGACTCTCTCTGGCAACCGACTCACTTGCTTCCTGCGTGCACGCCTTTATAACGCCTCCGGCGATTCAGCCGCCGGCCTTCAGGACACGCCCATCGGGGTACTCACCTCGGCCCTGGTTGGTCGCGCGACCCTCGGGCTCCGCCCTGGATGACGACGGGCGGGCACGCCCCTCTTCCCCTCTATGACGAGGTGGAGACATGCCTTTCTTCCCCGACTCGAGCCTCGTGGTCAATGGCGGTTATTGGAGGGGAGGTAATTGAGAATCGAGGGCTCAGCAATGACGAGAGGGGATGTGAAGGAAATGGGGATTTTGGGGATGGGAATGAAAGGGGATCTATTCTCTTTCACTTGTGCAATGGAGTACTTCAATTAATGGGAGACACAGCCTTACCCTAAAACACAGAATAAGAGATAACTATCAACAGGGGTATTCTATTATTTGGCTGATGTGTATGCTTGTGGACTAATTATGGGATGCCCTTTCACCTTTACACAGCTCCGGAGGTAGGGGGGCGCAGAATAAACAATAATAATAATAGTACAGCACACAATCAAAAAATATACAGTCCTCATCTCCGCAACAATATATATATATAGACTTGGCATTTAATATGGAATAATCTTTTTGTGGGGGTGAACTTACTTTTCAAGATGTCTTAGAACCAAAAGTTCATTGGAATTATGTTGAAATTATTCTAGATTTTGTTAATGTGACCTTTAAAAGAAACAAAAACCACATTTGACATTTCGAAACAAATAAATTGATCCTTGAAAGTGATGTAAACTGATATCGAACTCAATTCATGGACAGTACTGTGTTAAACTTCTGTACGTTTTCCAGAAGTATCTCTTTATTTTGCACATTAGCCAAAATTTTTTTTAACAAAAACAAAAGTTAAATTACGACTGGGATTACAGACAGTAAAATTACAGTTCAGTACTTCGTGTAACCCCCACGAGCATTCAGGAGAGCACGTACACGTTGAGGCATGCTGTTCACGAGATTTGCCAAGGCTTGGACAGGAATCGCTTGCCATGCAGTGACAATAGCCTGCTGCAATTCACGCACAGAGGTCGGCTGCTGGTCCAGATGGTCGATTTGACGCGTTCATTCTGCCCACAAGTTCTCTATCGGATTCATATCCGGGGACATGGCAGGCCACTCCATATGCTCTACACCACGGTCAGCAAGAATGTGTTGGATCATGCGAGCACGATGAGGCCGTGCATTGTCATCTTGGAAGACAAAGTTTCCTCGAAAGGCTGCACGAGCAAATGGAAGCAATGTTTCTTCCAGAATGGCCCTGTACTTGAACTGGTTCAGGTTTCCATTCAGAACAACCAGGTCAGTTTTGCCGCCTGCATGAAAAGCAGACCAAACGGTCACCCCACCACCTCCAGCTTGGACTCTTGGCACTATACAATCTTTGTTGTCGGCTTCATGCACTTGTCTGCGCACTCGGATGCTGCCATCTTGACGATAGACCAGAAATCTAGACTCGTCACTGAAGATCACGTGATTCCAGTGTCCTGGCTGCCATTGATGGTGCTCTCTGGCCCACTGCAATCAGCGCTGGCGGTGTTGCCTGGTCAGGCGTGGCTTTCTCAGGGGACGCCTGGCACGATAGCCTGCTTGAACCAGTCGTTGGTTGACGAGCCTTCTGGATACAGGCACATTTGTCAGTTGCTGCCACTCAGCCCTAAGCCGATTAGCTGAATTGGTACGGCCACTAAGCCGATTAGCTGAATTGGTACGGCCATTGCGGACTAACCGGTGCAGCTGGCGATCATCTCTCCTTGTGGTTTTGCGTGGACGTCCTGGCCGCGGTATTGGAGTAGGGACACCCCTCTGAGCATTTCGTTTCAGGATCTTTGACACCTGACCTTGAGTGATGCCATACTGCCGAGCAATAGCACGCTGTTTCATGCCGTAATTTCGTAAAGCCACCACTCCATGACAAACAGCATTGTCGAGTTGACGGACCATCTCCAGAGGAAGCGGCAATAACTTTTGGAGACGTGCAGCAGTTGTTTTCCACTAATACAGAACGCAACAACCCTTGTATACCTGACTGTGAAGCCAATCATCAAATGCACCTGTCCGTACATTTTGCCACGCCACCTGTGATATAATCCTGTTGTTGACTTCTTGCTGCGACAGACAATCAGTGACATGGTTCTTTTAACAATTAAATCACCAAAGTGTAAAAGAAACTCACCAGATTGATATACTGAGTTAAGAAAGTAAACCCAAGTCAAGGAAAAAATAAAATTCCATATTAAATGCCAAGTCTGTATATGTATACTGTATATATATATATACACAACCAGTCAAAAGTTAAGGTACTTTACTGGTGTACTTAACCTTAAAAAAGTGTATATATGTGTGCGTGTAAAAAATATATCTGTGTTTGTTGATATATATATATAATATTTTATTTATATATATATATATATATATATATATATATATATATATATATATATATATGTAATTTCTGTGTAATACACATAATATGTTTGGCATTCTGATATTGTGGTGGTGGCGATTCAGAAGATCTTTTTAAGCATGCGATTGATAAATAAACTATCTGTTTTGCATCAGGGCTGCCAATTGCATGCAACTGTCTTGCAGTGACTTTGATGTTTTTGGGGTGGGGGGAGGGGGAGAGGGGGAATGTGATGTGGTCGTTCTCCGTGACATAAATATATAGTACGTCCAGCATTCTCGCAGAAGTTATGTCAAATCCTATTGCCATGGACATGTGGGGACATGTTTCCATGGAGATGGTCGCTATAGAAACGCCTCTTGTAGTCTCAGGAAGGTTGCAGGGTGGTGGATGGAGGGGGTCTGTTGACACGCTCTCACGTCGTTGGCGATGGGACCTCGACGAGGGAGTTGGTGGGTTTCAGCGCACACAGCTAAATTGAACGCGTGGGATCTTCAATCTTCTCTTTCCTCACATGTGCTCTCTCTCTCTCTTTCTCCCTCTCTCTTGCCCCCTTTCTCCTTCATTCAAACAGTAAAGACACCTTCATCGTAGAGCGTAGACCGATCGAAGCGGGTCTCCGCTCCACGCGATCGAAATCTCTGGGCGACAGCGCCATGAGAGATGACAAGTGATGCATGAACATCGGCCCAAGATACCACGTATGACAGATTTATACATTTTACTCGATGATCTCTGGCCCCGGACGCGACACTACGATGGATGGTCCATGTTTTCTCTCCAACAAAACCAAATGGACCATTACGACGATTTTACAATACGATCCCACCATGCAGGTGCAGCTGAATTATTGGTATATCTGGGTTCATCATATGGACTGACTTCGCTGCTGCACCCGTGTCCGGTTGTCGGTCTCTTTTCGTCTGTCTTACGTCTGATCCCGCTCTTTTCGCCCGTAGACTCGTTCGCATTGCTCTAATTCAATTGTCCTCGTTGTCACATCGAGTCGCGCGGTGCCCCCCCCCCCTCACCCCTCTCCTCCCCACCCCGAGGGGTTCAGTGCTGGCTGCTGCGGCATGAAATGAAATCGTGTCTGCTTATTGGAACGTCCCCATAATACTGCCGCTGATGGAACAATTTGGGTGGAATCGGCGCTTGGTGAAGGCCGTGACGATTCCCATAAGGGCCGTATACGAGTAAGCTATAACACGTGCCAGAAATACCCCCCCCCCCCCCCCCCACCTTCCTTCCTTCATATCCAAACATGATGTCTGGCATGACACGTCTCGACGAGAAGACGACGTAAACACGGAAAATTAGGCATGAAGCTCTAAAGTGTAAAAAAAAAAAAAAACACCAAGCCGAGCAACATTAAAACTATTTGTTTAATATAAGGGACTATAGCAGGTATAACCCTACCCGGGAAATTCCATATAATGTAAAATGTAACTTCGACAATACTTCGAACAATTTAACCCCCCACTCCCTCACACACAATTCCTCAACCACCAGCCACCCCGAGTACTCAACCGGCCTCCACCCCAAGTTCTCATCTCTCCCCCGCTCCAACCACAAGTCCTCAACCACCATCCACCCCGAGTACTCAACCGGCCTCCCCCCCAAGTTCTCAACTTTCCCCACTCAAACCAAAAGTCCTCAACCACCAGACACCCCGAGTACTCAACCGGCCCTCCACCCCAAGTTCTCAACACTCTCCCACTCCAACCATAAGTCCTCAACCACCATCCACCCGAGTACTCAACCAGCCTCCACCCCAAGTTCTCAACTTTCCCCCACTCAAACCAAAAGTCCTCAACCACCATCCACCCCGAGTACTCAACGGACCTCCACCCCAAGTTCTCAACTCTCCCCACCCCCACCACATACAATGGACTGCAAAATGTAAATGTTTCATGATATTTGTTATATTATATCACCTTTATCTATCAATATTGTTGAAATGAAGATCAAATAGCTGTATGTTGAAATATGTTGAAAAAGTCAAAACGTTACATGGGGTGTACTTACTTTTTCACGTGACTGTATATATCAGTTATTATGCGATTTCATACCATCAGTGGTGAACCGCCATTAAGGTATCCCATCCAGCTATCGCTTTACCTGAATGGGAGCGATAAACACCGTCTGCCACATGGCACATTATCTCTGGTATCCACTCATTATATGGAATCGCCTGATGCAGGTGGGAGTAACCAATCTAAATATAATTTCAGTTCTCCCGCTTAATGAGCGCACATAATGACGTCACCGTCATGTACGTACGCTCTGCCCGTCAAGCCCTCGGAAGAACCATCCCACAGAGCATAATTTTGATCTTTGTTCAGATTCAGTCATAAGTGTATGAAAAAACTCAGTTGCCGACCTGGTTTCGCCCTGTTGGGGCTTCATCAGGGCAACGGAGTGAGTCTTGTATACAATTATGACTCTGAAAACCTTTCGGTTATATTTTGGGGGGTTGAGGTGAGTCGGTCCGAGGAGGTGATCGAAGGGACCCTCACCATGCATAACAATTGGGTAAAGGAGGCTCCAAAATTGGATACCCAGCAGGGGGAGTGTGTTGGCTCCGGGCTGAATTTGGACCTGGAGGAGTTGGGCAATAGAGCCTCAGAAGATTTGGGCCGCGTAGGGAATGTAGAACAGCTGCAGGGAGGGGCAGAACAACCTGGAGGGGTTGTTACCTGCAGCTGCGGTTTGGCAGTGGGGTTGAAAATTTTTAAATGGAAAAATTATTTAGATTTAAATGGGAATGTGATTTGGAGCAGCCTTGGTGGGAGTTGGTCCCCGGGTTGCGGAATGTGGACCAGGAAAGGTCATTGGGGATGGCCTCGGAGGAAATTTGCCCCTTTGGAAATTTGGTTATGCTAGCCAGCTGGGGGCTGGGCTGGCGAGATTTAGACATGGGGTTCAGCCATGGGTGTCGCGGTACGACCTGGGCCCCACGGGGGATATGCTGGAGTGTGGCGCCCCTTGTCCATCGGGGCGCCACCCGAGTGGGTGGCTTGGGCCGGCAGGGGTCTGAGGAGGTTTCTCACAGGCCTAGGATGGCGTATTATGAGGACCACTAGGGGGAGGTGTTGTGGATCGTGCTTTGGTGGTGGCATCCCAGACGGCCAACATGGGCCTGATGTGGTGACCGCCCGGGCATGCAGCCTGACACCCTCTCCCTGAGACTCTGGGACAGCCAGCATGTGGTGACCTGGGATGCTGTGCTGGTCTAGAGACGCAAGTCAAAACGCATGGACAGGGATGGACATAGCCTGCCAGACAACCATTAGAGCATCTGTGGCACGTGATGGTGTGAGAATGATCTTCCACAGATGTTCTGTTATGATTTGTGGACTCTCGGCTTGGGAAGAGAGCCATGGGATTGTTGAATGGGAATTGGAATGTGTAACAAGCCGGGCATATGGGCCATGCTCGGCTGGCATGTGTATGGTGAAGCATCCTTCTTTGGTGAGATTAGTAAAATGTGAAAAATGTTTGGCATTGGTAATCTGAGGGTGAGATGCAAATTTAAGGGTGAATTTTGAAATGTCATGGTGGATACTGACAGCAGTGGCACCATTATTGATCCAGGTGTGTTCGACCAAAGTGTTGGAGGCTGGGATAAAAATGATAGGTTAGCAGGATACAGCCTTCAACTGGTTGCAGGGGCGACTGTGCCAATATTTGGGATGCTGTGTTGTGGAGATGTGGTTGGGTAGTCTGAAGGTCAACGTGGTGCTGTGCATGTCCGAGGTGTGTGGACCATATCTTCTGGAGGAGTCTCTTGGTGGAGCATGGCTGTCTGCTGGACCTTGGCGTGGTCAAGTGTTGGTGGGCACTGGGGGCTGCAGTTGTGTGGACTGGGGGAAGAGGGCGGCGTAGGTGACGTGAGGGTGGATGCCATGCACTGCGACCGTCTCCCCCAGGGCCGAGGTTGTGAGTGTGGTAGTGTTGTTGGCAGCAGGTCCTCACCACATTGGCAAGCTGGGGCTGGTGCAGCCGTGTTCCTCACAGGGGGGCAGAAAAATGGATGGTGGGTCGTACTGTTATGGACACTCATGGGCCATGTTGGCGTTTCAACTGCTCAGCTTGTCCCGATGACCCTTGCACGGTGGACATGCGGACCTGTCATGGCCAAATGTAGTTGTTCAGAACAGTTCACCATTGGATGCGGATCCACATACCCACCAGTACAGGAGGGACAAAAAGAGCAATGAAAGAATTCTACATGGAGGAGTGGGCAAAAATTTCTCCCAGTCGATGTCAGAGACTGGTAGACAGTTATAAAAAACGCCTACTTGAGGTTGTTTCTGCCAAAGGGGGCAATACCACCTATTAGAGCCAAGGATGTACTTACTTTTTCCACATGCAAAATTTGCATATATGTTTATTTAAATTATACAATGGACTACAAAATGTAAATGTTTCATGATATTTGTTATATTATATCACCTTTATCTATCAATATTGTTGAAATGAAGATCAAATAGCTGTATGTTGAAATATGTTGAAAAAGTCAAAACTTTACATGGGGTGTACTTACTTTTTCACGTGACTGTATTTATATATATATATATATATATATATATATATATATATATATATATATATATATATATATATATATATATATATATATATATATCTATATATATATATCTATATATATATATATATATATATATATATATATATATATATATATATATATATATATATATATATATATATATATATCTGTGCAGCGTCTGTGTTGTCTCGTCTTGTCTTGTCTTGTCACTGAACTACTTTATCAAACTTTTGTGAAACCCTACCAAACTTCTGGAATGCACCCACCTCTCCCGTCGGTATGTCCTAAGGTTTTGTTTTTTGAAAAATTTTCCAATTTTTTTTGGGGGGGGGGGGGGGGGGATTTTTTGGGGGAAATTTTTTTTTTCAACTTCAATTGTTTATAAAATGTAATATCACGTATATTACAAATACATTTGTGCATTATGATTGTTTGAATTATGATTGGTGTAAACCATGACAAAACAGCAACTCAGGTAGTCATTTATCTATATATCTACATATCTGGGCAGTGTCTGTTGTCACTGAACTACTCCCTGAAACTTTTGTTTCCGTGGTTGTGAAGTGTTTTTAATAATGTGGTGGTGGTTTTGAATCACGTGGTGGTGAGGTATTTTGAATTATGTGGTGGTGAGGTGTTTTTAAATGACATGGTGGTGAGGTGTTTTGAATTACTTGGTGATGAGGTGTTTTATATTATGTGGTGGTGAGGTGTTTTTAAATCACGTGGTGGTGAGGTGTTTTAAAATCACGTGGAGGTGAGGTGTTTTAAAATCACGTGGTGGTGAGGTGTTTTGAATTACTGGGTGATGAGGTGTTTTTAATTATGTGGTGGTGAGGTGTTTTGAATTACATGGTGGTGAGGTTTTTTGAATTACATGGTGGTGATATGTTTTGAATTACGTGGTGGTGAGATGTTTTGAATTACATGGTGGTGAGGTGTTTTGAATTATGTGGTGGTGAGATGTTTTGAATTACATGGTGGTGAGGTGTTTTGAATTACATGGTGGTGAGATGTTTTGAATTGCATGGTGGTGAGGTGTTTTGAATTACGTGGTGGTGAGATGTTTTGAATTGCATGGTGGTGAGATGTTTTGAATTGCATGGTGGTGAGGTGTTTTGAATTGCATGGTGGTGAGGTGTTTTGAATTGCATGGTGGTGATGTGTTTTGAATTGCATGGTGGTGAGGTGTTTTGAATTGCATGGTGGTGAGATGTTTTGAATTGCATGGTGGTGAGATGTTTTGAATTGCATGGTGGTGAGATGTTTTGAATTGCATGGTGGTGAGGTGTTTTGAATTGCATGGTGGTGAGGTGTTTTGAATTGCATGGTGGTGAGATGTTTTGAATTGCATGGTGGTGAGATGTTTTGAATTGCATGGTGGTGAGATGTTTTGAATTATGTGGTGGGGAGATGTTTTGAATTACATGGTGGTGAGGTGTTTTGAATTGCATGGTGGTGAGATGTTTTGAATTGCATGGTGGTGAGGTGTTTTGAATTGCATGGTGGTGAGATGTTTTGAATTGCATGGTGGTGAGATGTTTTGAATTGCATGGTGGTGAGGTGTTTTGAATTGCATGGTGGTGAGGTGTTTTGAATTGCATGGTGGTGAGATGTTTTGAATTGTATGGTGGTGAGGTGTTTTGAATTGCATGGTGGTGAGATGTTTTGAATTGCATGGTGGTGAGGTGTTTTGAATTGCATGGTGGTGAGGTGTTTTGAATTGCATGGTGGTGAGATGTTTTGAATTGCATGGTGGTGAGATGTTTTGAATTGCATGGTGGTGAGATGTTTTGAATTGCATGGTGGTGAGGTGTTTTGAATTGCATGGTGGTGAGATGTTTTGAATTGCATGGTGGTGAGGTGTTTTGAATTGCATGGTGGTGAGGTGTTTTGAATTGCATGGTGGTGAGATGTTTTGAATTACATGGTGGTGAGGTGTTTTGAATTGCATGGTGGTGAGGTGTTTTGAATTACATGGTGGTGAGATGTTTTGAATTGCATGGTGGTGAGATGTTTTGAATTATGTGGTGGGGAGATGTTTTGAATTACATGGTGGTGAGGTGTTTTGAATTGCATGGTGGTGAGATGTTTTGAATTATGTGGTGGTGAGGTGTTTTGAATTGCATGGTGGTGAGGTGTTTTGAATTACATGGTGGTGAGATGTTTTGAATTGCATGGTGGTGAGATGTTTTGAATTATGTGGTGGTGAGGTGTTTTGAATTGCATGGTGGTGAGATGTTTTGAATTACATGGTGGTGAGATGTTTTGAATTGCATGGTGGTGAGATGTTTTGAATTATGTGGTGGTGAGGTGTTTTGAATTGCATGGTGGTGAGATGTTTTGAATTACATGGTGGTGAGGTGTTTTGAATTACATGGTGGTGAGATGTTTTGAATTGCATGGTGGTGAGGTGTTTTGAATTGCATGGTGGTGAGGTGTTTTGAATTACATGGTGGTGAGGTGTTTTGAATTGCATGGTGGTGAGGTGTTTTGAATTACATGGTGGTGAGGTGTTTTGAATTACATGGTGGTGAGATGTTTTGAATTGCATGGTGGTGAGGTGTTTTGAATTACATGGTGGTGAGATGTTTTGAATTGCATGGTGGTGAGATGTTTTGAATTATGTGGTGGTGAGATGTTTTGAATTGCATGGTGGTGAGGTGTTTTGAATTGCATGGTGGTGAGATGTTTTGAATTATGTGGTGGTGAGATGTTTTGAATTGCATGGTGGTGAGATGTTTTGAATTGCATGGTGGTGAGATGTTTTGAATTATGTGGTGGTGAGATGTTTTGAATTGCATGGTGGTGAGATGTTTTGAATTGCATGGTGGTGAGATGTTTTGAATTGCATGGTGGTGAGATGTTTTGAATTACATGGTGGTGAGGTGTTTTGAATTGCATGGTGGTGAGATGTTTTGAATTATGTGGTGGTGAGGTGTTTTGAATTGCATGGTGGTGAGGTGTTTTGAATTACATGGTGGTGAGGTGTTTTGAATTGCATGGTGGTGAGGTGTTTTGAATTATGTGGTGGTGAGGTGTTTTTAATTACATGGTGGTGAGATGTTTTGAATTGCATGGGGGTGAGGTGTTTTGAATTACGTGTTGGTGAGATGTTTTGAATTACTTGTTGGTGAGGTGTTTTGAATTAAGTGGTGGTGAGGTGTAATCGTCCCAAACTTAGCTCTTTCACGAGCCTCGACTGTACACAAAAAAATCAAAAAAAAAAAAACGTCCCAAACTTCCAGTCTGCACCTACCCCTCCTGTATGTATGTGCTGAGGGGTTCTTTTTTGAATTTTATATATTTTTTCAACCTAAATCTTCAACCTAAATTGCTAATAAAAATGTAATATCACAAACACTACAAATAAATTTGTGCAAAATAATTGTTTGTATTATGATTGCTGTAAATCATGACAACACAGCAACTCAGGTACAGTCATTATCCTCAGCTAAAATAAGCCCGTTCCTCGCTCGCCTCACCAAGCTAGTATATATATATATATATATATGTATATAATATATACACGCACAAGTTATCTTCTTATATCTATGTGTATTGTGTATAGAAGTTGTATTTTCTGGCTATCTGTCCGTCGGTAGAGTCGCCCCCACCGGTAGTAACCCCATCATATTGCATATCATTGGAATCCTTTTGGCAATTGGGGATGCAAGAAAACATTTTCAAACCTACAGGGTAGGTAGTTCAGTTTGGGGGAAGACCACAATTATATTTTTGTAAATGTGTATCGTATAGCGTAATATAGAACAACTTTATATATGCTGTTTATAAGATTGTATGTATTGTATTAATCATTATTATAATATTGCCTGCTAAATTATACGAAATGGATTAATTTGAATTACACATTGTGCCTGCCTCTCTTTTTCTAAACTCTAAATTCCTTCTGCACAAGGTGCCGGTACCTCTGCTCGTTAGGGTATAAGGGGTTGAAAGGGTCTAATCTCTCAAACATGCAAAAATAGTCTAAAAGGCCTAAGGTCGTCTAAAGCTCTCAATGGTCAAGGGTCCAAGCGATCTAAAATGTCTGAAGAGTGTAAGGGGTCTAAATGGTGTTGAGGTCTAAGGAGTCTAAAGGGACTGTAGGGATGTAAATTTTCCCGGGGGATGTAAATAAAGGGTCTTGGAGGTTTGAAGGAACGTAAGGTTATTTGGGGTCATGGGGGGGGGGGGGGAGAGATGTTGAAGGCTTTAGGAGTCTTAGGTGATTTGGGGGGGGATCTGAATGGTCTTGGAGAGTCTAAGGGGGTCTTAAGGTTAATGGGAATCTTAAGGGTCTTAATGGTATTGGGGTCTCAAGGGTATTCGGCGTTTTAAAGGGTATTGAGTGTCTTAAGGGTCTTGGGTTTCTTAGGGATCTTGAAAGACTTAGGGGTCTTAAGGGTCTTAAAGGTCTTCAAGTTCTTGGATTCTTAGGGCGTTTTAGGGGGTCTTAAGGGGACTTCAGGCTCTTGGGTGTGTTAAGGGTCTTGAAGATCTTTATTGGTCTTATATGTGTTTAAGGTTTTTAGGGGTCTTGTGGGTGTTTAACGTTCTTAAGGGTCTTGTGAGTCTCAATGGTCTTGGGGGCATCAATGGTCTTAAGATTCTAGAAGGTCTTCGGGGTACATAGTATCTCAAGAGGTTTCAAGGTATATGGGGCCTAAGGGGTCTAAAGGATGTAAATGTGTAATATCACTAGTCAGGAGACGACGATGGTTCACGAGCGAGTGGTATTCAATGACAAAGGACGGACTATAACCGAAACAGGCCCGGACTGGGGGGTCGGGGGCCCACGTGGCAGGTGTCCGCCCCCGACATGCGGTGTACATGTCTATTTACAAAGGGCCCCAATGCGCTGCGTGTGCAGGCCTTTAAAAGCCAGCTGTAGGTAATTGTGTGTGGTGCTGGTCCAGAAATGTCAAAACGAAGATTACTGACCTTGAAATGAGATAGAAAATAATGTATAATCAGTTATGAGGTTAGTTAGCTACACAATACCGAAAATTCGGTTCGATTCTGTCATGTATGAAGCTGCAAATATTCACCGTTGTATCCCTACACCGTGACCGCGGGTTTATTTCCGTTTTTCCGGAAGTTACGGCCCAGCTCGGATGGCGCTGTGGTGAATTGGGCCTGTATCGGGAGAGTCAATAAACGTGTGCTACAATCGATCGTAGTCTGTCGAGATACCTTACATGGCGACGAGGATAAACATCTAGACCATGACTTCTTTCGGCCATATCGATGAATTCGACCCTCGTGAGGGAGATTTTGGCACGTATTCTGAGCGGTTGTCTTTCTACTTCGAGGCGAACGGCATCGCGACCAAAGCCCGGATAAAGGCCGTCTTCCTGTCCGTTTGTGGAGGAGAGACATTCACACTCGTTAAAAACCTGATTCGGCCTCGGACAATCCAGGAGCTCACGTATGCAGAGCTCAAGGCCGCTTTGAAGGAACATTGTAATCCATCTCCTTCAGTCATCCTGAGTCGGTTTAATTTTTACATGTGCAGACAGCATCAAGGTCAGTCGATCGCAGACTTCATTGCACACCTCAAAAAACTGTCACATCTGTGTGAGTTTGGGGACACGATTTATGACATGCTCCGTGATTTGCTGGTGGTTGGTATGTCCGATGACCGCACTCGTAGACGCCTGCTTGCTGAGAGATGACTGACGTTCCAAAATTCCAGAGACACCGCCATTTCCATTGAAAGTGCTGAACGCAACACGACAAGCATCGGTGCCACTCGCTCGTCTGGTACCAGCCCTGCTGTGAATTGGTTGGATCGTGATCAGCCAAAACGTTGGAACAAGGCTCCTCGTCAGAAGCCAGTGCAGTTTCAAACACACAACAAATGTTTTCCGTGCAACGGAAAGCACCCTCTGGAGACGTGTCAGTTCAAAGATGCAACCTGCCATTTCTGTTCGAAAACTGGCCATATTGCTCCAGCTTGCATCACTCGCAAATCGGGAAAAGAGAAAGCTACTGACATGAAGATTCATCAGTTTATCGGTTCGGAGGAACCTGAGCTTGACCAGGTGAGCTCTGTTTCCGACAACTCAGAATCGTATGACCTGCTTCATATTGATTCTCACCATAAGCAGGACCCTCTTCTTGCCACTGTTGCCGTCAACAATTGACCAATGCAAATGGAGGTCGACACTGGTGCGGCCGTCTCGCTCATCAGCCATGCTGTTTTCACAAACCTGTGGAGTGATGCTGACCGACCCCATCTGAAACCTACTACCTATGGACTCTCCACCTATACAGGTGAGAAGATTGTTCCCTGCGGTACATGTGACGTCATGGTGGGCTACGATAACTGTGAGTTTCACCTACCCCTGATCGTCATTCCTGGAAAGGGCCCTTCCTTACTCGGCAGGAACTAGTTGAGCATAATTCAACTGAAGTGGAAAAGCATTCATCCACCCAGGGCAGCCAACGTTTCTCCTACCGCAGAATACACACTCAAAAATGTGCTGGATACGTACCCGGATGTCTTCAAGGATGAGCTTGGAACCTTGAAAGGACATACGGCTAAACTCAGTGTTGACCGGGATGCCAATCCTATATTTTGCAGAGCTCGCCCAGTCCCTTTCGCCCTGTGGGAGCGGATTGACAAGGAACTGGATCATCTTGAAAATCTGGGCATCATCGAGCAAATCCAGTATGCCGAATGGGCGGCGCCCATCGTTCCGGTCATAAAATCGGACCAGTCCATCCGCATATGTGGAGATTATAAAATGACCGTGAACAAGTGTTCTTCATTGGATAAATATCCAATCCCGAGGATCGAAGACCTCTATGCTCGTCTCACGGGAGGCAAGACTTTTATGAAACTCGATCTCAAATCTGCCTATCTACAGCTCCACTTGGACGAGAATTCGAAACAGTATCTTACCACCAACACACATCGTGGGTTGTACAGGTACCACCGACTCAGTTTTGGAGTGAAATCTGTACCTGGAATTTATCAGCGTGTCATGGACAGTTTGTTTTCCGCCGAACGCAATGTCGTTTGTTACCAGGATGATATTCTGGTTACTGGTCGTACAGACGCGGAACATCTACAAAACCTGGATAGAGTTCTGAAGAAGATTTCGGACTTCGGCCTACGTTTGCATCGAGACAAGTGCAAGTTTATGGTGCCATCAGTCACGTACCTGGGTCATACGATTGATGCCGAGGATCTACACCCGACAGATGAGAATGTCCGAGCTATCAAGGATGCTCCTGCTCCACGAGACGTGACCGAATTGAAGTCATACCTCGGTTTGCTTCAGTTCTATGGTCGTTACATCCCGAATGAGACCGACGTTTTGGGCCCCCTTTATCGGCTTTTCATGAAAGGAGTCTCCTGGAGCTGGGGGTCCACTGAACAATCAGCATTCCAGACCTCTAAGGATCTGCTCAAATCGTCCAATGTTCTCGTTGATTTGGATCCAGAGAAGGATCTTGTGCTGACATGCGATGCCTGTCGGTATGGAGTGGGGAGTGTATTATCACACGTGATGCCTGATGGTACGGAAAGACCTGTTGCATTTGCATCCAGAACGTTGTCCCCAGCAGAGAACTATTCCCAACTTGACAAGGAAGGATTGGGAATCGTTTTCGGCGTCAGCAAATTTCGCCAGTACATTCTTGGACATCATTTCACGATTCGAACTGATCACAAGCCGCTGATCAGTCTGTTTGGTCCAACTAAGGCGACATCTGACACACTACCACCCAGGATCATCCGCTGGTCCCTGTTTCTCGCTGCTTATGACTACACCATATGTTATAAGCCCGGTTTGTCTATCACAAATGCAGATGCCATGAGTCGGTTACCCCTTCCAGAATCCGTTGATGATTCGCCTACACCAGGATCCATTATTGCACTGATGGATCATCTGGAAGATTGTGCTGTCGATTCCGGCCAGATCCGCACTCATACTCGACGAGACCCCGTTCTGTCCAGAACTGTCCAGGCTGTACAGCTTGGATGGCATTTGGTACCTGAGGGTGACCCAGCTTTTGCGGCTTTTAAAGCACGTAAAAATGAACTCAGCATGGAAAACGGTTGCCTACTCTGGGGATGTCGTGTCGTGATCCCGGAAAATCTGCGTTCCAGGGTCATGGATGAAATCCATGACTGTCACCCCGGGATTGTGAAGATGAAGTCACTCGCCAGAAACTATGTGTGGTGGCCGAATCTTGATGCTGATATCAAACATCATGTTCGACATTGTTACCCCTGCCAGAGCACCCAGAATACACCTGCGAAATCGCCCCTGCATCCCTGGGAATGGCCCAGCGAACTGTGGCATCGCCTACATCTCGATTATGCCGGGCCTATTAACGGCAGCATGATTCTAATAATTACGGACGCGCACACAAAATGGGTTGATGCCTATGTGACACATGGTACTACGTCAGCCATTGTCATTGAAAGACTCAGACGCTGTTTCGCCACTCATGGTCTGCCCAGGATGATCGTGAGTGATAACGGTTCGTGTTTTTCCAGGTCCGAGTTTGCCGAGTTCACACGTCAGAACGGCATCAAACATAAGTTTGTCAGCCCACATCACCAGGCTTCAAATGGCTTGGCCGAACGATCCGTGGGAATCATCAAATGCGGATTGCAGAAACTTCAGGAAGGAACCCTGGAAATAAAGCTTTGTCGTCTCCTGTTCAAATACCGCATCACACCACAATCAACAACCGGTGCAGCTCCGTCTGAGTTATTGATGAAACGACACTTGAGATCGACACTTGACAATCTCAAACCAGACATATCATCAACTTATATCATCCAGCCAGCTTAATCAGATCATCCAGCCATCAGATCATCCAGCCATCCAGCTTAATCATCCAGCCATCAGAGCCAGCTTAATCAAAAGTTGGTGCACGATAGGACGTCCAACAGTCGCTGTATCAACATTGGAGATCCAGTGTTTGCCCAAAATTTTGATGCAGGTGCGACGTGGCTACCGGGGGACATCACCAAGAGGCCAGGTCCACTGTCCTGCGTGATTCGCCTGCAGGACGGCCGCGAAATTCGTCGACATCAGGACCACATAACCTACCGTCACTGTCAGTCGATGGAGCCTGCAGCATCGTCACAGTCACAACAACAGTTCGACCCGCCACTGCCGGAGATCGTCGTGGCTGCTCCAGCCGGCTCGGATGCCCCAAAAGCCTCGGCGAACACCACACCCTTCGTGGAGACCAAAGGAATCACCTCGGACTCCGTATCCACTGGTACACCGCCACCCAAAGGGATCACCTCAGACTCTGTATCCACTGGTACACCGCCACCCAAAAGGATCACCTCGGACTCTGTATCCACTGGTACACCGCCACCCAAAGGAATCGCCTCGGACTCTGTATCCACTGGTCCACCGCCACCCAAAGGGATCACCTCGGACTCTGTATCCACTGGTCCACCGCCACCAAAAGGGATCACTTCGGACTCTGTATCCACTGGTCCACCGCCACCCAAAGGAATCACCTCGGACTCTGTATCCACTGGTACACCGCCACCCAAAGGGATCACCTCGGACTCTGTATCCACTGGTACACCACGACGCTCAATATGCGAGAGAAAAGCACCCGACCGGTTGAATCTTTGAACATGTTCTATTTTCACGTTGACATATGTTCTATTTTCACGTTGACACATGTTCTATTTTCACGATGACACACGTTCTATTTTCACGGTGACACATGTTCTATTTTCACGTATTTTGATTATTTTCACAATTGTTTGCACACATATTTTCACATGTTTTGGAAATGTTGCTTTTGAAATGTCAATTCTGGAAATCTAGCACGTATTGCTCTTGGTAATTTTGGACTTAAAGGGGAGGATGTCATGTATGAAGCTGCAAATATTCACCGTTGTATCCCTACACCGTGACCACGGGTTTATTTCCGTTTTTCCGGAAGTTATGGCCCTGCTCGAATGGCGCTGTGGTGAATCAGGCCTGTATCGGGAGAGTCAATAAACGTGTGCTACAATCGATCGTAGTCTGTCGAGATACCTTACAGATTCAGACAACTTTGAAAATTTGACCTCTGTGACCTTCAAAGGTTAAAGGTCAAATATTCGGAAATTTGTTGGAAAACTTGTATTTCATGATGTATGTGATAATATAAGATCATGTACGACATTTCACCTTATCAGGAAGCGAACAATGTAATAAAACCATCAAAAATCGACTTTTATAAATTTCGTGACCTTGTGACCTTGACCTTGGGGCGAAAATAAAAAATTGAGCTCCGTGGGGCTAGACACATGACATTGGCCTAACCAAATACCAAAACCCCTGTCAGATTCCACCAACTCCCTTGGAGAAGATATAGCTTGAACTCGATTACTCCCTAAAAAGACATCTTTTTCGGGTGTGGCTCAGCCCACAATGGGCGCAATAAGCCCACTCGAGGCAGGACACAACTAGATCATGATATCAACCTCCCACCCAAGTTTCATCAAGATCGGATGATATCATCGGGTAGTTATGCTGCGGACAGACAGACACACAGACACACACCCATGACGAATATAGTGGTCACTCTGTTTGATAACTCGTGAACCAATATAAGAGGTCTTATAGGTAATTGAAAGCATAGGTCTATTGGGTCTCAGAGCGGTCTAAAGGGTCGAAAGGTTTGAAAGCTACATTCCAATAGTATACATACTTTATAAATGTATGTGTAGTAATGGTGCAACTGACATTTAAACAGTACGTAATTAAGAGACATATAACAAGACTTCACAGAAGGATGGACGGACGGGTGGCTTCACGCCTTCACGGACAGAGAGAGGGACAGTATTTTTCGTTTTTATATTTGTATGTATATCCTAGCAAAAATACACATTTCTTTGCTGATGGATTTAATTAAAAGACAACATGTTGTACTTCACAAGCATTCTGCTTTATTCACTTTATAATTTGCCCGAGGTCATCTTCCATCTGCTTGGAAGTCAGCTAACCAACAACTACTTCATCACCTTCTTCAACCGACTACTTCTTCTTCTTCTTCTTCTTAACGGCCACAATTATTCCCATGTCCTTGCAGAGTTGGCCGAGGGGTGGGGTGGGTTTTATCTCAAATCTTTCACGAACCAGCTTGCCAGGCCTGACAATCGACTAAGGTTAGGACAGGAACTCGTAATTTGGCGAGGGTGCCGGTGATAGCTCCCTTACAATTTGCAATGAACGCCATGGGATCTTTAACGTCCACCAACTAATGCCAGTAGACGGGGTGCCCAGTTTAATTATGGCACATATCCTGCCTGTGAAAGGCCCAAATGACAGTTTATATACAGTAGCTAGGTCCAGATACAAACCCAGGCTGGACAGCTTAAAGGAGAGTGTGCGTGCATCTTGGCCATCCTGCCACCAATCTTCATCAGCCAACCTTTTTGCCTATATATGGTGCTAAAAAATTGTTCGTTTTGCTGCGAAGCTCAGTTTTTTTTGTTTTGGTTTGAACCTCCGTTTAAAATGAGTAAAGTTAAACACTTTTGAAAATTTTGAATTATTCTCACCATCGTAATAAATATTGTCAAGTTGTTTAAACTTTCGTTATAAAAGAAGATGATTTGAAATACCGGTTACCACTGGGTTGCGATACGCATTTGCATAGAGAGAATTGGGGGTCTTCCCCTCCACCCTGAACACACTCCCCCAGATATGCTACCCAGACAGAAACCATACTTGGGGTTCCCTTGTGCAACATGCAAAATTTGGTTGAATTTGGTTTAGTATTTGTTTTAGTTTTTGAAGCATATATAAATGGACAAATAAATAAATAAACAAATAAATAAGAAATATGTCCTGCATAGCATGATTCTTGCAAAACCCCAAAAATAAGTTGTTGACCTTTTGGCCTATGTTGACCTCAAAAATAATTGGTGTTTGAATTCAGTGTCCATATTTGCAAATCCTCCTCCAAATTTCAAGTCAATCAGATAAAAATTAAGGATTTTACAAATTCGACAAAGTTGGTGACCTTTGGCCTATGTTGACCGATTGACCTTGTTACCCCAAAAGCAATAGGCTTCTTGCTTTTGTGCAAATCTACCATCTGGTGAAGTTTTGTGAAGATTGGTTTAAAATTGTGACCTGTAGGCGATTGACAAACAGACAAACAAACAAGAAGACGTCATGCGGAGCATGATACTTGCAAAATCCGCCCCCCCCCCATCCCCAAGAAAAAAAATTCCATTGATACAGCAAATTGTCCATTTTATCAAGATTAAAATTGACAATCTTGATCAAAGCTCGGGTCAACAGGAAGAAAAGTGAAGATTTTTCAGATGAAAAATGATTTTGTAAGGTTGACCTTGAGTTGACCTTTGACCTTTTACCTCAAAAATAGTTAGTTTCCCTATTTAGTGACTCAATGTGCAAATGCTGTTCAATTTTCAAGTCAATCGGATGAAAATTGAGGATTTTAAAAACTTGGCCTATGTTGACCTTTTGGCCTACGTTGACCTCAAAAATAGTTGGTGGTTGAATTCAGTGACCATATATGTAAATCCTCTTTGAATTTCAAGTCAATCAAATTAAAATTGGTGATTTTAGAAATTCAGCATATGTTGACCTTTTGGCCTATGTTCACCCAAAATATAATTTGTGGTTGAATTCAGTGCCCAGATATGCAAGTCATCTTAAAATATCAAGTCAATTGGATGAAAATTGAGGATTTTAGAAATTTGGCCTATGTTGACCTTTTGGCCTATGTAGACATTTTGGCCTATGTTGATCTTTTGGCCTATGTTGACCTCAAAAATACTTAGTGGTTGAATTCAATGACCAGATATGCAAGTCCTCTTCAAATTTCAAGTCAATCGGATGAAAAGAGGATTTTGGAAATTTGGTCTATGCTGACCATTTGGCCTATGTTGACCTCAAATATACTTGGTGGTTGAATTCAGTGACCAGATATGCAAGTTCTCTTCAAATTTTAAATCACTTGGATGAAAATTGCGGATTTTAGAAATCTGGCAAATAGTCAGGTTCACTATGTTTTTTCGTTCAAAATTTTGGTAGATTAGCAAAACTATACATTTTTGGAATATTCAGAGCATGAGGAATCCAAAAATTAATGTTTACATTTGCGTAGACACCTTTGCGAAAATGACACTCAGGACAGTGATGAAGATCTGTAAAAGCATATTCCTGAACGGTATAGACCTCGTAGATCCTGTGTATAGGACTTATAGTTCAATCTGATACTACCTATAACTTCCTATAACAACCTATAACTTCAAAGGACTTGCAATATCATGTATTATGTAATAAAGTTATATCACAAATATAAAGTCAATGGTTTTCAATTACCTTTGTTTGTTGCTTTTCTATAATCCTGAGCACTATTTTGAGGCCTTTATTGGATTCCTTGACCCAGAAAACATAGGATTAGCATATTTAATTAAGCCTCTAGGTTGACTAGAAGCCGAGATCGCGCAAAATATGTATTTTATGGCGGCCATTTTCAAAATCCAAAATGGCGGCCATGCAGGTGTCTGCGCAAAAGCCAACATTGATTTTCAGATTCTCCATGCTCTGAAGATTCCAAAAATGTACAGGTTTGCTAATCTACCAAAATTTTGAACGAAATTATATTTGTTAACATAGTAAACCTGACTAAAAGTTGGTGACCTTTGGCCTATGTTGACGTTTTAACCCCAAAAACAATAGGCTTCTCAATTGGGACGACCTATACAACTTGGTGAAGTTTCGTGACGATTGGTTTGGAATTGTGACCTGGAGGCCGGTGACAAACAAACAGACAAACAGACAGAACCACAAACGCAACCGACCAATATATTTGAAAATTTTTCGATTTTGCAAATAACAAGCATGACGTCATGCAGAGCACTCCCTCTTGCAAAATCCACCCCCACTTCCATCCCCCGAAAAAAAGGTTGCAATTTATCCAGTAAATTGTCCATTTCATCAACATCGAAATTGACGATCTTGATCAAAGCTCGGGTTAATAGGATGAAAAGTGACCATTTTAGCAGTTTCACCTTGAGTTGACCTTTGACCTTTTGACCCCAAATAGTTGGTTTCCCAATTCAGTGAGGCAATATGCAAATCCTGTTAAATTCTCAAGTTAATCGGATGATAATTGACGGTTTTTCAGATGAAAATTTATGATTTTGGAAGTTTGACCTTGAGTTGACCTTTGACCTTTTGACCCCAAATAGTTGGTTTCCCAATTCAGTGAGGCAATATGCAAATCCTGTTAAATTCTCAAGTTAATCGGATGATAATTGACGGTTTTTCAGATGAAAATTTATGATTTTGGAAGTTTGACCTTGAGTTGACCTTAGACCTTTTGACCTCAAAGTAGTTGGTTTCCCAATTCAGTGAGGCAATATGCAAATCCTGTTAAATTCTCAAGTTAATCGGATGATAATTGACGGTTTTTCAGATGAAAATTTATGATTTTGGAAGTTTGACCTTGAGTTGACCTTAGACCTTTTGACCTCAAAGTAGTTGGTTTCCCAATTCAGTGAGGCAATATGCAAATCCTGTTAAATTCTCAAGTTAATCGGATGATAATTGACGGTTTTTCAGATGAAAATTTATGATTTTGGAAGTTTGACCTTGAGTTGACCTTAGACCTTTTGACCTCAAAGTAGTTGGTTTCCCAATTCAGTGAGGCAATATGCAAATCCTGTTAAATTCTCAAGTTAATCGGATGATAATTGACGGTTTTTCAGATGAAAATTTATGATTTTGGAAGTTTGACCTTGAGTTGACCTTAGACCTTTTGACCTCAAAGTAGTTGGTTTCCCAATTCAGTGAGGCAATATGCAAATCCTGTTAAATTCTCAAGTTAATCGGATGATAATTGACAGTTTTTCAGATGCAAATTTATGATTTTGGAAGTTTGACATTGAGTTGACCTTTTGACCTCAAAAATAGTTGGTTTCCCAATTTATTGACAATGTGCAAATGCTGTTCAATTTTCAAGGCAATCGGATTTAAAATGTTGATTTTAGAAATTTAACCTCCAGATGCCCTTTGACCTCAAAATCAATAGGGTTGTCAATTGTGACGACCTCTACAACTTGGTGAAGTTTCGTGACGATCGGTTTAGAATTGTGACCTGTTGGCCGGTGACAAACAGACAAACAAACAGACAGAATAACAAACGCAACCGACCAATATACTTGAAAAATCTACGATTTTGCAAGTAACAAACGATCAGAATAACGCACACGACCAACCAATATACGTTAAAAGCTTCTATTTTCGCAAGTTACAGATATACTACACGCGTGTAAAAAATTCACTCCATAGTATCGATATATTTATTAATCCCGTATTATTAATACTTTTAACTTGTTTTTTGTTTTCACATTTTTATTCCAATTATAAATGGAGTCACTGTTTATGTCTAGGCACGGTGTCGGGTTCTCGCACAGCAGATGAGCCGTGTAATTGAGCACTGAAAGAGAATTCTCACCCCCCCCTCCTGGTCCCCAACCCCTAATATTTCCCCTGAAGCTGTTCATAATCTGCGCAAGAGGAAGATATCTCACAGAGACGACGATATCAATTAAGCCCCGGTGGCATGCGAATGAATGGGTCGCAATTAACGCCCTGATCATCTCATCAGACAGACACCTCTGCGGCTCACAAAAGCCTTCTCCTTTCTAAACGCGTCCATATCCGATCCCAAGCGACCGCCAACAGGACCATTCTTCGCAGACATTGAAGTATTTGTGATGGTAACAGGGTGGAGGCGTTTAATTAAGTGCTGCAATGGTATTTTTGCATCCTGGTTGCGCTCCTCCTCTCTGTCCTTCCGCCACGCACCTCTCCCCACATCCGCACCAACGCAGGTGGAAAGAAATTGTGGTCCAGGTGGAAAGAAAAACTCAATTTGCTTTGATCGGTTGCACCGAGTAAGGTGCACTTCTTTGGCCTTCCTATGGGAATTTTCTTTATTTATATCCAACTAGCAGGGGTACCTGGCGTAGCCCGGTGTTCTTCTAATCCTGTTGGCATTTTGAAGGAATCAAAGTTTGTTCTTTTCTATTTTTATATATATTCTGAATTTCTTTTCTATTTTTATTTGTGGGGGCCTAAAACACTTCGCTACACTCACTAATGAATGGGGTCGGATATCATTTAATATTACCTTTCACATAGGTATGAAGGCTTAGGCACTATGGAGCTAGGACAAATAAAATAGAATAAAATATGGTCAAATATAATAAATAAATAAAATAAGTTTAAAATATATATAATCAAATAGGTCAAATAAAATAGAATAAAATATGGTCAAATATAATAAATAAATAAATAAAATAAGTTTAAAAAATATATAATCAAATAGGTCAAATAAAATAGAATAAAATATGGTCAAATATAATAAATAAATAAATAAAATAAGATAAAATAAAATATAATCAAATAGATAAAATAAAAAAGAATAAAATATGGTCAAATCAACGGAACAGTCAACGGAACATCTTCTCTTCTGGACTTGGTTATGACTAACTTCCCTGAAAATGTCTGCTGCTCTTCTTCTGCTCCAATCGGATCATCTGATCATGTCCTTGTTAAAGTGGACTTCTCTCTGACCATCCTCAGGGAGCCTGCTCAGCGTCGACGAGTCTGGCATTTCACTCAGGCCAACTGGCACGGTCTTCAAGCAGCCATCAATCATCTGGACTGCTCTCCCATCTCCACCACCTCTGACATCAACTCATCCTGGGAATTCTTCCAAAGTAAATTGCTCTCTCTCATGCACAGATTTATCCCATCTCGTCTTCAGTTGTCATACCCTTCCTCCCGTCCATGGTACACGGAATCTTGTGGTGAGGCTGTTGCCCAGAAACAACTTGCCTTCGTCTCCTGGAAAGCAAATCCAACGGAAGGAAATCTCATTTCCTTTCACAAAGCCCGAAACAAGTGTGTGTCCACCCTCAGGAGAGCCAGGAAACAATATCTCTAAATTCTCAAGACCGAACTCTCTTATCTGTCTCCCTCTTCCAAATCCTGGTGGCGTCTGGTCAAATCCGTTTCTGGTGTTTGTTCCCCCTCCATCCCCTCCCTTACCTCAAACGGCTACACAGCTGACTCCGCACGTGAAAAAGCTGAATGCCTCAACTCTGTGTTTGCCTCTAAATCTTGTGTCCCAAACCCATCCCTCTCTGTACCCACCATACCCAGTCGTACCCTGCTGCTCCTGGACTCCGTGTCCTTTCCTCCTGACAAGGTGGAAAAGTTTCTGTCAACCCTCGACTCTGATTCTGCAACTGGACCCGACGGCATCAGCCCATGGGTCCTCAAATCCTGCTCTGCCGCTCTATCTCACCCTCTCTCTGTTCTCTTCACCCTCTCTTTTGCTCAAGGTCAACTGCCATCTGCTTGGAAATCAGCCAACATCACCGCTTTGCACAAAAAAGGTGCAAAAACAGATCCTAGCAACTACAGACCAATCAGCCTTCTCCCAATTATCAGCAAAGTCATGGAATTCATCATTGCTTCGTATATGAAATCTTTCCTCTTCTCCAATGGCTTGATCTCTGATCATCAATTTGGTTTCTGACCAGGTCACTCTACTCTGGACATGCTGCTTCTGCTGTCTCAACAATGGATGGAGGTCCTCAATGCCAAACAGGAAATTAGAGCTGTCTCCCTCGACATATCACGTGCCTTCGACACGGTCTGGCACCCCGCTCTGCTCACCAAACCCTCCTCCTTTGGTATCCATGGAAATCTCCACGCATGGCTGGTGGACTTCCTCTCTAGTCGTCGTCAACGTGTGGCCCTGAATGGGTTTCTCTCATCTCCTCTTCCTGTTCAGGCTGGAGTTCCCCAAGGCAGTGTTCTGGGCCCCGTGCTTTTTCTGGTCTTCATCAATGATCTCTCTGACTCTCTTGAAAATCCTCTCTATCTCTTTGCTGATGACTTCACTCTCTGCCGCTCCATTCCTCTTCCCTCAGATCGGTAGTCTGCAGCCTCCTCACTCTCTGAAGACTTGGACAAAATCACAGACTGGTCAAACAAGTGGAACATGTCTTTCAATCCTGACAAATCTCACACTCTTACTATGTCTCTCCGAAAAGATCGACTGGACAACCCTCCCATCTACTTTCTCAACAATCCTCTCCAAGAAGTTCTGTCGCTCAAGCTTTTGGGTCTCACTATCTGCCATGATCTTTCTTGGGAAAACCACATTTCCAAGCTGGCCTCCAAAGCCAGTCGCCGACTGGGCATCCTCCGTCGTGCGAAGTCCTTCCTCGGCACACCTGAGCTCCTCGCCACATACAAGGCTTTCATCCGCAGCTCAATGGAATACTGTTCTCCCCTATGGGCCGGTGCTCCTGCCTCACACCTAGCTCGGCTTCACGCTGTTGAAACCAAAGCTTTCAGAATTATTGGAATCTCCCGCGATGAAGCTATCTCTGAGGGCCTTTCACTCACTCACCGCAGGCAGGTAGGTGGTCTTTCTGTCTTCTACCGACTCCTCTCTGGCCTTGCACCCCCAGCTCTCTCTGTGCTCTGTCCCCCAAATATTCCTACAGGTCGCACAAGATCTGCCAGCAACCCTCTGATGGTTAAACTGCCGAAATCTCGGCTCTCTGCTCACCTTCACTCTTTCATTCCTCTTTTCTCCCGCCTCTGGAACAAACTCCCTCACTCCCTTCAATCCCACTCCTCCCTCCAGGTCTTTGAAACAGCTGTTCACCACCATCTCTTATGTTCCCCCATCCAAAACCTTGATCTTTTCTACCCCCGCTAATTCACCCCAGATCCACCTTGTTTGAAATTCCAACTTCTTTCCTGGAAGTCCTGGCAGTGTCCATATGTTTTATACCTCTCCCACCGCCCCCTTCCCATGCCCCCCCCCCCCCCAAAGCCCTCGCCCTCTCTCAGATCTCAGATGTCTCCATGTCTCTCGGTCCCTGCTCTCAAATGTTGTGTTTGTGTCCTTCCCCCTCTCTCCCCATCTTGTCTACCGCTCCCGATGTTATATGTTTTATGTGTCGGTTTGTCTTTCTGTGTGATTAATGTTCGCTCTTTCACGAGCCTCGATCTTGTATACCAAAAAAAAAAATATATATATATAATATATAAATAAATATAATAAGATAAAAAAATATAATAAGATAAAAAAATATACAATCAAATAGGTCAAATAAAATAGAATAAAATATGGTCAAATATAATAAATAAATAAATAAAATAAGATAAAATAAAATATAATCAAATAGGACAAATAAAACAGAAGGAAATATGGTCAAATATAATAAATAAATAAATAAAATAAGCTAAAATAAAATATAATCAAATAGGACAAATAAAACAGAATAAAATATCGTCAAATATAATAAATAAATAATTAAAATAAGATAAAATAAAATATAATCAAATAGATAAAATAAAAAAGAATAAAATATCGTCAAATATAATAAATAAATAAATAAAATAAGATAAAATAAAATATAATCAAATAGATCAAATAAAATAGAATAAAATATAGTCAAACATAATAAATAAATAAATAAATAAAGATAAAATCAAATCAAATAGGACAAATAAAAGAGAATAAAATATGGTCAAATATAATAAATAAATAAATAAAATCAGATAAAATAACATATAATCAAATAGATCAAATAAAAAAGAATAAAATATGGTCAAATGTAATAAATAAATTAAGATAAAATAAAATATAATCAAATAGGTCAAATAAAAAAGAAATCCCCCCAAAAAACAACTTTTTTTTTCAATTTTTTGCCTAAAACACTTCCTGACACTCACTGATGAACCTCTGAAAGTTTGACGAAGATCAGTTGGGTCATCTCTGTGGAATAATGGCGGCACACACACAAACATCTCTCTTATAGTATAGATCACTTAGAAACAAAATAGAAAGGCACACAGTAGAGAGCAAACCTCGTCAACCTGAGCAGTTTTATGTTTTGTATCCCACTGATAGACCGGATCTGGATTCGAACCTGAACCAAAATCGAATCAGCTTGTTCTTGCCATCCCTACTCCATCTCCCACCTTGTTTGTATATAGTATAAAAAAATATGTTGTCCTGTTGATGAATCCCATTTCCAATAGCCAGATTTTTGGTTCGAGATGTTCCAAGTCTGCTGTTGGATTTCGTTTTCTAAATGTCACGTCGTTGTTTTCACCAATCGGATGCGGTAAAGGTTGAAAAATGGACATTGCAACATGGGTTCCATGATTTCTTCAGTTTTATTTGTTTTGACATTAGAGATGCGGATTCAATTTTGCCACAGTGGTGACCAAAGGCGTGAGACTCTGAAGAGGACAATTGGCTCTGCTGACTTTGCCCTTGAAATCTGACGTGGTAATGTCGGAAGAGTTAGAGAGGTCATATTGGTGTATAATGACGTATTTCTCCATGAGATAGTGGCTCAGGTAAGAGCAAGGTGACAGAGTTTATGCACTAACAGTAAGGGCAGCGGTGCAACTCTGAGACACGATAAGCATAGAAATGGACACAGTCAAAAATACTGAATCCACACATTATTTGTGTCCATTGAGGGTCTAAAAAATACTGAATCCACACATTATTTGTGTCCATTGAGGGTCTAAAACTAAGTAAAACAGGTGCACGTCGGATAAACATCATTATTGGACAAAGTAAACAATCTCAGAAGACTGTCATCTCACTGCGCACACAAACCCTTTTAAGAACATTTTTATTTTATTTTTACATTTTTTTATGATCTCAGGCTCGTAGTGGAGCTGCCACACACACTCATGGACATACAGATAAACATACAGTACGTTGTAGCGGTTACCGGTAGCATGACACAATTACCTTGCACCGGCCGATGACGCAACCGGCGAGCGGTCACGTGACCGGACTCGCCCGGGCGTGTTCAGACTTGCCTTTACCGGGCGAACGCTTGCCTTGCATACCACGCCCCGTTGAGAGGCGTGGCTTATCTATTTGCATACCACGCCCCGCCTGAGAGACGTGGCTTTTGTGTGTTGTTTCTGATATATATTGCCGCCCGTTCGATGGGCTGATTCAGTGCTTTTGAGTTCGTTTGAGTGAGCTTGGAATAAATAGCTCAGAGAAACTTAATTCCTGGCGTCGTCCATTTTGTCCGATTTTATCGTGCGAGCACAGCTCCCACAATTGGTGACCCCTTTCTACGAACACGGCGATGGAGTCAGCTGTAGCTTTGAAGCTCCCGGGCTTTTGGGAATCTCACGCGGCCTTTTGGTTTGCTCAAGCCGATTCTCAATTCGCCCTGCGGAAAATTACGGAGGACACGACACGCTACCACCATGTGGTCTCTGCGCCCACCGCCTCTTCCGCTGCCCGGGTCCTGAGCTTCCTCCAGCACCCGCCGAACGCCGACAAATACGGCGCGCTCAAAGGCCTACTCCTCGGTGCGTTTGGATTCACGGAGACCGAACGCGCACGACAACTACTACACCTCCCGGAGCTGGGCGAGGCCCGTCCGTCCGAAAGCATGGACCACATGCTTGCTCTTCTCGGTGACCACAGCCCGGACTTCCTCTTCCGCGAGCAGTTCCTCCAGCAGCTACCCGGGCAGGTACGGTTAGCTTTGGCTAATTCTCCCATCACGGACCCTCGCGCCCTGGCCAAGGAGGCCGATAAATTTTTCTCGGCCAGGCGACAAGACAGAGCGGCCACCTGGAACCCTGGGCCGACCGAGGCAATGCCCACGCCACGACCAGCGCCACCACCGGCCGAGTCCGCGCCACTGATGGCCGCCGCGATGCCCCGTCGACCGAACCCGACGCGACCGCCGGAGCCTCCACCAGAGCGGACCATGTGCTATTACCACGCCAGGTTCGGGCAGAAGGCCAGAACGTGCCGCCCACCATTCACTTTCGGCGGGTCGGGAAACGACCAGGCCGGCGCTCGCTGCCTGCCATGAGCGTCGGCCATTCAGGCAGCCTTCTGTTTATCATGGACACAGAGCGGACAGATATGGCCCTGGAGCATCGTCGGCGGCGTTTTTTGTGTGACACTGGCGCTCAGCTGAGCGTGATACCCGCCTCGGTGGAGGACAAACAGGCCGCACTTTGCGGCCCCGCCTTGGTCGCCGCAAACGGCTCCTCCATCCGCACCTTCGGTTTGCGCAGCGTCGCATTCTGCTTCGGGGGCCAGCGCTTCAGGTGGGACTTCATCACGGCGAACGTGCCCATGGCCTTGCTGGGTGCAGATTTTCTTTGACCACGTGGGCTTTTGGTCGACGTCAAATGGGCTCATCAACGCGGAGACCTTCATCTCGCTCGCTTGCTCATTGAGCAGCTCCGCTCCGACCAAGCTAGCCTGCGCGCTCCCGGCCGTGGACGATTTCATCCACCTACTCGCCGAGTTTCCCGCCCTCATGCAGCCGACGTTTTCGGCAGTCGCCGTCAAGCATGGCGTCGAACACCACATCCTGACCACAGGTCCACCGGTCTACGCCAGGGCTTGCCACCTCGACCGGCCAAACTCGCCGTAGCGAAGGCGGAATTCGACGTGCTGGAGCGATTGGGAATTGTGCGGCGCTCGAATAGCTCGTGGGCCTCGCCCCTGCACATCGTGCCCAAACCGGGTGGCGGATGGCGACCATGCGGTGAATACTGCCGCCTCAACGACGCCACCACCCCCGACCGGTACCCGATACTACACATACAGGACTTTTCCGCCCGTTTGGCAGGGCGGGTGATCTTCTCCAAGGTCGACCTGATTCGGCGCTACCACCAGGTACCTGTCCGGCCGGCCGACGTTCCGAAGACGGCTGTAATTACACCTTTTGGCCTCTTCGAGTTCCTCCGAATGCCGTTCGGCCTTAAGAACGCGGCCCAGGCCTTCCAGCGGCTGATGGACAGTGTGCTGCATGATCTCACCTTTCTGTTCGTCTACCTGGATGACATTCTCGTCGCCAGCACTTCCCGGGCGGAGCACCTCGTCCACCTGCGCACGCTTTTTGAGCGCCTCGGCCAGCACAGCCTCATCATCAACCCGGCGAAATGCCAGTTTGGTGTAACGGCCGTCGACTTCCTGGGGCACGAAGCGCGGGGCCGTCCCGCTGCCTACCAAGGTGGAGGCAGTCACAAGTTTCCCGCGCCCTGACTCCATCAAGGCCCTACAGGAATTTTTGGGGATGGTAAATTTCTACCACCGGTTCGTGCCTCGCACCGCCCAACTAATGCGCCCCCTGTACGAAGCCCTCCGGGGCAAGCCGGCCAAGCACGACGTCGCCTGGACCACAGAGATGGATGCGGCGTTCACGGGTGCTAAGCTGGCCCTCGCCAACGCGACCATGATGGCACACCCGGCCCTCGATGCACCCATCGCCCTCACCACGGACGCTTCTGACTACGCGGTGGGCGCCATGCATGAACAGTGGGTGAACAGAGCTTGGCAACCGCTGGCCTTCTTCAGCCGGCAGCTTCGCCCTAACAAGTGCAAGTATAGCGCTTTCGACCGCGAGCTCCTCGGCCTTTACCTGGCTGTTCGCCACTTCCGCCATCTTTTGGAGGGCCGCCCGTTCACGGCGTTTGTGGACCACAAACCCCTGGTCTTCACCAGGGCCAAGGTTACGGAGCCGTGGTTGTCCCGCCAGCAGCACCACCTCTCCGCCGTGTCCGAATTTACGACGGACATCCGGCACGTCGCGGGCAAGGACAATGCTGTGGCTGATTGCCTCTCCCGGTCCGGCATGAACGCCGTCCACCTGGGTGTGGACTTCGTCGCATGGCGGCCGACCAGACCGCCGACCCCACGGTGCAAGCCCTCCGGACAGCAGACACAGGCCTGCGGTTGGCCGACGTCCCCTTCGAGGACACAGGCACAGTTCTCCTGTGTGACGTCTCCCTGTGCCAACCTCGCTCCATCGTGCCCAACGGATGGCGGCGGCACATTTTTGACGCCCTGCACGGCCTTTCCAACCCAGGCCGGAAAGCATCACAGAAGCTAGTGGCAGCGAAATTCGTCTGGCACGGGCTCCGTAAAGACGTCCGCGACTGGGCCAATGCCTGTGTCACCTGCCAGCGCACCCAGGCCCCGTTGGCACCATTCGACGTGCCCGCGCGGCGCTTCGACCACATCAATCTGGACCTGGTGGGACCCCTTCCCTCCTCGCAGGGCTTCACCCACCTCCTCACAATGGTGGACAGGACCACCAGGTGGCCGGAGGCCGTCCCGCTGGCATCAACAACATCCGCCGACATGGCGCAGGCATTAATTGGTTAACATTAACAGGCAATCCGGCGCAGGATTGCCTGTTTCGGCGCCCCCTCGGACATCTCCTCCGATAGAGGCCCGCAATTCACCTCCGAGCTTTGGGGCGCGGTCGTCCAGGCCTTAGGGGTCAAGCTTCACCGCACAACGGCCTACCACCCACAAGCCAACGGCTTGTGCGAGCGGTTCAACCGCTTGATGAAGGCCGCTCTCAGGGCCAGCCTCCAGGACGACGGTTGGGCTGACAGTCTCCCGTGGGTCCTATTGGGCCTCCAATCGGCCCCTAAAGAGGACCTCCAGGCTTCCACCGCCGAGTTGGTCTACGGCCAGCCACTGCACGTGCTGGGCGAATTCATCCCTGACACCACCGGCCCCTGGTCCGCGGCTCGCCAACGCTCGGTCCTCCAGGAGGCCGCCAGGAGATTTGCCCCCGTGCCCACGTCCCACCACGGCTGCCCCCAACCCCACATCCCCCCAGCACTTCACACTGCGGAGTACGTTTTTATCCGGCATGACGCACACCGGGGACCACTCCGGCCGACGTACGATGGACCTTTCCGGGTCCTGAAGAGGGACGACAAGTCATTCACCATCGACATCGGCGGCAAGCCGGACCGCATCTCCGTGGACCGCCTCAAGCCGGCCCATTTGGACCTCGACCAACCTCCACGGTTGGCCCTTCCTCCACGACGGGGCCGTCCCCCATCAACCAGGCCCCCCGCCCGACCATCCACCGCCACGCCACCTACCACCCCCACACAAATCGCCAGGGGTCGTTTCGGCCGGGTCATCAAGCCCCCCCTCAAACTGACTCTCCCGGTGCATGTTAATTATGGGGGGGGGGGGGGGGCGCATGTAGCAGTTACCGGTAGCATGACACAATTACCTTGCACCTGCCGATGACGCAACCGGCGAGCGGTCACGTGTCTGGACTCGCCCGGGCATGTTCAGACTTGCCTTTACCGGGCGAACGCTTGCCTTGCATACCACGCCCCGTTGAGAGGCGTGGCTTATCTATTTGCATACCACGCCCCGCCTGAGAGGCGTGGCTTTTGTGTGTTGAGTTTCTGATATATATTGCCGCCCGTTCGATGGGCTGATTCATTGCTTTTGAGTTCGTTTGAGTGAGCTTGGAATAAATAGCTCAGAGAAACTTAATTCCTGGCGTCGTCCATTTTGTCTGATTGTATCGTGCGAGCACAGCTCCCACAACGTGACAGAGAACAAGATTGCGAGAAGAGGCAAACACAGCCACTGAGCTTGGAGGAAGTGACGTCACTTTTCGGGGCAAGCTGGGTACCAGTCACGTCACAACAATGGCGCCGCCTTTTTCATTGTATTCAGCGGGGCATTTCCTAAGAGGGTGTTTCCTCCTCCCCGCGGAGCAAACCTATGGGGATTGTCGGTGCTTTTATCATTTTAAATGCTGAACGTCAAGCAAGGAAGTAGCACGTACAAATTTTAAAGTCATTGGTAGAAGAAAGGGGTATGAAGTTTGGAATGCTATTAAGGCAGACTGTGAAGATGTTTCTTGAGGGAGGAATGACTAAGCAAAGACAAAGTAAAGTATGTATGGAAGTATGGAGGAAGGCAAAGTGAAAATATTTCATATGTGCAGCAAAATGGATATTCCTTTTTTAATACAAGTTTATTCATGTCTTTGCTGAATTTCTTCATGTTCTTTATGTCTTTCATACTAGACATCCAACACCACTACATTGCGGTAATACCTTACCAGCAGAGGCCCATGGTAAAATACCACAATATAAAAAAGAAAAGAAAAGGAGGCCTTTTATTTTTGTGCTGGTTGAAAGAACCAAAAAAATGGGAGGTTCTATATATTTTTTAACAGCAAATAAAATAAATTTTTCGGGAGCGATCGAGGCAGTGGTCTGTTCCCCATACACCGCCCGGGTCCCATTTATTTTGTCTGATTGAACGAATTATAATTTCCCCGTAAGTTTGGATGAAATTGAAGCAACTTTTACTGAATAGTTTATCAATTCAAGGAGCATTCTGTTTCTGGATGGGACAGACAGCCAGTATTAGTCTTTTATATCTTACTATAATTCACCAAATGTCTGTCTGTCTGTCTGTTCGAAGGTACTGCAAAAACTGCTGAACCGATCGAAACGATATTTTCGGTGGGTAATCCTGGGATCCCCAGGAGTAAAATAGGCTATTTACTTTCCCAATTTCAGCTTTGGTCTCCAGTATTCTCAGGATTGGACTCCTGCATAACATTCGCGTTCGCATAACGTCCATTGTGACGATGTTCTCATTGTGATGATGTATGTGTAAACGGTAGTGTTTGACGTGATGGTGTGAACGTAATTTCGTAATGCTTTTCGTTTCGTAATCCTTTAATGAACATTTAATGTTTAATGAACGTTTAATGCCCTTCAATGTCCGGGGCCGCATGCGCGCTAGCTCCACTGGATGGGCCAGCGTGTACCTTAACCTTCGCCGTCAGGCTCGGGTAAACCGCTGAGCCCAATCCGTGATGGGGACTGGGGCTTGAGACAGTGTCCTTCATTAAAAGTATAATAAACGCTGTCTCCATCAATCTTGCCAAGGCCGTAACAGCCGTAACGTTTAATATCCACATGAGAGAATTCCACATGGCTATTTGGGCGGTGAATACGTTAACAGATCGCTGTCTCCATCGATCTTGCCAAGGCCGTAACACCTATCGGCTCAAAATCCTTTTAACTGTTCATTTGGTACAATTACACGTATCGGGAATTTGGTACACGTATCGGGAGTACATACGACATAGCGATTGTGAACACGATTATCGATCACGATTCACGATCACGATCATCACGATCATATAGTCTACTTGCCAAGCCTATAGAGCCCTCTTGTGAACTGGGAAATGTTGAGTACCCCAACGTTTTAAGTTAGAAATGTACAGTATGGGTCCCCAGCACTTAGAAACTGCCGGATGCTAACTTGCATATGTTAGGCAATTAGCAAAATTAGCATTAATAGCATTAACCTTATCAAACATAGGCCTGGGACACTGAAATTTCTGTTTCGCTCTATTGCTCCATTTGAATGCTACAGGAAAACTCCCATCCACTCACCATAGAGACCGCGACCCTCCACCATATCATAAATGGCCAGGTGGCAGATGAAAAGGTGAATGTGCAAAATGCATTGAAGATCAGACAGGACATGAGCACACTGTTCTCTTCATCACTTCCTGAGAGATTTCATGCGCCCATCTCAAATAAGGTGGTGACAATGACATTCACCAAAAAAAGAGTGAAGGTCAATGCGAAGATCATATGTGACCTTGAGGCGTTGTTTGCTCGGCTGCTGGTGGTGGGGAGCAAGAGAAGAATGGAGCTCTCTGCCCTCTTTGACTACGAGCTCGGCCCAGTCCCTGCATCCATCATCGATGAGTATGGATGCCTCAGGAAGGGTAACAAGTCTGTGATCGACCAGCGTCTTCGAATCCTTGCCCCCAATCCCCACCCACCACATGTTGTACTCGTTGATGCATCGCAGCTCATCTACCACGTGGTGTGGCCATCGTCAGGCACTGTGGCTGACCTCGCAGCCAGCATGGGGCGCCGGCTTAATCGCTACATCACCGAAACATTTGTCATCTTTGACCGGTATGAGCAAGTCTCTGCCAAAGACCACGAGAGGGAGAGAAGAGCTGGGGAGAGCTCAGCAGAGTACCGACTCTCACTGACAACCCCTCTACCTAGCCGCGACAAAGTGATGAAGAACAAGACAAACAAACGGAGACAGGGTGAGCTCCTGTGCACACACAGCATAGGAGATCACATCAAGATGGTCAGCAAAGCAGACAGTATTGTCACTCATGACTGAGGCTGACGTCTCCCTCATCTCATACATGTTGGATGCAGCCAGTCGCGGAGCTGAAACTGTCCGCATTCTCAGCGACGACACTGATGTTTTCGTACTCATGGTCTATTGGTGCTGGAAGGTGGGTATCACATGTAACCTGCAGATGGAGAGATGGGATGGCACTATTCTCAACATCAATTCGACAGTAGAGAATCTCGGTGAGCAGTGTCGCTCCATCCTGGCTATGCATGCTCTCTCCGGATGTGACACCACCTCCTATCCCGCGGGGAAAGGGAAGGTGTCCGCACTCAAGGCCATGAGAGTAGTACCTGGTGACCTGCTTCACTTCATCGGAGAGGAGGGAGCTACTGATTTACAGATTACAGAGGCAGTGAGTGGTTTCTTCCTGGCTCTGTACAACGAGAGGGAGTCGGCATCTCTGAACGTCGCCAGATATAACATCTACCGAAAGCGCAAAACCCCCCCAGCACTGAAGACACTGCCTCCTACAGAGCGCAACGCTCTCCTCCATGGACGGCGTGCCCATCTTCAGGTGCTGCTTTGGAAAGCAGCAGACTGCCCTGACCAACCAGCTGTGGACATAACAGAGTTTGGATGGAATAAGAAGGAAGGCGAGAAGGGAGAGGAAGTCATCATGCCCATCCTGGATGCAAGCCCCGTTGCTCCTCCTGCCGTGTTGGAAATGATCAGCTGTAGCTGCAAAGCTGGGTTAAGCCCTGTTTAACAGCAAAGTGCAGCTGCGTAGCTGCAGGCCTGGCCTGTACCAGCTACTGCTTCTGCAAAGGCTCTGATAGTACATGTTGCAACACACTCACACACTCACAGCAAGAAAAGCAATATGACAAGAATGTAGAGTCAGGAGAAGAAGATGAAAACGATGAGGATGAGTTTTATGATGAGGATATGCTTTATAACAGTGCCGAGTAGTAGAAGTGCAAGACGCTCTTTCTTGATGGAAGTTTTATGTTGTGTAACTAGTGCACATATTTTTCAGCTCTGATAATTTTGGGTATACTTGTGTTTTAATTTTGAGGATATTATTTACCCATAGTCATATTATTCTAGTTTGGTATGGTACTTGCCTTTGTTACCTCTAATACCTGTGAATAAAAGTGGAGCAATAGAGCGAAACAGAAATTTCAGTGTCCCAGGCCTATGTTTGATAGGGTTAATGCTATTAATGCTAATTTTGCTAATTGCCCAACATATGCAAGTTAGCATCCGGCAGTTTCTAAGTGCTGGGGACCCATACTGTACATTTCTAACTTAAAACTTTGGGGTACTCAACATTTCCGGGTTCACATTGCTGGCAAATAGACTAATAGTGTATCGATCATGATTTGAAACACGATGGAATAATATTTACCGATATTAACAGTGATGCGGCTTTTATTGAAATTCTAAAGATACTGTTTCGATTTTGATGATTTGCGTGTGATATGATTCAACGGATGTTTATATGAATCGTTTAAAATAAAAAAAACCTTCAATTTCTGATATTTTGCCTTTTCATTTGGGCTTCCCAATTGGAGTCCCGCCCATAGGGCGGGTACCGTTGTATTGCTAGTATACAAAAATAGCAGGTACCCATGGAACATCTGCGCAATGCAAAATGTGACCAAGTCCTCAACTCGCCCCCTTCCAAACCCTAAGTCATCAAGTCCCTCTCCGAAACCCCAAGTCATCAAGTACCCCTCCCAAACACAAGTTCTCAACCTCCCCCTTTCAACCTCAAAACTTCAATTCCCTCCCCAATCCAAGCCTTCGAACCCCATCCCCACTGCAACTCCTCCAAACTCCCCGCCGCCCACCAAAAATCATCAACCTCCCCGAAAACACTCCCCCCACTGAAAACCCCATCCACCCCCCAAAGTCTCAAATTCCCCCTCCCAACTCTGTCCCATCTTTGTCCTCACTCCCCTGTGAACCCCAACCCTCTGTCCTCCCCTCCTACCAATCATAAAAGCAAAGGGGCATTCTTACATCGATCATTACATACGTATTTCGCATCGTTGTTGCCACAAACACCAAGTTTGAAGTTCTTACTTTGGAACCTCCTTACCATTACAAATTAATATTCTCGGTATTCTGGTTTATTTTGTCACTGACAATCCCTCAAATTGTAGCGTTTTTACCATGTTTACATAAAGTAAATAAATAAAATAAAACCTGCTTAACAAAAGTTAAGTTAGGCTGAGATCTGACTGAAATCTAGAAGTCTAGAAATTTAAATCTAGGCCCTGACCCTATTTCTGAAATCAAATGTACTCTGTAATGATAGTGTTCTATATTAAAATTAATGTAAATTAATTAAATAGATAACTGTCCTAATTGAAATATAATTTTGGATCTAACCTGGTGTTCTGATTGGGTAGCTGTCCATGTCAGGATACTCCACCATCGGCTAGTCTCACTGGTTGTTGACCAGTTGTCTGAGAGGTACTGATATGGACAAGAATCAAGTCTGATCAATCCCAATTTCACTTGATAACTTGCCAAAGCCAAGCCTGGCAAGTTTCCCATATACATATTGATAAAATAAGAGAATGCTAAAATGGTACAAATTCCAAATAAAACCCACAAAATTCAACGATGAGATTCAACGATGAAAACCCACAAAATTCATAAACGACTTCAGTATATGCGGTGATTCGATCGAGAGACTTGCTACACTGAACGCATTCACTACGGGCAGTCGGACATTGTGGGAAGCCCGACACGAGAGAGAGATCCTCTTGTCGGTGGAAGAGCAATAAAAACATAGAGTGATGTTGATATGCCAAAAACAAAAATGACAGACATTGGTGATGTGAGGTGGCGGCTACTTTTTTTTATGTTGAAGGCTCCAGGCACTTACTATATAGCCCTCATCGAGGCCAGACCTTAAATAAAAGAGAAGAAAAGTCTATGATGTATGTTTGCGAGAAAGAGAGATTGAAGCTAGGTAGCTACAGTTTGAGTGAGACAGAAAGTAAGACCAGCAATCCAGACACGGAGAGTGTAAGATGGTTCCGGGCACCACTTTAACGCTCCTAAGTCAGAACGGTACTACTACCCTGGGTGGTTGCTGTCTGCAACCTACTACCCAAAATTTTTACAAAGAAACAACTTCCAGGTGAGAGACTTCCACCAACAAGAGGATTCTACACCGTGAAATCCAGAGGAACAATCTACAGGCAATTCAATGGCATCAAGACATTCGCCAACTTCCCGAACTACCATCACTTTTAAATCTTGCATGGAAACAAGTTGGAGAAAGATTCGAGCCTATAGTATGTACCTGTGCTCCTGTTACTGTTTTGGAATTTTGCAGGTGTTCGTGTGTGCAACGTAGGTGTGCCCCACCATGTATCTGAAAGACAAATAAACGGAGGTGCAGAGAGATGTGCCAACTGCGGCAGAGATGAGGAACTCTGCAACAACTTTTTTGCGGATGATGCAGCACCAGTCTGAACTGGTTGTTGTACTGTATTGGTATTTATGTACAGGGGGTGCTCTTACACATCCGGGTCAGTGCCACTGAATTGAAAATATTTTCAACATCACTATTGTCTACAGTATTCCACATGACCATTTATGAAAATTGCAAGTGGCTAATTCCATATATTTCACAAGAACATTATTTATTCCACATGACTATTTCTAGAAATCCCACGTAACTATTGTCTACAGTATTCCACATGACCATTTATCAAAATTCCAAATGGCTGATTCCATATATTTCACATGACCATTTTTTATTCCCCATGACTATTTCTAGAAATCCCACGTAACTATTGTCTACAGTATTCCACATGACTATTTCTACAAATCCCACGTAACTATTGTCTACAGTATTCCACATGACTATTTCTACAAATCCCACGTAACTATTGTCTACAGTATTCCACATGACTATTTATACAAATCCCACGTAACTATTGTCTACAGTATTCCACATGACTATTTCTACAAATCCCACGTAACTGTTGTCTACAGTATTCCACATGACTATTTCTACAAATCCCACGTAACTATTGTCTACAGTATTCCACATGACTATTTCTACAAATCCCACGTAACTATTGTAGTCTAGTAGGAAGACTAGGTCCCCCTGCACCCCCCGGAGATATACTTCTAATCAGTGTTTCTAGATTGGAAAATATGTGTAGAAAATGACTAGCTATGGCCCCAAGCTGAAAAAATGTCCCACATACCATTTTTATGCAAATTACTGCTGCAAATTTTATGCAAAATTATGCAAATTTTATGCAAATTTTTGATGAGGAGTAGAGTTGAGGGGTCTTTGAGGGCTTCATCGAGGTGCTCTCGGTTGCAAGACTGGGTCATTCTGAGAAGCACAGCAGGGTCAGAGATCATGATGTTCTCCTCCTCAGTGAATCTCTCCATCAACAGCCTCTCCATTGCCTCACACACTGTTTTGAGGCAAAAGAGGGACTTTGCGTAGGCCTTTCCACTGAGAACACCTTTGAGAGATCCACTTGTTACTAGTTGTGCCTCAAAGAGAATCTCTGCATATCCAGAACCACGCATCTTGTGTCCAGTGAGCATCCCGATGTAGTTCATGGATGTGTGGAAGGGTCCAATCGTTACTACATGACTAGCAAATTCATTTGGCCAGCGCCAGATGATGGGAAGGGCTTTCATGCAGACACCCAGATCAAATGTATTCAGGACCCATCTCTGACCCACCTCAGCAGTTGCTGCCTCGGAACGCTTCAGTAGCTCACGAACAACTGCGTTGTCTGTGATCGGTCTGTGCCTGGTGCCTGCATGGCATGGCAATGGCCTGCAGCCTGTGCCTGGGCTAGGGGGTTTCACCTCTGCAACTGGTTCTCCCCCACCCAGCAAATCAACAGTCGACTACTGCACGCCTATCCACCAACCGATCACAGACAACGCAGTTGTTCGTGAGCTACTGAAGCGTTCCGAGGCAGCAACTGCTGAGGTGGGTCAGAGATGGGTCCTGAATACATTTGATCTGGGTGTCTGCATGAAAGCCCTTCCCATCATCTGGCGCTGGCCAAATGAATTTGCTAGTCATGTAGTAACGATTGGACCCTTCCACACATCCATGAACTACATCGGGATGCTCACTGGACACAAGATGCGTGGTTCTGGATATGCAGAGATTCTCTTTGAGGCACAACTAGTAACAAGTGGATCTCTCAAAGGTGTTCTCAGTGGAAAGGCCTACGCAAAGTCCCTCTTTTGCCTCAAAACAGTGTGTGAGGCAATGGAGAGGCTGTTGATGGAGAGATTCACTGAGGAGGAGAACATCATGATCTCTGACCCTGCTGTGCTTCTCAGAATGACCCAGTCTTGCAACCGAGAGCACCTCGATGAAGCCCTCAAAGACCCCTCAACTCTACTCCTCATCAAAAATTTGCATAAAATTTGCATAATTTTGCATAAAATTTGCAGCAGTAATTTGCATAAAAATGGTATGTGGGACATTTTTTCAGCTTGGGGCCATAGCTAGTCATTTTCTACACATTTTTTCCAATCTAGAAACACTGATTAGAAGTATATCTCCGGGGGGTGCAGGGGGACCTAGTCTTCCTACTAGACTATTGTCTACAGTATTCCACATGACTATTTCTACAAATCCCACGTAACTATTGTCTACAGTATTCCACATGACTATTTCTACAAATCCCACGTAACTATTGTCTAAAGTATTCCACATGACCATTTATCAAAATTCCAAATGGCTGATTCCATATATTTCACATGACCATTTTTTATTCCCCATTACTATTTCTAGAAATCTCACGTAACTATTATCATAAGTTTGGCTCAAAGTTGATTCCTTTTTTGGTGGTGTCTATTTAAAACCCCATGCTGACTCGCTTTGACTCTGGTGTGAAGTGAGGCAGGCAGGTCTCATCACATGTCACAATCTTCTTCAATAAATCCCCTCTCTCCCTCTGATAGTGTTCCAAGATTTCAGTTACAATGGCCTCAGGAGATGCCTTTTGATCAAACGTGAGGTGCTTTATGGGACCAACCTTGCACTGTATCTTAATAAATTTCAGGTCAGAATGAATGATTGTTTCCACACTTCAAATAATTATTACATTCGATTCTTCTGCAATTCCCAGTTTTGTAATTCAGCAATTTTCCAAAATTAACTGTTCAACACATTTAGTAATTGTTTGAGTGACAGCACTTTGTTATAGTAAAGGAAACATATGAAAATCTGTTAACTAAATTGTTACCAAAAAATTTCTTCACCAATATGTTTGTAAAGGTGCGTAATAACATGTGTTAAAATGTTGAAGGTCAACTCCCGTGGGAAACCCAGAAAAAAAGCTGTTGAATTCGGGTACCGAAAAATTATTTTCGAGAATTTTTATTTTTTTAAATCGGCCCTTAAGTAACTTATGAGGGGTCAAATAAGGGTTTTTCATGATTCTGAGTTGATTGTTAACATTTATATTTCACCACAGACACTCCTTTGTGGAAAAATAATTTCTAAATATATCTCATTTTCTACTTTGCAGGACATGGAGTCTAGCAATATGGATGAAGACGTTACTCCACCTGTGCTCAATTGCTTCATCTGTGCACGCTCGGATACACCAGCTGAAAGGCTCATACAGGCAACTCCAAAGGGATACTCAACTTTATTGAAACAAGCAGAAACTGTCGAAAATGTTACTGTTGTGGAACGTATGAAGGAGGCTCAAAAGGAAGGAAAACTGAGGTACCACCAGAAGTGTAAAAATGATCTGTACAACAACTTTGTTGCAACCACCAAGAAGTCAGCTCAAGCATCAAAGGCAGAGAAAGAGTCATCAAAGTTGAAGAGAAGACGCACTACTTGTGAGTTCAGTTCATCAACTGGCTGCAGTTCTAGAAGATCACAGTCAGTTGACCTCCTGTATAAGGATGTATGCATTCTTTACAACCAACCAGCCCAGCTCTACAAAAATAATCCAGCACAAGCTAGAAAGAAATACAGAGTGCCAGATAATTTGACTGCAGATACACTGAAGGCAAGCTTGCTGAAGACAGCACGGAGTCGCGGGGATGACTGGGGCACTGAAGTCACTGGACGCCTGGAAGGGATCAACGACTTGGTAGCAGAAGAAACACTGTACCATTTGCGATGCAAACTTATGTTTGCGAGAGGTGACAGTTTGTCCAAGACTGATGAGGAAGGAAAAAGGAAGAGAGGACAGAGGAGTATTGATGAGGAGCGAGAGGCAGTTTTTATTGAATTCTGCGAATGGTTAGACTCAGAATTAGAGCATGGGGTAATGAACATGGACCAAGTCCATGAAAAGCTGCAGGAGTTTGATCAGTCACCAGAGAAGAGCCTTTCTTATTCAAAGCATTGGCTAAAGATAAAACTTCTAGAGAAATACGAAGACACCTTGTATTTCACAACACAGGAAAGAAGGGCAGATGTACTCTGTCTCAAAGATGGCACCGACAATATTCTGCGAGCGCATCATGCTAATCTTGACCATGGAGATGAGAAGACTCAGATCATAAAGACGGCACTCAAGTTCATATCCAATGATATTGCCTTGATTGATTTAGGTCCAAAGTCATACCCCACCACACACAGTATGACTGACATCGATAGTCAGCTGACACTTGTTCCTGCAAGCCTTCAGATGTTCTTGAGACCGATTGTCAAGACAGACGAAAGAGTTGCCGTTTGGGGGCAGAATTTTATTAAGGCCTGTCGACCTCGGTCTGGAGTATTGCCACACCAAATGGGGCTTGCCATACAACTTGATCATAGATTTGGGTCAAAATGGATGCTCAACAAGTTCCACTGGCTGGGATACACTGAGTCTTACACGGAGACACAAAACTCCACAGAGGGTGCAGACACAACAGAGGGTGCAGCTGCACAACATTCACTCCGTGCCTACCTGCAGACCCGGGACTGGATCCTTCTACAGAGCATGTCTCTGAACCCCAGTGACTATGGATGGACAATAGGTGTGCATGGGTATGAGCCAGTTCCAACACTGGACCCCACGGCTCCTGAGGAGCTATTGCAGTTCACAAGCTGTAATTGTCATGGAGATTGCAGCAACCGGCGATGCAGCTGCAAGAAGAATGGGGTCACGTGCATCTCGGCCTGTGGAGTCTGTAATGGCATTACATGCAGAAACTGCAGTCATGATGTTGTTGAGTCTGAAGAAGACATAGACAATGACTGTTGAAACTTCTGACATTGTGAATGAGAAATAACTCTTGAGTATTATATATGTATGTGAAATAAAAGCTACTTTGTGTGTAAATGTAAAAGTGAAAATATAAATGTTAACAATCAACTCAGAATCATGAAAAACCCTTATTTGACCCCTCATAAGTTGCTTAAGGGCCGATTTAAAAAAATAAAAATTCTCGAAAATAATTTTTCGGTACCCGAATTCAACACCTTTTTTTCTGGGTTTCCCACGGGAGTTGAACTTCAACATTTTAACACATGTTATTACACACCTTTACAAACATATTGGTGAAGAAATTTTTTGGTAACAATTTAGTTAACAGATTTGTGAAATATCTCATAAAATGCCCTTACTATTACATATGAGAATGTTCAATATTGCTCATCAATTCACATCCATTTCAAAATTTAATTTCATAATCAAAACGAAACTACTACACGATATACATACCAACATCATCAGGTTGTGCAGATGGTCCCCTGTGGATATCACCTGATTCGATGTTTTCCTTCAAAAGAAACGTAATGATACATCTCTATCCCAGAGCACACCTGACTTCGTCAGGTAACGTATTGGTTTTATCCACAATGCTTTCATCAGCATTCTGATCACTTCCTATCTACTTCACTCAGGGTACACAATATAATTGCACAAATCTTCAACATTGAAATATTATTTTTACCTTTTGTTCATTAAAAAATCCACATCAACCTTAAATCGCCCTTGTTTAACTTTATAATGAGAACATTTGCAAGTAAGATCTCAAACCTCGGTAGAGCATTTTAGGGAATGGAGTACAGTGTAAGTCTAGCATCATTTGATCTTCATCTCTCACATACAATTATTCATAAGCATTGTAAACTCACCAATCTTCGACTTCATTGGAAATAAAAAAGAAAAGGAGCAACAAAAAGCCTGTTGCTGGCATCACATAGCATAATCATTCCAAAAAGCCTGGTGTTGACATCACATAGCATCGTCATTCCAAAAAGCCTGGTGTTGACATCACATAGCATCATCATTCCAAAAAGCCTGGTGTTGACATCACATAGCATAATCATTCCAAAAAGCCTGGTGTTGACATCACATAGCATAACCATTCCAAAAAGCCTGGTGTTGACATCACATAGCATCATCATTCCAAAAAGCCTGGTGTTGACATCACATAGCATCATCATTCCAAAAAGCCTGGTGTTGACATCACATACCATCATCATTCCAAAAAGCCTGGTGTTGACATCACATAGCATAACCATTCCAAAAAGCCTGGTGTTGGCATCACGTACCATCATCATTCCAAAAAGCATGGTGTTGACATCACAAAGCATCATCATTCCAAAAAGCCTTGTGTTGACATCACGTACCATCATCATTCCAAAAAGCCTGGTGTTGACATCGCGTACCATCATCATTCCAAAAAGCCTGGTGTTGGCATCATGTACCATGATCATTCCAAAAAGCCTGGTGTTGGCATCACGTACCATGATCATTCCAAAAAGCCTGGTTGTTGGCATCACATAGCATCATCATTCCAAAAAGCCTGGTGTTGGCATCACATAGCATCATCATTCCAAAAAGCCTGGTGTTGGCATCACGTACCATGATCATTCCAAAAAGCCTGGTGTTGACATCACAAAGCATCATCATTCCAAAAAGCCTGGTGTTGGCATCATGTACCATGATCATTCCAAAAAGCCTGGTGTTGACATCACATAGCATAACAATACCAAAAAGCCTGGTGTTGACATCACATAGCATGATCATTCCAAAAAGCCTGGTGTTGGCATCACGTACCATCATCATTCATAAAAGCCTGATGTTGGCATCACATAACATCATCATTCCAAAAAGCCTGGTGTTGACATCATATACCATCATCATTCCAAAAAGCCTGGTGTTGGCATGACGTACCATCATCATTCCAAAAAGCCTGGTGTTGGCATGACATACCATCATCATTCCAAAAAGCCTGGTGTTGGCATCACATACCATCATCATTCCAAAAAGCCAGGTGTTGACATCACATAGCATCATCATTCCAAAAAGCCTGGTGTTGGCATCACGTACCATGATCATTCCAAAAAGCCTGGTGTTGACATCACATACCATCATCATTCGAAAAAGCCTGGTGTTGGCATGACGTACCATCATCATTCCAAAAAGTCTGGTGTTGACGTCACATACCATCATCATTCCAAAAAGCCTGGTGTTGACATCACATACCATCATCATTCCAAAAAGCCTGGTGTTGGCATGATGTACCATCATCATTCCAAAAAGTCTGGTATTGACATCACATACCATCATCATTCCAAAAAGCCTGGTGTTGGCATCATGTACCATCATCATTCATAAAAGCCTGGTGTTGGAATTCATAAAAGCCTGGTGTACCATTATCATTCCAAAAAGCCTGATGTTGGCTTAACGGTTAAGATGGCTGTGTTAAGATCTCAGGCTCTTGAGTTTGCGCCCTTGTCACACCGTTAAATAACACAATGTAGTTTGACTCAGGCCATTGTCCTTCTGAGGTCGGAAAAACGAGTACCAGATTACAGGAAACAGGGGGATGGGTGTGCATTGTATCAGTGGCACAGCCTCGTTTTCAGAAAATGATGCAACCAGCAGCCACAGGCTGAATACGAAATAATAATCATTCCAAAAGCAAATTATTAAATATTAAACGAAAATATCGAAAACTAAACGTTTCTATAAAATCTTCCTTTACTTGATAAAAGTACTAGGTTATTTAATTTCACAAAGATAGTGAGAAAGAGATATAGAAGTAAAGATCATCTTGATAATGCACTCTATTTGAAGACAAAAAGTTGATTGGTCGAATTTTTGGATACTTTTAGAGTAAGTGAATCCCGCATGCCCATGTTGGTGTGCTTGGACCGTTTTGGGGCAACAACAGCCGCAACACCCTCTTTGAGACATTACAACCCATCGTCCGTAAGATGTGACTAAAGAGCAGCTTCTCGCCTTTCTTCGAGTGTTGAATGGGACAAAAAAATATATATTTGAAAACCTAAATTATCCACTCAATGCTCAGAAAAAGGGCAAAGATGGAAGCCGTTTGAAATTTACATAAATTATCTCGATGAAGGAAGAGGCATTAGTTTAAATTTGCAGATGACACCAGACTAGGGAACGAAGCTAATGGCTTGAAAGAAGAGAAATTGGTGCATGATCATTTGGATTGGATGTTCCGGGTCTTGGGGAATTGGCAAATGGATTGTAACACAGGAAACTGAAAGGTATTGGCATTAAGAAGAAACAACAGCAAAAGAGATTATTTTAACTGAGAGTTTCTACAAAGTTATGTAAGGAGAAAGATTGAGGAATTATAGTGGACAAAACGTTAAGGCAATCTGTTCTGTGTGAGGCTGGAACAAATTAGGAAATGAGAAATTGAGGATGCATCAACATGGGCACATTATGTTTAATCATGTGAATTGGGCACATGTTGTAGCGAAGACTGGTTAGTGGTTAGCCTGTTAAGTCATTTGGGTCAGGATTTTGGTTTTTTTGTCAGGAAGATTATGGAAGGCACGATTGTATAAATCATGACACAAACTCTTTCTAAGTTGAGATAAAAATATTAAAGGGGGAAATTAACAAAGTTTCTTTTATAGGATATTAAAGGTAATTGAGTGAAAACAACTATTTTTTTGGAAGTGGTGGTGTTCGGTTTAGGGTTAGGGTTAGTTGTTAGGGTTGTTAGGGTTGTTAGGGTTAGGGTAGGGTTAGGGTTGTTAGTTGTTGTTAGGGTAGTTGTTAGGGTTAGTTTGGGTTTGGGTTAGGGTTGGGGTTAGGGTTAGGGTGAGAGTTCGGACTGGAAAGAATATAGAATATACCATGGGTTAGGATATAGCTTGAAGATAAAAAGACTAATAATTGTGCATGTACTTGTGTGCTCGTGTATTTGTGTGCAGGTACTGGTGTGTGTGTGTATGTGTGTGTGCCAGTTGCTGTTGTTGGCTGCTATCTCCAGACGTGGGTGGGTTGGGGTTGGAGGTAGAACGGCGACCTACCAGGTCTCGAAGTAAAGGGGTCTTGATTCATGGACCAAGTTTTGACGTTTTCTTGTTCTCAAAGTTTTTTTTTCCCGAGCGCTCTCTTCAGAATCGTCACCGAGGCCAAGACGGCAATCTAACTGCAGTTCGTTTGTAGTAACATTCCCAGGGACATTATTTAATATCTCTGTGAGGTTCTTTTTTATCATTCCCGTTGCTGCAATTATCACTGGTACAATTTCGGCGTTCTTCAGGTACCAAGATCATTTCACTTCATTCTTGAGGTCTTGGTATTTTGTAATTTCCTTCATTTCTGCATTATTTAGGACCACAATCACTGGGTACTGACAACTCAATTAGCAATGGAGTCTTTCCCTTTTTTTTTTACCTAAGTCGAGGAGTTTCATTTTCGCTCAGCTGAAAGGATTGTTCACTTTCGGCAGAAATTATGAAATCTCTCACAGACATAGCTCATGATCTGAAATCTCTCAGCTGAAATCGCTCACAGATCGGATGAAGTTTTGTACTTGTCGAATAATGACGTCATAATGGAGGCACCTATGACATCATCATTAACATATTTGATTCCCCATGGAGAGTTCTTTACAATGAGCCATGTCTCAATTTTTTCTATGCAGCGCTTTCAGAGATAGAGGTGAAAAGTTTTTCGGTTTTTCCAAGATGGCGGTCGAACCACGTGACATATGACGTCATTATTATCATGAAAAAATTACACAAGAGGAGTCGCTCCTATGGTGAAAATTTCCTGTCAATCGGACAAACAGTTGCAGAGAAAATCATTTTTATTCTGTGCGGACAAGCAAACAGACAAAAAGACAGACAAACTCATTCAAATGCAATACCCGCTCCCCTGCCAAGGATAACAAAGAGGCAGCAGTTTTGGGCACTCACATCCTATTTTAGCCAACCCCTTTGTATTCCTCTAGAGGACCTTGTGGCCAATAAAGAAGAGTGATGTAACTAATTCTAATAACTTATACTGACTTCAAAGTGGTATGTTCATATTTACAAAGCATGAATATGAACATCAACAGTGTTTTAGTAGTTTCCTAACATATTGGGGCAGATTTGGGGCCATTTAGGGCCCAAAAATATTTTTTCAGTGAGAAATACAATTAAATAGTGTCTAGATAAACATGGCTGAACGTGGAACAGGTAGTTGACAAAAAATGGAAACACCAATGTAAAATCACTTAATAGGGCATTGGGCCACCACGTGCAGCCTGTATGCGTCACGGCATAGTCCACCAGCGTCTGGAATTCTGCAGGAGTGATGCGGCACCATTCTTCCATGAGAAAGTCAACCAACTCACACCTGTTTAATGGAGGTGGAAAATGCTGTCTCAGGCATCATCCCAGAATATCCCATAAGTGCTCAACATGGTTCAGATCTGGTGACATATGGATAACAGCAGTGTGATGCTCATCAAACCATTGGGTGACCACACGTGATCTGTGGATGAGATCGTTATCATCCTGGAAGACACCGCCCCCCCCCCCCTCCGACCGCCCAGCAGGAAAGAAATGCTGCATCATGTGGTAAAGATGATCACTCAGTACCATTAGTGATTGGCATTGACCTTGTCTTCTAAGGGAATTACTGTACCCAAACCATGCCAGGAAAATGTGCCCCACATCATTACAGAACCACCTGGGCCCTTCACTGTTGGAATCAAGCACTCAGGGCTGTAGAGCTCTTTACATTGGCACCACATGTGCAATCATCCGTTTGTCAGGAACATGGTGAAGGATGATTCATCTGACCATATCACATTTATCTACTGCTCGGGAGTCCATTGCTGTGTTCTTTGCACAACTGGACTCGCAAACAACTGGACTTGCACAACTTTGCACAACATGAGTGCATTGCAACGGACTCGCACTCGCACTCGCGGTTTATGCACTGCAACCCAACTATAGTATCCTGCTCTGTGGAGTTCTCAGCGGATGGTTTTTGATGAAACTGGCTGCTCGTGCCCCAGGTTGAAATTTACAGTAAATTGATCTGTAGTTGCTCAACTGCTTTGCGTTGCACTTTGGATAAATGCACGGATATCATGATCCTGGAGTGTGTGCTCCCACCAACTGCTGCCGTTTGCTGATGATATCTTTCCCTTGGAGTGTTTTTGGTTTTTTTTGGATACAAGATCGAGGCTCGTGTAAGAGGTAATATCAATCGCAAAAAACAACAACAAACGGACACACAAAACATACAAAAAAAGTGAACAGGAGACAAGATGGGGAGAGAGAGGGAAGTACACAAGTACAACAGCAGAGAACAGGAAAAACTGAAGATCTGTGGGAGGAAGGGGCTTGAGGGGAGGAGGCAGGGGAAGGCGAGGTGGGGGGGGGGGTGGGTGGGAAAGTATAAAACACATGGACACTGCTGGAACTTCCAGGAAAGAAAAAAGTCGGTATTTCAAGAAAAGAAAAAAAGTGGATTTGGGGTGAATTAACGGGGGTAGAAGATATCAAGGTTTTGGATGGGGGAAGATAAGAGATGGTGGTAGTAGTGTATATATGTTGCTTCTGGGACACTCTCATTTTCCCATTGACTTACATGTTAATTTTTCCTCTCCCTCATTGCCCCTAAACACCTCTATTTCTCTCACCCTGTTCTTTACGAACCTTCTAACCTTTTGACATGTTATCCTTATTCATTAGACCACTTAAACAATGGTCCTTCTGTGTGAACCTGTGATCCTTCTGACCTTATGGACCTTTTATCCTTTTACTCTTAATATCATCTGGTGAATCATCTTTGGCCCACTCAAACAACGACCCTACAAATATTTGTTTATGCGTGGGAAATAATTTAATTCTCTTGCCACTCCCTTCACCATCTAATATATTAACAAAAAAGATGTTTGAGTTTGGTTCTTTATTAAGATATTTTAACTGAGCTAAGATAAAATGGTAAACCTCCCTCAATGTTCTTGTTTGAGTGCCTCCAGTGCCACATACCATTTTTAAATTAAAGTATATATTTTCCTGACAACCATCAAAGTTTTCCGTCCACTCAAAAATATTTCCATCTTTTTTACCCAATTCTCCGGTATTTAAATTAATTCTCTTATTTGTTTTGTAAATTTTTTTACCAGTTGTCTTTTCAATTATACCTATTTGATATTTTTCACATTCGTTATGTTTACCATTTATATACCAAGGTTGATTACACCTCCACTCTTTAGTCTGGTTGGTACTTGGTTCTATCATTTATATAACTAGGGCATGCCCGTACTATATCTATATCTAAAATTATATCCCCCCCTCTATTTACATGAAATGGTTTGGTCCATGAAATGTTTTGGTCCATTCGCAACGCCAAAGCGAACGGCGAACGCTTTACATGAAATGGTTTGGTGCATGAAATGTTTTGGTCCATTCGCAATGCCAAAGCGAACGGCGAACGGCTTGCGAGTACAGTGACAATCCCCCCGGGGTTTTTATTAGTTTTAAAACATAGTTTAACGCCAACATAGCGCCAACATAGTTTGCAAACGTGAAATAAATGAATACGCTCTCAAATGTGCCATCCGAGGCAGAGTGTGTCCGACACGTTCGGCACACGCGATAGCTCGCTGCTCTCTGATTGGTTGAATCGTTTTTTGGACATAGCTCGGTAAGTAATTGTCCGATTAATATGAAACCTTGAAAAGGCACATCCTCGGGTCCCCAGCAATATACCTGGCAAGTTTAAAGTATATCGGACCCGTGGTTGTCGAGAAACAGCGGTCACAGACAAACGTACAAACGTACAAACAAACAAACACACAGAGATTACTGGAATTATAGATAGATAGTAAAAAGGCGGCGGTAGCCCGTTAAAATCCCTAACCCCCCCTTTTTTTAACTTATCACTTATATACTTATATAACCATAAGGGAGACTATCAATTCCATTTTCTAAAATAAACCTCTTATCATCAAAAGCCCCCAATGCTTTCTTATTCACCTCTTCTGAATAAAATTTATGTTTATAACTTCTTATTCCATTAATCTTTCTAAACTCTTCTTTCTTTGTTGTTAAACAGTTATAATAATCCTTAAAGTTTATTGTTTCTTTAATAACATTTTTCTTTACACCTTTTAACTTCTTATCAGTTTTTTCAACGTTATTCACAATGTATTTATAAGCATAAGCCTTAGACCTCAATCCCACAAATTCACTCATGACATTTCCTCCTAATTCATCCTTAAACTTTCCAATCACCTTTTTATTTTTAGAAGAGAACAACTCACTCTCTGGACTGTAATTACTAGTGTCATAGATATTAATGTCCTTTTTCATGTCTGAATAAACATCATCAGTATTAATTTGCAAAATAAAACTATCTGTATCCATGTAAAGTAGATTAACATCATTTTGATATTTCTTCCTCAAGTTATTATAAAAGTAATCATACATTAATGACTTTGATAAATCAAGAATTGATGTTCCAATATAAATAGATTTGTCCATTTCAATACTCTCTTTAATCAAATGGATCGCACAAAAGTTCTCAGTAAAGACCTCAGCTCTAGTAAAACTCGGTCTATTAATAATTTTGATGCTTGTTTCCAAGATGTTGATAGTCTGATATTTTGTCTTTTCCTCACATTTTCCATGGTCTTACCAAAGACCGCATTATTCATCAATTTATAAAAGTCTTTCTCAAAATCTGTTTTTGACTCTGTTCTTCTTTGTGTATTAAAATCAATGTACCCCTTTAACCAATGACTTTGATTGAACTTTAGAACCCTATGAATCTTCTCTACTCTTAGACCTTTTGATAAATATTGTCGCAAATTTCTTTGGTGTAGAACATAATTTTTCTTGTTATATAATGTAGTAAGTAATTTTTCTGTTGATTCACCTATATTAAATGATCGTTGATAATCACTTAACCACTCCTTCTTTGGACTTTCCTTTTCACAAGCAAATGGGAGATCTTTGTGTAGGTTATGAAGTTCCTCTGGATATTTCAAATCGACCTCAAAATAATAACCAACCTTTGAATCATCCAATTCTTTTTGTGTAGAGATACATACATCTTGTAAAACCTTTTTGTAATCTTTTTCCTTTACCCATCTAAGATTTCCATAAGGAAGAGCCTGAGACATTGCCCAGCCATACAGGTTGTTCGCATCATAATACATCAAGTAGGAGCTCTCTACCGATGGATCATAATTTGGAATGTACTTGTTATTTGCTTTAGCATATCTCTTTGAACAGACTTGTGAAATTCCTCCTCTCTTTGCCTTTTCAATCATCAAAAGCATATCAACATCGGTTATCAAATCCAAAGCTTGTTTTGTCATTTTTAACATCGCGCTCCAAGCCAATCCAGGAGCAGTGTAATAGTGAGCAGGATCCAATCCATATCCAGAATGACAGATTGTTCTGAAAGCCTCAAACACATCAGCCAACAAAAGCACATCAATTTTGAGGTACAAATCATGATACTCACCAAGATTCTTAATGTTATATTTTTTCCAAACATTTTGTGCGTGTACATAATCTTTATCAGATATATGACTATTATTTAATTTGTTATAGAAATTTTCTTTTAAAGGAAGTTGTGTTTCATTGAATCTCTCAAATGAGTCCATATAGTCATAGGGGTAAATTCCCTTTTGTGTTAGAAAATCTTTATCTAAAAAATACTCTGAAAGACATGGAAACTCTTTTAGATTTTGAACCAAGTTAGCCAATGGACTTGCCATGAATTTAAATGTATCAAGAAATCTGATATGAGTAATAGGAGATGTGTGAATTGTTTTTGTGAATGAAATGTATTTCTGATCCGTGTTTGGAATTGCTGAGATACTTCCAGAAGTCTTTGAGAGTTCCTTGATAAATAGATGTTTATCATAATGAGCGTTGTTATGAAGAAAGACAGGAATGAAAGAGGGGAGTTGATAATTAATATTACAACTTTGATGAGCCGGACCTCTATATTTACCAGTGAGATGACAATGGTCTCTAACCTTTAGACCTTTACCAATTTTCTCCTCACAAATATGACAGTCAACCTTTGGCTGTCTAAATTCTCTTTTTTCTTTACTTGTTAAGGACATTGGTTTATTGGTTTCTCTCATTATCTTGGTTAATCGGACACAGTCTTTTTCTAATCGTTTCACAAACTCCTCTGGGGTATTTGAGCCTCTATACACCTCTACCTTGTTATATTCATCACCAACGGATGATTTGATATAATAACAAAAACCACAAGGAGTATGTTTTTGATATTTATTTGTGTATGATTCTTTTGGATCTGGAGAAGCAGCATCTATTTTTTCTAGAATACTTTCAAAATCAGCATATATAACAAATGGATGTTTGATCTTTTTATTTTCATCTTTGAATGTGATCTTTGAGCCTTCTTTAGGCATATTGATTACCGTTGATTTATGTTCGCCACAATAATTTGAATGTTTATCTAATCTTTCTTGTGAATTGAAGAAGTTAAGACAACGCAAACAAATATATATTTTATTTGTTCTCTTACAGACTTGTGGTTTTATTAATTTAGCAATATCTTTGATGTATGTATAATGTGAATTTTCCTCTGAATTAAAATATAGAAGATTAATATGAGTTTGTTTACAATTGTCAGAAAGCTTTAAAACCTGAATGTTGTTTGTTTCTGTTAGACCATAAACATTAACTGATAAATTATTCATCTTTTCAAATTTAGGAATATCATTTAAAGTCATCGGAAACTTTAGATCTTTCGTATTTAATGTATTCTCATATTTTTTATAATGAGATACTCTTTCATCATGAAAATGTGGAGGATGTAAGTGTGCTAAAATAGACCAGAGAAAACATTTATTGTCTTTATTTTTGATATTGATAACTGCTTTTCTATTTTTGATAACACTGGGTAAATCAATGTAAGAAGAAGCTTTTAGAGGATCTGATTTAAGAATATGAATGTCTATGTAAATAATTTTTCCTATATTGAATCCACTTCCTACGATTGAATTATCCATATCTTGCTCTTGTTTAATAAGTTCATCATAGACTCCTGATGTTTTAAAATCTTGATATGAAGATATAAAGTGTAGCTCAGTTCTCATGTATGGTGTATCTATAACTCCATTATCCTTTGTCATTTCTAATTTTACCCCCATATAAAATTTAAGTGGTTTCATTTCTTTTAGTGTTTTTTCAATCAATGTTTGAACAGCAGGTTTGACTATTTCTACAGCATCAACTATAGACTTTGGTTCGGAAGGTTTGAAATTAAAGATTCGAATCCTGATATGTCTTTTGAAAGCACTATCAGTATTTTTAATAGTAAACAATTTTGACAAGTGTTTGTTAGTTTTAAGATGGGCTTTAAACCCCTTCTTGAGGATGGTTGTTTTACAGACCTTACAATGTTTTGTTTTAGGTGGAAGAGGGGAAAGTTTGTTAAGAATGTTGTATGTATGTTTTGCGGTGAGAATATGTTGTTTATAATATTTTACTTCCTTCTCGCAAGTATCACAATAAACCATATTTATAGCGTGAGAAAACGTGGTGTTTTATATATATCACTGTGCTTAAAATAAAACACTTTTGAGCTTTACAGCTCCGTTTTATATATATCGCTGTGCTTAAAATAAAACACTTTTGAGCTTTACAGCTCCGTTTTATATATATCGCTGTGCTTAAACTAAAACACTTTTTCACTCAGAATCATCTAAGTCATAACTATCACATGAATACTCAGAATCATACTCAGAGTCATCAATAAAGCTACTCTCATAACTATCATTTGAGCACAAACTATTCGTATCATAACTATCATCTGTGTTCAATGAAATACTATCATCACCATCGTCCGAGTTCAATGAAATACTATCATCACTATCGTCCGAGTTCAATGAAATAGTAAAATCTTCACTGCTGTTATGACTCATATTTAATTAGCAGAAAAAACCTTTCCATCTATACCAATATACTTTCTTTCATTAACGGATTCAATCTCTACATTTTTAATATCAAAAGTTATCTTTAAATAATCTCTAACTATCATAGAACGAAATGACATTTCACCAGAAATATTAACATCATTCATTTTACTTAGATCTACACCCTTTGGATTATTAAAGTAAATACAAATTTCTCCACGAGTATTGTTGATGGTCTTATCATTCTTTTTCAAAGTATCGTGGTCAATCACTTTTTCAAGCTTTGAATAAATTGCCAGGAGTAGAGGAGAAACTTTTGTTAGATTTACTTTAATGGATGTCTTTCCAGGTATAGTTAGAGCTCTTCCTTTAAATGAAATAGAGGGGCTCATGTTATTTTCCATAACTGGTTTTACCCAAAAATTCCCATATTTATCTTTGTTCAATTTAACATCTTTGACATATTTTTCTATATCTTTCACCGAAGTAGAGATTGATTGAAATTTGTCTTTTGTGCTTTGAAACATTGTATTTATTAATGAATAAACTTGCGTTTAGTTTAAGTAAAAATTTACCATATAAATATGATAAGTTCTGAAGGATATTTAGAATTTCCAGACGCTCCATATGATAAATTAGAGAATTGTCCGGCTTGTGATAGAATAGGGCTTAATAATGAGGGTTCATATAAACAATGTATTTTCTGTGATTTAATTTTAATTAATGATAATAAAAAAAATAAAAAAATATATAACTCTTTTAAATTAGAACCAAAAATGAATTACTTTACAAGATTAATAAGAGAGATGAATGTTAAGTATTGTGATGATAATACACCATTTCTTTCAAGGGAAGAGACTATTTGTATTGAGGAAATGTATAAGGGTTTAATGATATTTATTATTCAAAATAATTTTAATGGAAATGTTAATACAAGATACTATATAAATAAAATAATGAATTATTTTGAAATTAAACCTGAACTCAGGATAAAATATAGAGTTTCTAAAATAGCTCAAAAAAAGTTAGATGACTTGTTTTCCAAATATATAAATGAATGATTTTTTACCCGTTTGGGAAAATAAGATAAAATTTAATAACCATAAAAACATTCCAAATTCATTGAGATGTCTAATAGTTGGTTCAAGCAGATGTGGAAAAACCTGTTTACTTTTAAAGATGCTCCTTGGTCCTAATTTTTTAGATTATGATAATTTAATAATTTTTACAAAGTCTAGTTTTCAACCCGAGTATCAACTACTCTCACAGGGTTTTAATGCAGGTCTTAAAAAGGAAGACATTATCGGTTTATTTAAACTTCAAAACAAACTAAATGATTATAATATTGAAGATATAATACAATTATTTTGTGATACACAGAAATCAAAATCGAAACCAAAACCCATAACTTGTATTCTCAGTGATAATACGGATGATATACCTTCACCTCAAGATTTAGATAAATCAAAAAAGAACCTCGTCATCTTTGATGATTGTGTTAATGAGAGAAACCAAACAGTAATGGATAGCTACTATACAAGAGGGAGACATTCTTCTTGTAATTGTATATATCTTAGTCAATCATATTTTCAACTCCGTCGACGCTCAATAAGAAACAATGCCAATACTTTTATTTTATTTAAGTTAAATTCAATAGATGTAAATAATTTTTGGAGAGATAATTGCTCTACGTTATGTAGTAAAAAAGAATTTGAAAATTATATGAAACACACGATTGAAAAATATAAATATATTGTTGTGAAACAAGATGAGATATTAAAGGATGTATTTTTATTTTAAACATAATTACATATATAAATGATAACTATTATTATTAATCTTGTGGGTAAATCTGCTTCAGGAAAGAACTTTCATAAATCTAAACTCTTGAATAGTAAAAATGAAAAGATTGTAAGTTTTTTTTTAAAACACCCTATGATTCGTTTTGTGAGTATTACAACCAGGGCAAAGCGACCAGGAGAAGTAGAAGGGAAAGATTATTACTACATTTCAATGGAGGAACATATGCGATTGAGGAACGAAGGTCAAATATTTGAGGAGGTCTCTCTTGGTTCTACAAAATATTCACATTGTAAGAGTGGGTTAAATAAAGTAAAATCTAATGGTCTTGGGATTTTAGAAACGAATCCTGAAGGAATGAGACAAATTATTAAACATTTGTGTGGTGATGGAGTTAAGATTTTATCATTCGGTTTTGATATCAATGAGGAGACTCAACGCAAACGTATGAAAAGCAGAGATACAAGTATTAGTGAAAAAGAAATAACAACTCGTATTAATACCAATAAAGAATTTGATGAAATATTTAAAGAAAAGGATTTATTTCAACACATTTACTATAATGATGAAGAAAAGGAAAATTTTCCCATTGACCTTTACAATTCATTAAATGATATTTTTCAATAAATAAATACAGAAAATAAATACTGAAGAAAGAGCAAGAAAGTTTAAAGAACATCAAGAGTTGGTTTCAAAAGTTGTAAAACAACAGGAAGAGATAAAAAGAAATGGAGACAGAAACTAACTAGTGAAGAAGCCTTTGAAAGAAAACAAGAGAAATTTTTTAAACCGCTTTTAAAAACTCAACACCCTACAGTTCCCACGGTAGAATTTACTCCGAAAAAACTTCAAATGCTCAAAGATTTTAGTCAGATAACAAAACAAGAACTTGGAAAATTAGAATATAATGATGAAGAATTATTTCAGAAACTTGAGGAGGTAAATCAACCCCCTAATTATGTAGTGGAAGCTCTTCAAAACAATGAATATTTGGCAGATTCAAAAACCAGAGCAGGTCTCATTCCAACAGAAGAACCAGCAGTGTTTCATCTTGTGAAAGAAAAGGTATTGGTATTTAATGATGAATTGATGTTCTTGAGTTCTACTCAACCAAATGTTAAATTAACTCCAAGATTAATGTTTCTTCTAACAAACCCCGGATTCAGCGGTTCAAAATATTTTGAGGAACCACTTGATATGGAAAGAGAGGAAGATAGGGTATATATTGAGTTGCTAAATGCACTTGATTATGGAGTTTCTGTTGCTGGTAAAAGTAAGAAGAATGAGAAGGAGAAACATATTATTGATGCTTTAAGTAAGCTTGGTTCAGGTGTTAGTTTTCTTCCAAATGACCCATCACAATTAGTTAATAGGCTATTATTGTTGTTAGGTAGTAAGAAGGCTGGAAACAACAATTGTTTTAATGAATCCTCAGCCATTTTAGATCAGTTGATGAATATGAAAATAATTAATAAATGTCAATACAAAGATATTTTATTAGATATTAAATAAGATGAGAAGCACAATTCTTAGTTTTAATTTCACAACGAGCGATTACACAGCTTCATTCCCTTACCCACTACAACTTGACCCCACAAAAGAATATGAGGCTTCTTTGTTGTCAATGGAAACTTACAATACCCTTTTTAATATCACAGAGAAAAACAACAAGTTTAGTTATAATCCAGGAAGTGAATATAAAACTATAACCGTTTCACCCGGAGCTTACGAGATTTCTCAAATATCTTCAGAAGTCTCTCGCCTTATGAAAGAAAAAGGTGATGAACCAAAAAATATGGTAATAGATATTCAAAAACACACTTCAAAATCAACGATTAAGCTTAAAAATAATTATAAAGTTGATTTCACGATTGAAAATTCGTTCAGAGAGCTATTGGGTTTCTCTTCAAAAAAGATTGAAACTAACGGGACGTTTTACAGTGATAATGTTATCCAAATATCCTCCGGTATAAATTCAGTATTAATTCATTGTGATTTGATTGATGGTGCTTATAACGATGGAATAAGAACAAATACAATATTTTCATTCAGTGCATACTCAACCCCGATTGGTTATAAATTTAATATGGAACCAAAAAATCTTGTCTATTTACCTGTGTCAGGAAAAACCATATACAGAGTAAATTTTAGGATAACCGACCAAGATAATCGTATGATATCCTTTAATGATGAAATTATATCCATCAGAATTCACCTACGTGAAGTTTTTCAATAAATAAATAATGGTTATTGTGAGAAAACACGAGTTGGGAAAATATAAAATAATTACAGGGGAGGGCATGTACCTTTCACCATACTATAAGGGTGAAGGTATGTTTCTTGGGAGAGTATACTATAAACCTAAGAGACAATGAGGTGTAGGTCATCAATTTCGAAATAAAGGAGATGGGATAATTGATACTCTAATGGGTATTGGTTCAACCATCCTTAAACATAAAGACCTAATTGGTTCAACTGCTTCTGCCGTGGGTTCAGTTGCGGGTGCTATAAAGAGTATAAAAGATGCTCAAAAGGAGTCTCATAAATTACAAGCAATCAAAGAAATAAAAAAAGGTAAAACTCAACTATCTTCACAAGAACGACAAAACATCATTAAAATACTTGGGTCAGGGTTTCAACAATTTTAATGCTATATAAATACAAGTATGGAAGCGATTGATAGTATCTATGATTTGGATGATACGATTATCATTTCAAACTCCACTAAAAAGGAAGACTATTTTAAGATAAATGCTATAACAGGAACAGACTGGAATTCAAACGGAACAAAAAGTTTTGAAATAAATAATCAACAAACTTACTTGAATATAGCTGATAGTTTCTTGCTGTGTAAATTTAAATTCACTAAGGCTGCGAATAATACTAATGCTACACTCGTAAATGATTTCTTCTGGAAAATGTTTGACAGTGTCCGCCTGTATATTGGAACACAAGAGGTTGAAGCGGTTGTTTATGTCTCTGCTACATCTGAAATGATGAAATTTACACTATATTCGTTTAGTGATAGAATGGGTAAGGGAGCTGTTGAAGGTTTTATTCCTGATATGTCAACGGGAACAAATGCTGACCCCGGTTATAGTCAAAGGAAGTCAATGTATAATGATGAAACAAAAGCAGAGAATAGTTTTACCGTAGCAGTACCTCTTGAAGGTATATTTGGATTTTGTGATTATGATAAAGTTTTGTATGGGCTTAAAATTAGATTTAAACTACAAAGGAATGATAATGTAAATAGATTGCTTTTTGGGGCTCAAAATGCTTTTGGTGATAATAATAAATTTGTTATTAATGATTTGTGTTGGTATATTAGTGAATATACTCCTAATCTTAAAACGGAAGAGATGTTAAATAGAAGACTTAACTCAAAGAAACCACTAAATGTATCATACCTTAAAAGAAGATGTCAACACGTTAAACTGGAACACACTACCTACACTTGGAATTTAGGTGTTCTTCAAGGAAAGCCACGATACATATGGCTCATTTTTAAGAAACCAGATGGAGATGAAGGCACTGATAAGAATAATGCGCTGAGTGATAATGCTAAGGTGAAACAACTTCGGGTTTCTCTTGATGGCACATTTTATCCGCGAGATAGATTGGAAATTGATTGGGAAAAAAATGATTATGTGGAGGCCTACAAGTCCTACCAAAAGGTGTGTGAAAGTAATGGTAATAATGATCCTATTATGGTTGCGTTTCAAAAACTTTATACAATCTACGCAATTGACCTGAGTTCTCAAAAGGAAACTATAAAGTCTAATCGAGTGGATACTTCGCTATACATTGAAAGAGGGGAGAGTGAAGAGGTTAATGCATATTGTTTGCTTTTGGAGGAAACAGAATTACAGATTAATACAGATAATGGTGTTATGATTAATATCACATAGGTTTTTTCTCATAAATAAATGGTTGGGGTATATGTTAATCAAATCAATCTTAATAAATTAACATCTTGTATTCAAAATCAAAAGCCTTGTATTATTAATGTTAATACAATTCAAAGAAAAGGAGCTGTAAGAATTGATGTTTTACTCACACACACACAAGTAAAAACACTAAATGATGTTGGATCTCTTAAAATTAAAATGACGAAACCTATGTTAAAGAAATATTCAATAGACGAGTCAAGAGGAGGATTTCTCCCGTTTCTAATTCCTTTATTTGCTGGTTTAAGTGCAGCGGGAGCATTATCTGGTGGTATTTCAGCAGCGGTAAAAACTGCTAACGAAAGGAAGGCACAACTAAAAGCTCAAAAAGAATTGGAAAGACATAACAAGGAGTTGGAGAAACAAATTAGTGGAAGTGGTGTAATTGTGGATTTTGCTCAAAAACTTGAAAGTCTACCTGATAAAGCTAGATTGTTGGTTGGAGATATGCTTTCCTCTATCGCTCAAGTGGGTGTTAAACTAACTAAACGGGGTAATGGATTGTATCTTTCTCATAAATAAATGGATAAATGGTTTAAACAATTTGGAAAGAATACAACGTAAAATATAGAACTAGCGAAGTATTGTAAAACACTAAAAATTGATAATGTGGTTATTTGTATGAGAGATGAATTAATACATATAAATAAGAATACAAAGAATATTATTATGAATTTAGACACACAGAATGGTTCTCATTGGGTTTGTATTCATAATAGTCAGGATAAATATTATTTTGATAGTTATGGTATGCCACCACATGTTGAAGTAATACAATTCTTACAGAATGGTGTTTATCAAACATTTCAAGTTCAAGAAATTAATTCTAAATGTTGTGGTCAATTATGTTTATATGTATTATTTCAACTCAACAATAATGACAATTTTTATGATATCATTTTTAATCTAATATAAATGACTTATGTTGGAAAAGATGGTTCTATCTTTGGAAAATCCTCTCAGGATATTGATTTATCAAATTATTATACAAAGGCACAGGCTGAACGACAAAAATATAGTGTAAGTAAAAATATGAATATGAAGAATACTTATAAATTAATCAATTATCCAAACCCTACAGATGCGAATGACTTAATTAGATTAAGTGATTTATCACAATATATATTTTTAAAGAAAACAGCACGTTTTGTTAAACAAGTAAAATTTACAACCACAACACCTGGTTATACTGACCATACACCTTTCCTCATTGAATTTAACTACCTGCTTACAATTGAATTTTATAAAGAAGGACATATAGTTAATATGCGAATTAATAAATGGGGGTATGATATGCCTGATTTAGGGTATAATTGGTCTTTTTCAATAAACATAGAAGACCTACATGATTTTAATCAGTCTCGTAAAGAAGAATATTTTCCACTTGGTGAGGATAAGGATTTATGTGGAAGTACAATTAATAAACAACAAATACATGGTTTTAAGAAAAGAAAAATATATGATAGTATAGCGATGGTTAGCATGACAAAGAAGGAAGGTCATGAGATAAGGATAGAAAGCCAAGGAATACAAACCAATTTGGTAGTGGGAAGATGGGGTGGTATTACCTGTCATAATATTAATCTCACATATATTTCTGATACATAAATGGCAGGAAGAAGACTACAAGAGAATTATAATTTTTGTATTCAAGGATACCTACAAGAAAAGGGTGCTCGGTATTACATACCTTATGATTTGGAGCATATACATGGGAATTTTGTCATTAAAAACTGGCCTTATACTGATATTGTTAAACCCACAAATAGAGACTTGTTTAAAATATTAAATAAAAATGAACTTCTCAAAGTTATGAAATATAAAACTCTTTTAGAAATCGTCAACAAATCTTATTGGTATCCTATTATGAGAAAAATAATTATAGATACAAGAATATCTCAAAATCCAGATGAGTATATGTATAATATTCTTTGGGGCTCAAGCTCAAGGGTAGCAAGGGATGAGGAAGGAGTTAAAGAAGAGAAGGAGGAAAGAGAGAAGGAGGAGAAGGAGGAAAGGGAGAAAAAGAAGAAGGAGGAAAGGGAGAAAAAGGAGAAGGAGGAAAGGGAGAAAAAGGAGAGGGAGAAAAAGGAGAAGGAGGAGAGGGAGAAAAAGGAGAGGGAGGAAAGGGAGAAAAGAGAGAAGGAAGAGAGGGAGAAAAAGGAGAAGGAGGAAAGGGGAAAAAAGGAGAGGGAGGAAAGGGAGAAAAGAGAGGAGGAGAGGGAGGAAAGGGAGAAAAGAGAGAAGGAGGAGAGGGAGCAAAGAGAGAGGGAGGAAAAATATAAAAAGATGGAAATCAGTGAGATTAATAAAAGATTGAAGGTATTACAGCAAATAAATCAAACTCAACGCACTGAGGAGGAAAATAAAGAAATGAAAAGTCTAATGGAAATATTATTTTCAAGAATAACGGCGTCAATGTCTTCACTTTCAGGGAGGAGATTTAAACGAGAAAGTGGTGAAGAAGAAGAGGAAGGAAAAGATTATGTGGTTGATGATGTTGGTGTTATTGACTTTAGTTAGTTTTATTTGTAAATAAATGGAGGAGAGAGTGAAGGCATTCCTTAGGATTCTTTATGTTTTAAAAATTAAGATAGAAATGTATATGTTGAAAACCAAAAAGGTTTTGATCCTCTGTCGGAATTTTTCTGATAAATAAATATGAGTTATTGTCTCAAATGTAAAAAGAAAACTAAATCTAAAAATATCTCTTATGTTAAAGCTAAAAATAATAGAGTTTATCAAAAAGGAATATGTCAAGTGTGTGGCTCTAAAAAGTGCCAATTCATCTCTCCTAAAAGAGGAGGAGACATACAAAGGTTTCTCTCAGGAAGTAAATTTACAACAACTGGAATTCCAGGGGAATTACATCTACCTGGATATTCGTTCTGTGGTCCTGGAACAAACCTAGATAGGGCATTGGGCCACCACGTGCAGCCTGTATGCGTCACGGCATAGTCCACCAGCGTCTGGAATTCTGCAGGAGTGATGCGGCACCATTCTTCCATGAGAAAGTCAACCAACTCACACCTGTTTAATGGAGGTGGAAAATGCTGTCTCAGGCATCATCCCAGAATATCCCATAAGTGCTCAACATGGTTCAGATCTGGTGACATATGGATAACAGCAGTGTGATGCTCATCAAACCATTGGGTGACCACACGTGATCTGTGGATGAGATCGTTATCATCCTGGAAGACACCGCCCCCCCCCCTCCGACCCCCCAGCAGGAAAGAAATGCTGCATCATGTGGTAAAGATGATCACTCAGTACCATTAGTGATCGGCATTGACCTTGTCTTCTAAGGGAATTACTGTACCCAAACCATGCCAGGAAAATGTGCCCCACATCATTACAGAACCACCTGGGCCCTTCACTGTTGGAATCAAGCACTCAGGGCTGTAGAGCTCTTTACATTGGCACCACATGTGCAATCATCCGTTTGTCAGGAACATGGTGAAGGATGATTCATCTGACCATATCACATTTATCTACTGCTCGGGAGTCCATTGCTGTGTTCTTTGCACAACTGGACTCGCAAACAACTGGACTTGCACAACTTTGCACAACATGAGTGCATTGCAACGGACTCGCACTCGCACTCGCGGTTTATGCACTGCAACCCAACTATAGTATCCTGCTCTGTGGAGTTCTCAGCGGATGGTTTTTGATGAAACTGGCTGCTCGTGCCCCAGGTTGAAATTTACAGTAAATTGATCTGTAGTTGCTCAACTGCTTTGCGTTGCACTTTGGATAAATGCACGGATATCATGATCCTGGAGTGTGTGCTCCCACCAACTGCTGCCGTTTGCTGATGATATCTTTCCCTTGGAGTGTTTTTGGTTTTTTTTGGATACAAGATCGAGGCTCGTGTAAGAGGTAATATTAATCGCAAAAAACAACAACAAACGGACACACAAAACATACAAAAAAAGTGAACAGGAGACAAGATGGGGAGAGAGAGGGAAGTACACAAGTACAACAGCAGAGAACAGGAAAAACTGAAGATCTGTGGGAGGAAGGGGCTTGAGGGGAGGAGGCAGGGGAAGGCGAGGTGGGGGGGGGGGGTGGGTGGGAAAGTATAAAACACATGGACACTGCTGGAACTTCCAGGAAAGAAAAAAGTCGGTATTTCAAGAAAAGAAAAAAAGTGGATTTGGGGTGAATTAACGGGGGTAGAAGAGATCAAGGTTTTGGATGGGGGAAGATAAGAGATGGTGGTAGTAGTGTATATATGTTGCTTCTGGGACACTCTCATTTTCCCATTGACTTACATGTTAATTTTTCCTCTCCCTCATTGCCCCTAAACACCTCTATTTCTCTCACCCTGTTCTTTACGAACCTTCTAACCTTTTGACATGTTATCCTTATTCATTAGACCACTTAAACAATGGTCCTTCTGTGTGAACCTGTGATCCTTCTGACCTTATGGACCTTTTATCCTTTTACTCTTAATATCATCTGGTGAATCATCTTTGGCCCACTCAAACAACGACCCTACAAATATTTGTTTATGCGTGGGAAATAATTTAATTCTCTTGCCACTCCCTTCACCATCTAATATATTAACAAAAAAGATGTTTGAGTTTGGTTCTTTATTAAGATATTTTAACTGAGCTAAGATAAAATGGTAAACCTCCCTCAATGTTCTTGTTTGAGTGCCTCCAGTGCCACATACCATTTTTAAATTAAAGTATATATTTTCCTGACAACCATCAAAGTTTTCCGTCCACTCAAAAATATTTCCATCTTTTTTACCCAATTCTCCGGTATTTAAATTAATTCTCTTATTTGTTTTGTAAATTTTTTTACCAGTTGTCTTTTCAATTATACCTATTTGATATTTTTCACATTCGTTATGTTTACCATTTATATACCAAGGTTGATTACACCTCCACTCTTTAGTCTGGTTGGTACTTGGTTCTATCATTTATATAACTAGGGCATGCCCGTACTATATCTATATCTAAAATTATACCCCCCCTCTATTTACATGAAATGGTTTGGTTCATGAAATGTTTTGGTCCATTCGCAACGCCAAAGCGAACGGCGAACGCTTTACATGAAATGGTTTGGTGCATGAAATGTTTTGGTCCATTCGCAACGCCAAAGCGAACGGCGAACGGCTTGCGAGTACAGTGACAATCCCCCCGGGGTTTTTATTAGTTTTAAAACATAGTTTAACGCCAACATAGCGCCAACATAGTTTGCAAACGTGAAATAAATGAATACGCTCTCAAATGTGCCATCCGAGGCAGAGTGTGTCCGACACGTTCGGCACACGCGATAGCTCGCTGCTCTCTGATTGGTTGAATCGTTTTTTGGACATAGCTCGGTAAGTAATTGTCCGATTAATATGAAACCTTGAAAAGGCACATCCTCGGGTCCCCAGCAATATACCTGGCAAGTTTAAAGTATATCGGACCCGTGGTTGTCGAGAAACAGCGGTCACAGACAAACGTACAAACGTACAAACAAACAAACACACAGAGATTACTGGAATTATAGATAGATAGTAAAAAGGCGGCGGTAGCCCGTTAAAATCCCTAACCCCCCCTTTTTTTAACTTATCACTTATATACTTATATAACCATAAGGGAGACTATCAATTCCATTTTCTAAAATAAACCTCTTATCATCAAAAGCCCCCAATGCTTTCTTATTCACCTCTTCTGAATAAAATTTATGTTTATAACTTCTTATTCCATTAATCTTTCTAAACTCTTCTTTCTTTGTTGTTAAACAGTTATAATAATCCTTAAAGTTTATTGTTTCTTTAATAACATTTTTCTTTACACCTTTTAACTTCTTATCAGTTTTTTCAACGTTATTCACAATGTATTTATAAGCATAAGCCTTAGACCTCAATCCCACAAATTCACTCATGACATTTCCTCCTAATTCATCCTTAAACTTTCCAATCACCTTTTTATTTTTAGAAGAGAACAACTCACTCTCTGGACTGTAATTACTAGTGTCATAGATATTAATGTCCTTTTTCATGTCTGAATAAACATCATCAGTATTAATTTGCAAAATAAAACTATCTGTATCCATGTAAAGTAGATTAACATCATTTTGATATTTCTTCCTCAAGTTATTATAAAAGTAATCATACATTAATGACTTTGATAAATCAAGAATTGATGTTCCAATATAAATAGATTTGTCCATTTCAATACTCTCTTTAATCAAATGGATCGCACAAAAGTTCTCAGTAAAGACCTCAGCTCTAGTAAAACTCGGTCTCTTAATAATTTTGATGCTTGTTTCCAAGATGTTGATAGTCTGATATTTTGTCTTTTCCTCACATTTTCCATGGTCTTACCAAAGACCGCATTATTCATCAATTTATAAAAGTCTTTCTCAAAATCTGTTTTTGACTCTGTTCTTCTTTGTGTATTAAAATCAATGTACCCCTTTAACCAATGACTTTGATTGAACTTTAGAACCCTATGAATCTTCTCTACTCTTAGACCTTTTGATAAATATTGTCGCAAATTTCTTTGGTGTAGAACATAATTTTTCTTGTTATATAATGTAGTAAGTAATTTTTCTGTTGATTCACCTATATTAAATGATCGTTGATAATCACTTAACCACTCCTTCTTTGGACTTTCCTTTTCACAAGCAAATGGGAGATCTTTGTGTAGGTTATGAAGTTCCTCTGGATATTTCAAATCGACCTCAAAATAATAACCAACCTTTGAATCATCCAATTCTTTTTGTGTAGAGATACATACATCTTGTAAAACCTTTTTGTAATCTTTTTCCTTTACCCATCTAAGATTTCCATAAGGAAGAGCCTGAGACATTGCCCAGCCATACAGGTTGTTCGCATCATAATACATCAAGTAGGAGCTCTCTACCGATGGATCATAATTTGGAATGTACTTGTTATTTGCTTTAGCATATCTCTTTGAACAGACTTGTGAAATTCCTCCTCTCTTTGCCTTTTCAATCATCAAAAGCATATCAACATCGGTTATCAAATCCAAAGCTTGTTTTGTCATTTTTAACATCGCGCTCCAAGCCAATCCAGGAGCAGTGTAATAGTGAGCAGGATCCAATCCATATCCAGAATGACAGATTGTTCTGAAAGCCTCAAACACATCAGCCAACAAAAGCACATCAATTTTGAGGTACAAATCATGATACTCACCAAGATTCTTAATGTTATATTTTTTCCAAACATTTTGTGCGTGTACATAATCTTTATCAGATATATGACTATTATTTAATTTGTTATAGAAATTTTCTTTTAAAGGAAGTTGTGTTTCATTGAATCTCTCAAATGAGTCCATATAGTCATAGGGGTAAATTCCCTTTTGTGTTAGAAAATCTTTATCTAAAAAATACTCTGAAAGACATGGAAACTCTTTTAGATTTTGAACCAAGTTAGCCAATGGACTTGCCATGAATTTAAATGTATCAAGAAATCTGATATGAGTAATAGGAGATGTGTGAATTGTTTTTGTGAATGAAATGTATTTCTGATCCGTGTTTGGAATTGCTGAGATACTTCCAGAAGTCTTTGAGAGTTCCTTGATAAATAGATGTGTATCATAATGAGCGTTGTTATGAAGAAAGACAGGAATGAAAGAGGGGAGTTGATAATTAATATTACAACTTTGATGAGCCGGACCTCTATATTTACCAGTGAGATGACAATGGTCTCTAACCTTTAGACCTTTACCAATTTTCTCCTCACAAATATGACAGTCAACCTTTGGCTGTCTAAATTCTCTTTTTTCTTTACTTGTTAAGGACATTGGTTTATTGGTTTCTCTCATTATCTTGGTTAATCGGACACAGTCTTTTTCTAATCGTTTCACAAACTCCTCTGGGGTATTTGAGCCTCTATACACCTCTACCTTGTTATATTCATCACCAACGGATGATTTGATATAATAACAAAAACCACAAGGAGTATGTTTTTGATATTTATTTGTGTATGATTCTTTTGGATCTGGAGAAGCAGCATCTATTTTTTCTAGAATACTTTCAAAATCAGCATATATAACAAATGGATGTTTGATCTTTTTATTTTCATCTTTGAATGTGATCTTTGAGCCTTCTTTAGGCATATTGATTACCGTTGATTTATGTTCGCCACAATAATTTGAATGTTTATCTAATCTTTCTTGTGAATTGAAGAAGTTAAGACAACGCAAACAAATATATATTTTATTTGTTCTCTTACAGACTTGTGGTTTTATTAATTTAGCAATATCTTTGATGTATGTATAATGTGAATTTTCCTCTGAATTAAAATATAGAAGATTAATATGAGTTTGTTTACAATTGTCAGAAAGCTTTAAAACCTGAATGTTGTTTGTTTCTGTTAGACCATAAACATTAACTGATAAATTATTCATCTTTTCAAATTTAGGAATATCATTTAAAGTCATCGGAAACTTTAGATCTTTCGTATTTAATGTATTCTCATATTTTTTATAATGAGATACTCTTTCATCATGAAAATGTGGAGGATGTAAGTGTGCTAAAATAGACCAGAGAAAACATTTATTGTCTTTATTTTTGATATTGATAACTGCTTTTCTATTTTTGATAACACTGGGTAAATCAATGTAAGAAGAAGCTTTTAGAGGATCTGATTTAAGAATATGAATGTCTATGTAAATAATTTTTCCTATATTGAATCCACTTCCTACGATTGAATTATCCATATCTTGCTCTTGTTTAATAAGTTCATCATAGACTCCTGATGTTTTAAAATCTTGATATGAAGATATAAAGTGTAGCTCAGTTCTCATGTATGGTGTATCTATAACTCCATTATCCTTTGTCATTTCTAATTTTACCCCCATATAAAATTTAAGTGGTTTCATTTCTTTTAGTGTTTTTTCAATCAATGTTTGAACAGCAGGTTTGACTATTTCTACAGCATCAACTATAGACTTTGGTTCGGAAGGTTTGAAATTAAAGATTCGAATCCTGATATGTCTTTTGAAAGCACTATCAGTATTTTTAATAGTAAACAATTTTGACAAGTGTTTGTTAGTTTTAAGATGGGCTTTAAACCCCTTCTTGAGGATGGTTGTTTTACAGACCTTACAATGTTTTGTTTTAGGTGGAAGAGGGGAAAGTTTGTTAAGAATGTTGTATGTATGTTTTGCGGTGAGAATATGTTGTTTATAATATTTTACTTCCTTCTCGCAAGTATCACAATAAACCATATTTATAGCGTGAGAAAACGTGGTGTTTTATATATATCACTGTGCTTAAAATAAAACACTTTTGAGCTTTACAGCTCCGTTTTATATATATCGCTGTGCTTAAAATAAAACACTTTTGAGCTTTACAGCTCCGTTTTATATATATCGCTGTGCTTAAACTAAAACACTTTTTCACTCAGAATCATCTAAGTCATAACTATCACATGAATACTCAGAATCATACTCAGAGTCATCAATAAAGCTACTCTCATAACTATCATTTGAGCACAAACTATTCGTATCATAACTATCATCTGTGTTCAATGAAATACTATCATCACCATCGTCCGAGTTCAATGAAATACTATCATCACTATCGTCCGAGTTCAATGAAATAGTAAAATCTTCACTGCTGTTATGACTCATATTTAATTAGCAGAAAAAACCTTTCCATCTATACCAATATACTTTCTTTCATTAACGGATTCAATCTCTACATTTTTAATATCAAAAGTTATCTTTAAATAATCTCTAACTATCATAGAACGAAATGACATTTCACCAGAAATATTAACATCATTCATTTTACTTAGATCTACACCCTTTGGATTATTAAAGTAAATACAAATTTCTCCACGAGTATTGTTGATGGTCTTATCATTCTTTTTCAAAGTATCGTGGTCAATCACTTTTTCAAGCTTTGAATAAATTGCCAGGAGTAGAGGAGAAACTTTTGTTAGATTTACTTTAATGGATGTCTTTCCAGGTATAGTTAGAGCTCTTCCTTTAAATGAAATAGAGGGGCTCATGTTATTTTCCATAACTGGTTTTACCCAAAAATTCCCATATTTATCTTTGTTCAATTTAACATCTTTGACATATTTTTCTATATCTTTCACCGAAGTAGAGATTGATTGAAATTTGTCTTTTGTGCTTTGAAACATTGTATTTATTAATGAATAAACTTGCGTTTAGTTTAAGTAAAAATTTACCATATAAATATGATAAGTTCTGAAGGATATTTAGAATTTCCAGACGCTCCATATGATAAATTAGAGAATTGTCCGGCTTGTGATAGAATAGGGCTTAATAATGAGGGTTCATATAAACAATGTATTTTCTGTGATTTAATTTTAATTAATGATAATAAAAAAAATAAAAAAATATATAACTCTTTTAAATTAGAACCAAAAATGAATTACTTTACAAGATTAATAAGAGAGATGAATGTTAAGTATTGTGATGATAATACACCATTTCTTTCAAGGGAAGAGACTATTTGTATTGAGGAAATGTATAAGGGTTTAATGATATTTATTATTCAAAATAATTTTAATGGAAATGTTAATACAAGATACTATATAAATAAAATAATGAATTATTTTGAAATTAAACCTGAACTCAGGATAAAATATAGAGTTTCTAAAATAGCTCAAAAAAAGTTAGATGACTTGTTTTCCAAATATATAAATGAATGATTTTTTACCCGTTTGGGAAAATAAGATAAAATTTAATAACCATAAAAACATTCCAAATTCATTGAGATGTCTAATAGTTGGTTCAAGCAGATGTGGAAAAACCTGTTTACTTTTAAAGATGCTCCTTGGTCTTAATTTTTTAGATTATGATAATTTAATAATTTTTACAAAGTCTAGTTTTCAACCCGAGTATCAACTACTCTCACAGGGTTTTAATGCAGGTCTTAAAAAGGAAGACATTATCGGTTTATTTAAACTTCAAAACAAACTAAATGATTATAATATTGAAGATATAATACAATTATTTTGTGATACACAGAAATCAAAATCGAAACCAAAACCCATAACTTGTATTCTCAGTGATAATACGGATGATATACCTTCACCTCAAGATTTAGATAAATCAAAAAAGAACCTCGTCATCTTTGATGATTGTGTTAATGAGAGAAACCAAACAGTAATGGATAGCTACTATACAAGAGGGAGACATTCTTCTTGTAATTGTATATATCTTAGTCAATCATATTTTCAACTCCCTCGACGCTCAATAAGAAACAATGCCAATACTTTTATTTTATTTAAGTTAAATTCAATAGATGTAAATAATTTTTGGAGAGATAATTGCTCTACGTTATGTAGTAAAAAAGAATTTGAAAATTATATGAAACACACGATTGAAAAATATAAATATATTGTTGTGAAACAAGATGAGATATTAAAGGATGTATTTTTATTTTAAACATAATTACATATATAAATGATAACTATTATTATTAATCTTGTGGGTAAATCTGCTTCAGGAAAGAACTTTCATAAATCTAAACTCTTGAATAGTAAAAATGAAAAGATTGTAAGTTTTTTTTTAAAACACCCTATGATTCGTTTTGTGAGTACTACAACCAGGGCAAAGCGACCAGGAGAAGTAGAAGGGAAAGATTATTACTACATTTCAATGGAGGAACATATGCGATTGAGGAACGAAGGTCAAATATTTGAGGAGGTCTCTCTTGGTTCTACAAAATATTCACATTGTAAGAGTGGGTTAAATAAAGTAAAATCTAATGGTCTTGGGATTTTAGAAACGAATCCTGAAGGAATGAGACAAATTATTAAACATTTGTGTGGTGATGGAGTTAAGATTTTATCATTCGGTTTTGATATCAATGAGGAGACTCAACGCAAACGTATGAAAAGCAGAGATACAAGTATTAGTGAAAAAGAAATAACAACTCGTATTAATACCAATAAAGAATTTGATGAAATATTTAAAGAAAAGGATTTATTTCAACACATTTACTATAATGATGAAGAAAAGGAAAATTTTCCCATTGACCTTTACAATTCATTAAATGATATTTTTCAATAAATAAATACAGAAAATGAATACTGAAGAAAGAGCAAGAAAGTTTAAAGAACATCAAGAGTTGGTTTCAAAAGTTGTAAAACAACAGGAAGAGATAAAAAGAAATGGAGACAGAAACTAACTAGTGAAGAAGCCTTTGAAAGAAAACAAGAGAAATTTTTTAAACCGCTTTTAAAAACTCAACACCCTACAGTTCCCACGGTAGAATTTACTCCGAAAAAACTTCAAATGCTCAAAGATTTTAGTCAGATAACAAAACAAGAACTTGGAAAATTAGAATATAATGATGAAGAATTATTTCAGAAACTTGAGGAGGTAAATCAACCCCCTAATTATGTAGTGGAAGCTCTTCAAAACAATGAATATTTGGCAGATTCAAAAACCAGAGCAGGTCTCATTCCAACAGAAGAACCAGCAGTGTTTCATCTTGTGAAAGAAAAGGTATTGGTATTTAATGATGAATTGATGTTCTTGAGTTCTACTCAACCAAATGTTAAATTAACTCCAAGATTAATGTTTCTTCTAACAAACCCCGGATTCAGCGGTTCAAAATATTTTGAGGAACCACTTGATATGGAAAGAGAGGAAGATAGGGTATATATTGAGTTGCTAAATGCACTTGATTATGGAGTTTCTGTTGCTGGTAAAAGTAAGAAGAATGAGAAGGAGAAACATATTATTGATGCTTTAAGTAAGCTTGGTTCAGGTGTTAGTTTTCTTCCAAATGACCCATCACAATTAGTTAATAGGCTATTATTGTTGTTAGGTAGTAAGAAGGCTGGAAACAACAATTGTTTTAATGAATCCTCAGCCATTTTAGATCAGTTGATGAATATGAAAATAATTAATAAATGTCAATACAAAGATATTTTATTAGATATTAAATAAGATGAGAAGCACAATTCTTAGTTTTAATTTCACAACGAGCGATTACACAGCTTCATTCCCTTACCCACTACAACTTGACCCCACAAAAGAATATGAGGCTTCTTTGTTGTCAATGGAAACTTACAATACCCTTTTTAATATCACAGAGAAAAACAACAAGTTTAGTTATAATCCAGGAAGTGAATATAAAACTATAACCGTTTCACCCGGAGCTTACGAGATTTCTCAAATATCTTCAGAAGTCTCTCGCCTTATGAAAGAAAAAGGTGATGAACCAAAAAATATGGTAATAGATATTCAAAAACACACTTCAAAATCAACGATTAAGCTTAAAAATAATTATAAAGTTGATTTCACGATTGAAAATTCGTTCAGAGAGCTATTGGGTTTCTCTTCAAAAAAGATTGAAACTAACGGGACGTTTTACAGTGATAATGTTATCCAAATATCCTCCGGTATAAATTCAGTATTAATTCATTGTGATTTGATTGATGGTGCTTATAACGATGGAATAAGAACAAATACAATATTTTCATTCAGTGCATACTCAACCCCGATTGGTTATAAATTTAATATGGAACCAAAAAATCTTGTCTATTTACCTGTGTCAGGAAAAACCATATACAGAGTAAATTTTAGGATAACCGACCAAGATAATCGTATGATATCCTTTAATGATGAAATTATATCCATCAGAATTCACCTACGTGAAGTTTTTCAATAAATAAATAATGGTTATTGTGAGAAAACACGAGTTGGGAAAATATAAAATAATTACAGGGGAGGGCATGTACCTTTCACCATACTATAAGGGTGAAGGTATGTTTCTTGGGAGAGTATACTATAAACCTAAGAGACAATGAGGTGTAGGTCATCAATTTCGAAATAAAGGAGATGGGATAATTGATACTCTAATGGGTATTGGTTCAACCATCCTTAAACATAAAGACCTAATTGGTTCAACTGCTTCTGCCGTGGGTTCAGTTGCGGGTGCTATAAAGAGTATAAAAGATGCTCAAAAGGAGTCTCATAAATTACAAGCAATCAAAGAAATAAAAAAAGGTAAAACTCAACTATCTTCACAAGAACGACAAAACATCATTAAAATACTTGGGTCAGGGTTTCAACAATTTTAATGCTATATAAATACAAGTATGGAAGCGATTGATAGTATCTATGATTTGGATGATACGATTATCATTTCAAACTCCACTAAAAAGGAAGACTATTTTAAGGTAAATGCTATAACAGGAACAGACTGGAATTCAAACGGAACAAAAAGTTTTGAAATAAATAATCAACAAACTTACTTGAATATAGCTGATAGTTTCTTGCTGTGTAAATTTAAATTCACTAAGGCTGCGAATAATACTAATGCTACACTCGTAAATGATTTCTTCTGGAAAATGTTTGACAGTGTCCGCCTGTATATTGGAACACAAGAGGTTGAAGCGGTTGATTATGTCTCTGCTACATCTGAAATGATGAAATTTACACTATATTCGTTTAGTGATAGAATGGGTAAGGGAGCTGTTGAAGGTTTTATTCCTGATATGTCAACGGGAACAAATGCTGACCCCGGTTATAGTCAAAGGAAGTCAATGTATAATGATGAAACAAAAGCAGAGAATAGTTTTACCGTAGCAGTACCTCTTGAAGGTATATTTGGATTTTGTGATTATGATAAAGTTTTGTATGGGCTTAAAATTAGATTTAAACTACAAAGGAATGATAATGTAAATAGATTGCTTTTTGGGGCTCAAAATGCTTTTGGTGATAATAATAAATTTGTTATTAATGATTTGTGTTGGTATATTAGTGAATATACTCCTAATCTTAAAACGGAAGACATGTTAAATAGAAGACTTAACTCAAAGAAACCACTAAATGTATCATACCTTAAAAGAAGATGTCAACACGTTAAACTGGAACACACTACCTACACTTGGAATTTAGGTGTTCTTCAAGGAAAGCCACGATACATATGGCTCATTTTTAAGAAACCAGATGGAGATGAAGGCACTGATAAGAATAATGCGCTGAGTGATAATGCTAAGGTGAAACAACTTCGGGTTTCTCTTGATGGCACATTTTATCCGCGAGATAGATTGGAAATTGATTGGGAAAAAAATGATTATGTGGAGGCCTACAAGTCCTACCAAAAGGTGTGTGAAAGTAATGGTAATAATGATCCTATTATGGTTGCGTTTCAAAAACTTTATACAATCTACGCAATTGACCTGAGTTCTCAAAAGGAAACTATAAAGTCTAATCGAGTGGATACTTCGCTATACATTGAAAGAGGGGAGAGTGAAGAGGTTAATGCATATTGTTTGCTTTTGGAGGAAACAGAATTACAGATTAATACAGATAATGGTGTTATGATTAATATCACATAGGTTTTTTCTCATAAATAAATGGTTGGGGTATATGTTAATCAAATCAATCTTAATAAATTAACATCTTGTATTCAAAATCAAAAGCCTTGTATTATTAATGTTAATACAATTCAAAGAAAAGGAGCTGTAAGAATTGATGTTTTACTCACACACACACAAGTAAAAACACTAAATGATGTTGGATCTCTTAAAATTAAAATGACGAAACCTATGTTAAAGAAATATTCAATAGACGAGTCAAGAGGAGGATTTCTCCCGTTTCTAATTCCTTTATTTGCTGGTTTAAGTGCAGCGGGAGCATTATCTGGTGGTATTTCAGCAGCGGTAAAAACTGCTAACGAAAGGAAGGCACAACTAAAAGCTCAAAAAGAATTGGAAAGACATAACAAGGAGTTGGAGAAACAAATTAGTGGAAGTGGTGTAATTGTGGATTTTGCTCAAAAACTTGAAAGTCTACCTGATAAAGCTAGATTGTTGGTTGGAGATATGCTTTCCTCTATCGCTCAAGTGGGTGTTAAACTAACTAAACGGGGTAATGGATTGTATCTTTCTCATAAATAAATGGATAAATGGTTTAAACAATTTGGAAAGAATACAACGTAAAATATAGAACTAGCGAAGTATTGTAAAACACTAAAAATTGATAATGTGGTTATTTGTATGAGAGATGAATTAATACATATAAATAAGAATACAAAGAATATTATTATGAATTTAGACACACAGAATGGTTCTCATTGGGTTTGTATTCATAATAGTCAGGATAAATATTATTTTGATAGTTATGGTATGCCACCACATGTTGAAGTAATACAATTCTTACAGAATGGTGTTTATCAAACATTTCAAGTTCAAGAAATTAATTCTAAATGTTGTGGTCAATTATGTTTATATGTATTATTTCAACTCAACAATAATGACAATTTTTATGATATCATTTTTAATCTAATATAAATGACTTATGTTGGAAAAGATGGTTCTATCTTTGGAAAATCCTCTCAGGATATTGATTTATCAAATTATTATACAAAGGCACAGGCTGAACGACAAAAATATAGTGTAAGTAAAAATATGAATATGAAGAATACTTATAAATTAATCAATTATCCAAACCCTACAGATGCGAATGACTTAATTAGATTAAGTGATTTATCACAATATATATTTTTAAAGAAAACAGCACGTTTTGTTAAACAAGTAAAATTTACAACCACAACACCTGGTTATACTGACCATACACCTTTCCTCATTGAATTTAACTACCTGCTTACAATTGAATTTTATAAAGAAGGACATATAGTTAATATGCGAATTAATAAATGGGGGTATGATATGCCTGATTTAGGGTATAATTGGTCTTTTTCAATAAACATAGAAGACCTACATGATTTTAATCAGTCTCGTAAAGAAGAATATTTTCCACTTGGTGAGGATAAGGATTTATGTGGAAGTACAATTAATAAACAACAAATACATGGTTTTAAGAAAAGAAAAATATATGATAGTATAGCGATGGTTAGCATGACAAAGAAGGAAGGTCATGAGATAAGGATAGAAAGCCAAGGAATACAAACCAATTTGGTAGTGGGAAGATGGGGTGGTATTACCTGTCATAATATTAATCTCACATATATTTCTGATACATAAATGGCAGGAAGAAGACTACAAGAGAATTATAATTTTTGTATTCAAGGATACCTACAAGAAAAGGGTGCTCGGTATTACATACCTTATGATTTGGAGCATATACATGGGAATTTTGTCATTAAAAACTGGCCTTATACTGATATTGTTAAACCCACAAATAGAGACTTGTTTAAAATATTAAATAAAAATGAACTTCTCAAAGTTATGAAATATAAAACTCTTTTAGAAATCGTCAACAAATCTTATTGGTATCCTATTATGAGAAAAATAATTATAGATACAAGAATATCTCAAAATCCAGATGAGTATATGTATAATATTCTTTGGGGCTCAAGCTCAAGGGTAGCAAGGGATGAGGAAGGAGTTAAAGAAGAGAAGGAGGAAAGAGAGAAGGAGGAGAAGGAGGAAAGGGAGAAAAAGAAGAAGGAGGAAAGGGAGAAAAAGGAGAAGGAGGAAAGGGAGAAAAAGGAGAGGGAGAAAAAGGAGAAGGAGGAGAGGGAGAAAAAGGAGAGGGAGGAAAGGGAGAAAAGAGAGAAGGAAGAGAGGGAGAAAAAGGAGAAGGAGGAAAGGGAAAAAAAGGAGAGGGAGGAAAGGGAGAAAAGAGAGGAGGAGAGGGAGGAAAGGGAGAAAAGAGAGAAGGAGGAGAGGGAGCAAAGAGAGAGGGAGGAAAAATATAAAAAGATGGAAATCAGTGAGATTAATAAAAGATTGAAGGTATTACAGCAAATAAATCAAACTCAACGCACTGAGGAGGAAAATAAAGAAATGAAAAGTCTAATGAAAATATTATTTTCAAGAATAACGGCGTCAATGTCTTCACTTTCAGGGAGGAGATTTAAACGAGAAAGTGGTGAAGAAGAAGAGGAAGGAAAAGATTATGTGGTTGATGATGTTGGTGTTATTGACTTTAGTTAGTTTTATTTGTAAATAAATGGAGGAGAGAGTGAAGGCATTCCTTAGGATTCTTTATGTTTTAAAAATTAAGATAGAAATGTAATGTTGAAAACCAAAAAGGTTTTGATCCTCTGTCGGAATTTTTCTGATAAATAAATATGAGTTATTGTCTCAAATGTAAAAAGAAAACTAAATCTAAAAATATCTCTTATGTTAAAGCTAAAAATAATAGAGTTTATCAAAAAGGAATATGTCAAGTGTGTGGCTCTAAAAAGTGCCAATTCATCTCTCCTAAAAGAGGAGGAGACATACAAAGGTTTCTCTCAGGAAGTAAATTTACAACAACTGGAATTCCAGGGGAATTACATCTACCTGGATATTCGTTCTGTGGTCCTGGAACAAACCTAGATAAAAGATTAGATGAGGCTGACAATCCTAAATCTTGGTCTAAACCTATAAATAGGGTTGATGAAGTGTGTATGAAGCATGATATTGCTTATGGGAAAACCGCTACATTGGATGAAAAACATGAAGCAGACAGAGAAATGTTATATAATTTGTCTTTGATACAAAATCCTACATTGAGAGAGAAAGTTGATAGGTTTATTGTTTAAAAAATGATAAGTGTCAAATTGAAACTTGGTCTTGGTTATTCACCCTCAAAAAACTATTAGACTCCAATGATGTTATCAAGACTGAGGAGCTTTTGGCTAATGAATTACACAAACCTATAATCACAAAGTTTAAAAGAAGGAAAGTTTATTCTAAATACACCGACCACATATGGTCCGCTGATTTAATTGAATTGAATAATGACAGGGGATACAGGTATGCTTTAACCATTATTGATTTGAGGAGTAGATTTGCCTGGGTTGTTCCGTTGAAAAACAAGAGAGGTAATACTTTAATGTTAGCCTTTAAGCTAATATTTGATAGGGATAAAAGGAAACCAAAAAAGTTATGGACCGATGAGGGAACAGAGTTCTATAACAAAATATTTATGAAATTTCTTAAAGGGGAGGGTATTAAATTATACAGCACCTTTAATGAAGGAAAAGCAGTTGTTATTGAGCGTTTTAATCGCACTTTGAAAGAGAGACGATATAAAAAATTCACACAACTCGGTTCTCAAAAATGGGTGTATTTAATTCAGGATATTGTAGATAATTACAATAATACAGTTCATTCATCAACAAAATCAAAACCATCGGAAACATTTACAAAATTGGAATATGAAAAGGAGATTAATTTGAGAAAGCCCAAGTTTAAAGTTGGTGATATTGTAAGAATATACAAATGGAAAAGTCATTTTGAGAAAGGTTATACACAAAAATGGACTCGTGAATTATTTAAAATCATTGATGTAATGGATACAGTCCCTTGGACCTACAAATTATATGATTTAAATGGAGAAGAAATCTTGGGTTCATTTTACTCGCAAGAATTACAAAAAACACAAGTAAGCAGCTAATACCCTTGAAAATAATAAATAAATAAATAAAATGTAATGGGGATACGTTTTTAAATCTGTGAACCCCAAACACAGAATCCCACAACTTTTTAGTTGGGGCTTAACTTTTGTGTGTGTATAATGGGGATACGTTTTTAAATCTGTGAACCCCAAACACAGAATCCCACAACTTTTTAGTTGGGGCTTAACTTTTGTGTGTGTATAATGGGGATACGTTTTTAAATCTGTGAACCCCAAACACAGAATCCCACAACTTTTCAGTTGGGGCTTAACTTTTGTGTGTGTGTGTATGTGTGAGTGAGTCATAATAATATAGAAACCCTAACCCAACCCCATCCCTAACCCAACCCCATCCCTAACCCAAACCCATCTCTAACCCAAACCCATCCCTAACCCAACCCCATCCCTAACCCAGCCTCATCCCTAACCCAACCCCATCCCTAACCCAACCCCATCCCTAACCCAACCCCATCCCTAACCCAACCCCATCCCCAACCCAACCCCATCCCTAACCCAACCCCATCCCTAACCCAACCCATCCCTAACCCAACCCCATCCCTAACCCCATCCCTAACCCAACCCCATCCCTACCCCAAGCCCAGCCCTAACCCTCACATTCAAAATCCCACCCTAACCCAACCCCATCCCTAACCCAACCCCATCCCTAACCCTCACATTCAAAATCCCACCCTAACCCTAACATAATCTCTTTTTTTTCTTCTTTTTTAAATACGTATTTCTTTTTTTTTCCTCCTCTTCTGCCAATTCTGTCTTTCAAGGCTTTCAAGTTTGAAGAAGTAGAAATGGGAAGAAAGAATTTTCCAGCATTTTCTTCCTCGAACTTTCTTGATATTGCTTAAATCAAGCGTCATTAAACAAAGAACATTGTTCATTGCTTTAGAATGCAAAGAGTCTCCAAGATGGACCCCACAGGTAGAGTCTCCAAAATAAAACCAACTTTCCAAGTTCCCAAGGTATAACCACATTCCTGTTGAGCCTCCAAGATAGGTATCACATTCCGAGTCATCAAAACAAAACCCCCATTCCGAGTCTCCAAAAATATAACCATCTTTCCAAGTCTCCAAGGTAGAACCACAATTTTCAGAAATATTGGGGGTTTCCGTGATAAGTCTCACATAGTATAACTGCGGACCATCAGGGAAAACTTCCCTTTCCCAATTTTTTAGGGTTTCTATGATGTGTCTCACATAGTATAACTGCGGACCATCAGGGAGAACTCTCCTTGCCCAATTTTTTAGGGTTTCTATGATGTGTCTCACATAGTATAACTGCGGACCATCAGGGAGAATTCCCGTTTCCCAATTTTTTAGGGTTTCTATGATGTGTCTCACATAGTATAACTGCGGACCATCAGGGAGAACTCTCCTTGCCCAATTTTTTAGGGTTTCTATGATGTGTCTCACATAGTATAACTGCGGACCATCAGGGAGAATTCCCGTTTCCCAATTTTCAGAAATTTGTGGGTCTCCAATGTATGACTTGTATTCTGACTCATCAAGGTAGAACTTGTTCAGTGGGTTTTGTTTTGATAACTCACAACAAGTATCATCATGGTAAACTCTTTTTCAGGATTTTGTGGATCTACAAGGTATAACTCTTTGGCTGGATCATCAAGGTAGAACTCGTTCTGGGGGTCTTGGTTGTTCAAAAAGTCTTCAAACAAAAAAATAACTTCATCCCAAGTTGTGTTAAAAGCAGAATTTTCATTTCGTATCTCAGATACAATTTCCTGTGAAAGAAAATAACAATGTATTAATTTAATACAATATTTTTATTTGTATAAATCAAGCTCTATGAATATTAAAATAAACTTTGTTAACTCTTACACAAGTCTCATCTAAAAAAAAAAAAAAAATTAAAAAGCAATTAAATAAATAATTAAATAAATAAATAAATAAATAAATAAACAAACTTACCTCCATTGATAAGAGGTTCGAGTCCAGTTCATCAATCTGAAGGTTGAGTTCTACACAGGTAGTAGGACTCCAAGGAATAGCAAAGTTATCCCATTCCATTTCGGCATAGTAGTCCATTCTCAAGTGAAGCAGAAAGCGTGTTTGAAAAAGCCTGTGTGGTCGGTGCCTTTTATAAGAAGGGCTGGGTGTGTGTCATTTCCTGTGGAAATTCCCTGGGCAAACCTGGGCGTGTCTTAACTGGAAATGATGCGATGGAAATTCCCTGAAAATGATGTAATGTATTACCTGGAAATGATACAATGCTGAAGAGTTTATAAAGTGGGTGGGGCTTAGCAGAAGTGGGCGGGGCTTAGCGAAAATGGGCGGAGTCTAGTAAAAAAAAGTGGACGGGCCTAGTAAAAATGTGGGCGGAGCTTCCCAAAAGTGGGCGGAGCTTACCAAAAAGTGGGCGGCACTGGAGGCGCTCAGACAATAACATTGAGGGAGGTTTATCATTTTATTTTAGCTCAGTTAAAATATCTTGAGAAAGAACCAAACTCAAACATATTTTTTGTTAAAGTATTAGATGGTGAGGAGAGTTGTAGGAGAATTAAATTATTTCCCACACATAAACAAATATTTGTAGGGTCGTTGTTTGAGTGGGTCAAAGATGATTCACAAGCTGATATTAAGAGTAAAAGGTTAAAATGTCCATAAGGTCAGAAGGATCACAGGTTCACACAGAAGGACCATTGTTTAAGTGGTCTAATGAATAAGGATAACATGTCAAAAGGTTAGAAGGTTCGTAAAGAACAGGGTGAGAGAAATAGAGGTGTTTAGGGGCAATGAGGGAGGGGAAAAATTAACATGTAAGTCAATGGGAAAATGAGAGTGTCCCAGAAGCAACATATATACACTACTGGTGGTGCACAGCTGTTTTAAAGACCTGGAGGGAGGAATGGGATTGAAGAGAGTGGGGGAGTTTGTTCCAGAGGCTGGAGAAAAGAGGAATGAAGGAGTGAAGGTGAGCAGAGAGTCTTGATTTTGACAATTTCACCAGAAGAGGGTTACTGGCAGATCTTGTGCGACCAGTAGGAATATTTGGGGGACAGAGCACAGATAGAGCTGGGGGAGCTAGACCGGATAGGAGTCGGTAGAAGACAGAAAGACCACCTACCTGTCTGCGGTGAGTGAGTAAAGGCCTTCGGAGTTAGCTTCATCGCGGGAGATTCCAATGATTCTGAAAGCTTTGGTTTCAACAGCATGAAGACGAGCTAGGTGTGAGGCAGGAGCACCAGTCCAGAGGGGAGAGAAGTATTCCATTGAGCTGCGGATGAAAGCCTTGCATGTGGTGAGGAGCTCAGGTGTGGCAAGGAAGGACCGCACACGACGGAGGATGCCCAGTCAGCAACTGGCTTTGGAGGCCAGCTTGGAAATGTGGTTTTCCCAGGAAAGATCATGGCAGACAGTGAGACCCAAAAGATTGAGTGACAGAACTTCTTGGAGAGGATTGTTCAGAAAGTAGATGGGAGGGTTGTCTAGTCGGTCTTTTCAGAGAGACATAGTAAGAGTGTGAGATTTGTCAGGATTGAAAGACATGTTCCACTTGTTTGACCAGTCTGTTATTTTGTCCAGGTCTGCAGAGAGTGAGGAGGCTGCAGACTACCGATCTGAGATATGAGGAATGGAGCGGCAGAGTGTGGAGCCATCAGCAAAGAGATAGAGAGGATTTTCAAGAGAGTCAGAGAGATCATTGATGAAGACCAGAAAAAGCACAGGGCCCAGAACACTGCCTTGAGGAACTCCAGCCTGAACAGGAAGGGGAGATGAGAGAAATCCATTCAGGGCCACACGTTGACTATGACCAGAGAGGAAGTCCGCAAGCCATGCATGAAGATTTCCATGGATACCATCGGAGGAGAGTTTGGTGAGCAGAGCGGGGTGCCAGACCGTATCGAAGGCACGTGATATGTCAAGGGAGACAGCTCTAATTTCCTGTTTGGCATTGAGGACCTCCATCCATTGTTGAGATAGCAGAAGCAACATGTCCAGAGTAGAGTGACCTGGTCTGAAACGAAATTGATGATCAGAGATCAAGCCATTGGAGGAGAGGAAAGATTCCGGATAGGAGTCGGTGGAAGAGGAAAGGAAAGGGAAGAGGAAAGAGTTCCATGCCAACATCACCTAGGACACCGTTGCTCATGAAACATCAGCAACTTAAGCTGTGTTTGTCACTGAAGCACCTGCCAAAAGCTCCCCAACAATCACTCCTCTTTCACAGTCACTGAGGTCTCCCCTTGCAGCCTGCCAGCCATAATGATAGGTAACCAGGCCCGAGCAGCATTTTTATACATGACCCTAAGTATGATGGGATGTTGGTTAATTATCACAGGGGCCACACCTGTGTGGAAGCTGTTGCTTTCAATACTTATTGTCCCTCATTTACCCAGGTGTTTACATTTTTGCCCACTACCTGTATATTCATACTTGCAAGGCATGGTTACACATATTCACAGTATTCAAAAGGTACTTGTGGGAAGATTTTTGGGAATTTGGGGCAGTTCTAGGATGTTCATTGAAAATGACGAAAGTGGTATTTTTGCACTGACATGAAATATATGCAGAATATGCAGAATTTGAAGAACTTGATACATTTGAGCCTCAAAGCATTTAAACAATGAGTAGCCTTGAGGTGTTGGTACTGGTATATCATTTTACCTTTATTATATCTGAGAAAACCTTCACATATCATTAATGTTAATGATGGGACAATTCAGCAGAGCTCACACCTTGAACATATTTCTTTACTCACATTGTCCAGAATATACACAGAGCTGAGTACAGGGTGGATTCACTTTTTCTGCAGTTGAATCTTCCTGTACAACGCTTCTTACATCCACAATTAAGTTCTCTACAGACTTTGGCAGCTTCAAGGAAAGTTGACCAAAGTGGCTGCCAATAATTACCATCCTTGATCCATCCCCAATCAGTGGGATGAGGGAAGTCCTGAGTGGCGATGGGGGCTTGGCTCCACACATGACCAGCCTGGAACGCTGCTCTTATTGTATGGTGTGTAAGGACAGCTTTGTGTGGCCGGGATATAACCTATCGATCGATTTCCCTGGGAAAATAGGTTCATAGTTCTGTGTTTACATTCTCAAGGGAATGGGTATGCTTGTAGAGTAGTATTACATATCATTCAATGGCTGAGAGCTGCTCCATTGTGATTTCATTTGGCGAGGTTGAAAGACTGACAAACGTAGGTGTTACCTCTTGGTACACCTTCCGAATGTCCCAAGCAGTATTGTTCTCCACACCATTGAATGTTGACAGTGTCCAGTAGTAGAACTGTAGATGCTTATGCGTCATGTCTGTCTCCCACTCTGGAAATGACATCACAAAGTGTTTCGATTTGTAGGCATCATAAGCCTGTCGTTTGAGAACAGATAGATCAGCCAAAGTTACCTGATGGGCCCACTGACATCTTGCTGTATTGGATCCCTTCTCCAACCCAACTGCTCGACCTTCTGTAGGAATACTGACTGTTGACAACATGGATGACCATCCACTGCCCACCAACCAATTTCCCAGCACAGCAAGAAGAGCTATTTCAATATGAAGGCCACCCATCATGACTACAAATTGCTTTCTCCATATCATTCCGGCCATGTCCACTGCATCTTCTTGGCTATAGCATGGAGCGGTTGATCAACTAAAAGTACTGTGACTTAGCCAGGGTTTAAATGTGATGTTACATTGTGAAGTATGTCCATGCCATGTTTAACCATGGTCACAGAATGAGCATTCTCCCTGAACAGAGGCAATACCTCTATCACTGCTGGAGGGTGGGCAACCTTGTCTTGCAAGCTGGCAAAATTCCCAGAACATGAAATGTTGTCATTTTCATCCGGTTGCTCTTCTTCCAAGAGAATGGCACTATTGGGAAGCCAGGCATCTAGTATGACTCTATGTCTATGCTGTTTGAAACAAGTGCACTTAAGCCTCTTGGCAGCACCTGGCTGTCATGACGTGGGGCTGCAGGAGGTACCTCTGTGTACTCCTCCGGCAAATATATCTTATTCCCCTTTAGCTTAGAGCTGTCATACTCAACATGCCGATCCACACCAGGGTTCCCAGAAGTAACATGTATCGTTATTGAAGTATCATTGACAATGCTGCGCCATGGAAAGATCCCTGTGCACTGATAGAAGTTGTGGTCAATGTTATCTGGGTTTCCATTTGTAAACAACCCAGCCTTGTTTCATCTTGGGAGGACAAACAAGACCTTCCCTTTCATACTGTACTATAACTTGGTTTGCCAGGTGAGCTGACATCTGCATTACCTTAGCATATGACACACTCAATCCAGGTTCGTGGATGGTCTCAATTAAGTCCCTCTTCCTGGTTTTACTGTGGATGAGTCGACTCAGATAAAGTGGCACGGCTGTTTCCCTGGAAGGAACATGATGTGTTGCACACTTTTTCTCCTTTGAACTGCGGATTAGAGAGTTCTCATCATCTGCGTAAAAGAAACAGCTGCATTGGATCTTTTTGTTGCCTTGTCAGGGTCCATACTCGTCCCGTGCAGTCTCATTTGGTGCAGGGCAGTGAGACTCTGGGGGTATTGATCATACTGGTCATCAATGAGAGACCCATTGAACTTGTATTCCATCTGAAAGAGCTCCTTTCTGACTATGTGAGGGTCAAAGCTATCAAAATCGCGTTTGCTTACAGATAACAAGGCATCGCCTATATTGGAGGAGAGGACCACACTCTTCCTACCCTTATGTTCCGGAAGCTCTGGTATCGCTGGCAAAAATTTCTCCAAGCTCTTTGTTGCTGCCAACAACAAAAAAATCATTCTTGTTGCAGATCCACCAAGCGTAATCAATGTGCCGGGAATCCATCTTGACGAGTCCAGATAATCTGAACACTGTATTTCTGCCATCATTAAATTATTCTCTGTAGGAAGCTTTGCTTAGGCAGAAGAGTCAGAGCTTATGGTTTGACCTTAACTACTTGATTCACATTGCATTTCAAAGGATCTGTATTTTGTGTACAGTGTTGTATACAATTTATTGTGGAACACAGCGTCAATTGCAGTGGTATCACCCAGTGATAGTTTCCTTATCAATTTCCTGTCTTGTATTGTATTGTGTTCGCAATGAGCCACACATTTCTGTCAAAGAAGAACGTTTATGATCTACATTACTGTCTGCGGCTTTATGACAGAAAAAGCAAAACTTCTCTTATGAGGCCTGTGTATGTATCTGTACTCATGCTAAACTTATTTTTAACAGGTGTAGCTGAGGTGTGGTGTCTTTTTTATTGGCTTTCTCTTCTATTCCGAGCTCTGTCTATATCTCCCTCTTGCTGCACTACCTGAAGAAAGCTCCATGCCACTTTGCTTCGTTTCTCCCTCAGGTTTGTTTGATTCCAGAGCCATCATTTATTCTTGATTGTCAATATTAAAGGGTAAGGCATCCAGTGTCTAAAGAGTTCTCAGATTAGCAGCCAGAGATGTATCCGGTGTCAGTGGTGTGCTTCCTCCCTTTATCGGGATCTAGAAGAGCACTTCCATCATCCCTCTGGCACAGAACGTACACAGAGCCCAATCAGTTGGTACTGACATTCTAGGAGTTTGCAAAAGGACCTGCGACATTCAGCTGCAGTGGACTTGCCATCGTTGCTCAACACAGCAATGTGGAAATAAAAATTACAAGATATTGATTATGCTAGAAATCCCCCCCCCCCCCCCCCCAAAAAAAAAACTTATCTGGACTTAATATTAGAACATTTGCAGGTTGATTATCCTCAAATGACCCCAATTTCAGACCACAAATCTGGCCCAAACACCCTGCAAAACCAAATCGGTGTGTTTATTGAGCAAGATTATATTGTTACTGTATATATGTCTAATATAAATGGTCAGAAACTGTTAAAATTGAGTCTTTCACTTAAGAAGCATTTCTCGGCAGTATCTCTGGCAGTTTTGATGGGCCCCCTATTTGGCGTGGCTAAAAATAGGATTTCGGTGCCCAAAACTGCTGCCTCCTTATATTTCTTATTTTAGGGCAGTATGAGCTATGTCTGTGAGAAATGTCTTAATTTCTGCTGGAAGTGAACAATCTGCCCATTTTTGTCACATTTTTGCTCCACTAAAGTGCAATATCCGGTTGCTTCCTCTTCTAATTTCAAGTCAATCGGATGAAAATTGAGGATTTTAGAAATTTGACAAAGTTGTTGACCTTTTGACCTTTAGACCTCAAAATCATTGGTGTTTGAATTCAGTGACCTGATATGCAAATCTTGTTCAAATTTCAATTCAATTGGATGAAAATTGAGGATTTTAGAAACTGCACATAAGTTGTTGATCTTTGGTCTATGTTGACCTTTTGACCTCAAAATCAATAGGCTTCTTCCTTATAACCAACCCCACCATTTGGTGACGTTTCATAAAGATCGGTTTAAATTTATGATCTGTAGGCGATTGACATATAGACAAATAAACGGACAGAATAATGCACAAGACCAACCAATAAACTTGAAAAACCTTCCATTTTCGCAATTAATAAATGAAAATACTAACCGGCTGTGTGTTTATGCTCTAGTATTATGGTGGAGATAAAGAACAAGCGAGATGGGCAGAGTTACCTTTTCCCATGTTTCACCTTCCTTTTCATTTCCATGTGTACACTAACCACCTGGCAACCTCCCTCAATGGTTCCACCCTGATTAGGAAAAATATAAAAGCCTATATTATCCAATCAATGCCCTGAGAGTATGGGCTGGAGAGGCTATGGGAAGGGTTAGGTTAACCTAAACAATGCTAAGACATTACTCTCTTAAGAGATAGAGACATTACTGCTTCCTTCACTTCTGTGGATGATGTGCCACTGATTTAAACATTTATCGTCCTACCACATAGAGTCAGACACAGAGGGGTTGAGCAAAGTACTGTATAGGGATTGAGTCAGCCATGGAGATGTAAGGATGAAAAGCAGGATTTGATCATGACTGGGGTGAGATAAAGTGAAATAGAGAATATAATGTTTCCTGCAAGGCAAGCAAGGTTTCTTGCTAAAAATGGTGAATGTCTTGTGTAAAAAGAAAAATGATTGTTCAGTGTCACCAGCTCAAAGGCATCGCATTTATCAAAACTTGGTGTGAGACACTCAATGGGGATGTTGTTGAAAACACAAAGGCAACACAAGAGGGTGAGGGGGAATCCTTGAAACATCAATAAAGGAGAAAGAATGAGTAGGGGGAGTGAATCAAATAAATGTCGCAAGTAAAATTTAGCAAAACAAAAATGAGGGAGGAAGATAAAAGGATGAGAAAGGAAAAGGGAAAGGGAGCTTGCAGGGCAGTTTTCAGGACAGGGAAGGAAAATAGTTATATGGGGAAGATTAGGAAGGGGAAAAAAACTCCTCCATTTTGTAAAATACTATGTTGCACATTGCATATCAAGTCTGGGATATTTTAATCTCTATCCAAAATTGAGGCTCATGGAAGAGCGAAGTGATGGGAAAACAGTTCCACACAATAATCAAGGGAAGGAATGAAAAGGAAAAGAGGAAAGAGAGGAGGAAACACAGTAACCTGCAAATAAGGGGGTAGGTTTACAGTAGGTTGGGTCAATGGGAGATATAAAACATTGTGGGTAGAGATGGGGGATGACATGAAATGGTAATGCACCACCTGGTTGAAGCTGTGCAGGAAAGATTGTGATTGAATAGCCTCAGGAAGGTGGTTCCAGGAATAAGAGAAAAGCAGAACATAAGAAAGTTTAGATGTACAATCATTTGTAATTTTGGGATTTTAATCAAGAGGAGGTGGAGGGTTTGTCAATAAACATGTGTGTACTGGAGTTTCTGATGAGGGATGTACTAGACCTGTAGAGAGGTGGTAAAAAGTGCAACAACATACAATTGTCATGGGCAGCGGGTGGGGCACCTCAATTTTTCTTGGGGTTGTCCACCCCAAGTAAGTATGTCCAAAAGTAAGGTGCCTCCTTCCCTTCACTAGCCTGGTAGTCCACCTTGGGAAAGCGGTAGCACTCCCTATTGCCTCCCTGCCAGGGTTACGGTGAAGCCACGGGCAGCACCGTGGTGGAAGTGTGCACCAGCGAAGAGTTTTCACGACCAACGGTGATTGCTCACGTGTCGCTGGGCGGATGATCTGCTATTTGACAACGGCCAGAGTCAACCAGTCCAGTTAGCAGACTACTGCGAAAAATCCCTATAATTCATGTGGAAAGATGGGGCCTCTTGCAGTCCATCTGGCAATTGGTATCCACTGCGTCCGACACACCTCCGGTTGTCTTGCTATGCTTGCCACCGGATTCAAGTGATGAGGAGATGGTGCGGGAGTTGAGGGAAAAGTCAAATGGCAATGGGGGTCGGTAAAACGACAGGTACAGGATAGTACTGGCGGTCGTAGTCGAGAACCTGCATGTTTGCGGTCTGGAACTTTGGTCGCTTTGTCCACACCACCGAAGTAAAAAAAAAAAAAAAAAAATCCAGTGCGACATGTGCGGGAGACCGTGTACAACTGCGGCTGGCCTCGCTGCACATCTCGCGCTCGCCACAGGACATGATACCCAACAGTCTTCGTCGGACTCAACGTGATTTCCATCATAATCACCGGAATTTGTTCCAACAAATGAGGAAAGCCACATGGGAGAAAATTGTAGATTGTTAAAATTGAAAGTTCAAATGTTTATTTGCCAAAGTTTTGACCCCCATAAATTGGACTTTGCTTTTTCCTCTGAAACTACACACACTATTTCGATGAAGCTTGACCACAACCTTCATCACCCGTGAAATATCAAAGTCTGTTCGCAGCATCAAAATAAGGCGAGGTCCAAGGCTGTCTACAGAGGGTTTAAACCCCCCAAAGTAGGTATTTGCTCTCTTCTCTGAAACTACACAAACATTTTTGATGAAACTTGACCACAACCTTCATCACCCATGATGCACCAAAGTTTGTTCGTGGAATTGCATATTGGGGATTAATGGGGTGTGCAGGAGGTTTGACCCCCTAAAATTGGTATTTGCTCTCTTCTCCGAAACGACACACATCCTTGATGAAAGTTGATCACATCATTCAGCACCCGTGATGTTCCAATGTTTGATCACGATATTAGAAAAATCGAGGTCTACGAGGAGGAGGGAGAGGTAGGGAGGAAGTTGCCCCCCAAAATAGGTATTTTTTTTGTTTGTTTGGTTAAAGTCTTGTGATTAATTTAGTATTATTCTACATGCTGCCCTGTCTTCCAGCAACCATTAAAACTGGTTTAAAATACCGTGATACTGTTTAAAATGCCTTCAGTCGGTGTCGTATTCTGCTTTATTCTACCAGATGAGCACTCAGGGGTAATTCCCCTGTTTTTAAGAGTGATATCTTACACAATGACATGGATAAAAGAGAAGCAAACACCATAAGACAACATTAACGTTGATTTTCAGGCCATGGAGGAGGGGACCAATGAGAGATTTCAGACTTAAAAGAGGATGTTGGCTTACCTAAAAATAGATACTCAATTGTTGTGAGACTTGCACTCTGATCTTGGTCTGGGCCTTTCCATCTTGAGAAGGTTGCAAGCTTCTTCCCTCGAGCTTCTTTTATGGACAATTTTGGATAACAGGCAAGAGCAGTATGTGAGATAGGATAACCTGGAAACAAATTATCATGCATTAGAAAGACTAGTTCTTTATAGAAGCTGTCCCAAAGCTGTCAATGTTGAAAGGGGTGACTTGATCCTTAGTGAGCAGAACACTTGCTGAGCTATACTCTGCCCCAGCAAATTGCCAGAACCTTTGACGCTTAGTCAGCTCTAAAAACTGCTGGCTAGATTGAAACTCAACAGGACAATTCCGAAATAGCCACAGAAATGGGAACAGGAGAGTTTGGAAGAAAAGTTTGGACATCGACAGTATAACAAGAAGTGTGTGTGTGTGTGTGTGTGTGTGTGTGTGTGTGTGTGTGTGTGTGTGTGTGTGTGTGTGTGTGTGTGTGTGTGTGTATAGCAACAATAATTATAGTAACCACCAGGCCCGGACGGGCCATAGGGTAGTTCGGGCAAATGCCCGGTGAGCCGGTCAACTCCAAGGGCCTGTGGGCCGGTCTATGTGAGGAAATTGCAAATTTGATATATATATATATATTATACACAATGCGGTCCTTGCATTAGCATATTTTATTACCTCCCATTTGTACATTTCATCATGTATTTGCACTCTCAGTTCAAATTAACTCTCATATTTGGCAGCCCAAAACATCCTTCCTCACCATCCCCCATGTGTTTTTGCGCCAATAAGATCGCACGACCAAATCGTGATAATACATCTCGCCCCATGTCTATCGCACAACAAATTTCAACATTTTCTACAATGAGTCGAGGTTAACCCTGTTCAATAATTGTACACCGCTCCTTTCCAATGCCATCTCCAGGTGCTGCATGACGTCATTGCCGGGCACTGAAGGGGTCAGGCAATGACGCACACTGAAAGGGAGTACTCAGTTTTCACTCTGGTTTTTTGTTGTACACCATTTCTTGTGTTTTCTTGTTTGTTTTCTTGTATTCTTTCTTGTTTGTCCGGGCGATATCGCAGCCATCCTTTGAGCTAGGAAGGCCAAAGTTTCGGCACAATAGTGAGCAAGTGCTTTGGCAAAAATTCTATTTTTTGTTTTTTGATCAATCAATGAATTGATTAGTTATTTAATTATTATCGATTCATTAAGTACTGTCGCGTGACCGTCTTTGATTAATATCAGGTGGTCACGGATGCCGAACGCGAAGGCCTTAGCCCCCGAGGCGAAAACTCAATGGCGGATTCCAAAAATCAACAGCTACACCAAAGTGTGAGGAGGGAAGCGGTGAGAGCCCTGCAGCCGTACCTATTGAATCAATCACACGGAAAACTGAGTTCAAGTATGTACAGCAAAATAATACAATGGTTTATTCAAAAGTAAAAGGCAAGGACAGGAAAATACACGCCGGTAATAAAATAAGGTGACTAAATTGGGATCCCACACACACCGACTTCAGAAACAAGAACAAAGGAATGGAATACGAAAGAAAATGTCTCGTCGTGTAAAGTGTACCCGCGGAGTTCGGGCTTATCTGGTCTTTGTCGTCTTCAGTGTAACACGGCCCTGCGGCCCTCTCCGAGCACCACCAGGCCTCGTCGGTTCAACGGCACACCACGAGGTCCCTCGCTCCAAAGGTCCAACGCAGGGCTGCACGAAGCAAGCGAACTCCACTCGGGCTGCCGGCCGGGACTAAAGCTGCTCGAGCTGTAACTCTCCACTCGACCAGGGGCAGGACTCTCCAAACTCGGGATCGCACCGGGACTGCCAATTCAAGCTGTGAACTGCGAACCGAACTGGACAACTGCTCTGAACCAACTCACTTTCAGACTCGCATTCGGCGCTCGCTGATCTCTCCTCTCAAACCAACAACCGCGAACCAACTGCTGCGCAACTCACTCCCTCGAACCAAAGTCCTGCCGCACCTCATATCACTCTGCGGCGGTGACGTCAGCCCTGGCGCGCCACCCAATCAGTGGCCTCACCGAATCACAGGCCTGTGGTGTGGTCAAAGCACGTGGCAAACGAGGTGGATAGGCCTGTCAGAGGTGTAAATGGCGGCGGCCATGCGGCGGTGTCCTGGCCTGGTTTCCTTTTGCCGGTTCTCTTTCACAGTCATGTCAGGGAAGGGCGTTACTTAGTGTTGCAATAAGGACCTGTCGGAATATCTATGTAGTTGCGGTGCCAAAAGGGACAAAGGTTTGGCTAACCAGGTGAGACATACAAGGGTGCTACTCTTTAATCCCTAACTCTACTTAACACACGAACCTCCTGGTAGGTTCACAAGTGTACTCCTTACCCGACAAAACACCTACACATGAACTTATTACAGGTAGTTTTCCTTACCGCGACACACGAAGCATGTTACCTACTCAGATCTATCTGCTCTACATATCACTACCACATCGACATAATAGTACTTATTTGTTTCCTTTCTCGTCTGGGCATTATCTCAGGCACCTTTTGAGCTAGGAAGCGAATATTTGGACACGACAGTGACCAAGTGATGTGGCTCTAAAGGATATTTCTGATTTATTGATTAATCAATTAATCGATTAATTAGTTATTTTTCCATTAATGACTTATTTAATTAATTTTCAAAAAGTTACAGCTTCGGATGAAACACTAGTGGTTTAGTTATGCCATTAACCAATTGATTAAGAAAATATTTTATGATCATTATTTGTTGATTTTAATTATGCAATTAATCAATCAATAATTATTGTACACCTCTCCCTCCCAATACAGTTTATATGAGCTGCACGGCGGTATTGTCGGGCGCCACAAGGCGCCCAGGCAATGCCGCGCTGGACGATATTTATTTATTGGGCATTGCAGTGATGCACTTTGAATGTATCTGTACTTGTTGTACACAGCTCCTTTCCTATGCCATCTCCAGGCACTGCATAACGTCATTGCCGGGCACCGAAGAGTGCCCAGAAATGACGCACGCGAAAGGGAGTACTCAGTTTTCACTCCGGTTGTTTGTTTTCTTGGTTGTTCAGGCGATATCTCAGCCATCCTTTGAGCTAGGAAGCTGAAATTTGGGCACAACAGTGAGCAAGTACTTTGTCAAAAACGGTATTTTTTGTTTTTTTATTAATCAATTTATTGATTAGTTACTTAATTATTATCGATCAATTAATACTTATTTATTCCCTTTCTCTTCTGGGAAGCATTATTTCAGACACCTTTTGAGCTCGGAAGCTGATATGTGGACACTACAGTGACCAAGTGATTTAGCTGTAAAGGCTATTTTTGATTTATTGATTAATCAATTATTAAATTAATTATTTAATTATTCGATTAATGACTTCATTAAAATAATTTTTTTTTAAGTTACAGATTCGGATGAAACGGTGGTGGTTTAGGTATTCTATTAGCCAATTCTCTAACACACTGATTCTCTAACATGCCTTTGCACTTGCACCACGTACCCTTCCTTGCACCTACCAGCGCACTACACTGCCTGGCACCACATAGCACTGCCCCTCACGCCTGCACATCTCACTCACGCGCACCTTCCAATGTAGCTTATGCACTGGTGAGCCAGGGGTCGTCCCTATATCCCGATTCTTCTTCTATCTCTCTGATGATTTCTCCCTAATCTTCCTGGAATGTACGAGGTCCATCTGTCTTGTGTTTAGAGTAAGTGACATGTCCAAGGGGTTCCTTCGTTCTTAAGCGATAAAACTTTCTTTGCATAATTGCATTGGTTTTCTTGTGTTGCTTGTAAATATGTGCATTGCAATTGCTTATATAATTATGTGCCCTTCCTATGCAAATAATAACTTTATTTTCAGACCCGCCTGATGTCTGTTTTGCTTCATAGTTTAGATTAGATGTAGTGTGTAATCGATAGAATGGACGTTGTACCACATGATTTGATACGCTAGTCAACCGACCTCCCACCTATGGTTCACTCGGTTATACTTAATAAATAGACGAGGGTGGGACATCGAGAGCACGGTTGCCCATCCGTGGTGGTTAATTCATTAGAAAGATAATGCGAGACTACGAATCATGCCAGAATTAACAGTCACAGACGGCATCTGCGGTTACTTAGTAAACCGTCGAGTCCATCGGTTTCAGGATCCAAGGTCAAGAAATGTGTCCGAGAGAGTCACCCCTCGTGATCCCTGCGACCCCAGATCTGTAACAATATGTAAAGGGGAGAGCAACAGATTAGCTAAAAATTTGATAATAAACCTGCATTCCTTGAGTCCACAAGAAGTAAACTGGAATTTTTCCACATTATACTCGTACGTTTTGAGAAAAACGCATTCGAAGTTCACGTTTCCATTAAACTCGTTCTGAACATGGAATATACTTGGTTCACAACTATTATCTTCAAATACCTAGTTCAGAGCTGTCATTAATATCTATTTGATGCAAAGTGACCCTTAACATATTTTGAACATTCATTTTAGCCCTGAATGTGGGATAGGCCGGTTTGCTTCTCTTCCCGGTTATCCCATTAAAGCCACATAAATTCATTAAAATGTTAATCCTGACTGACATAGCTCAACGTGGGTCGTGTGGAGGTTTATATTTGATTCCACATTCGCAGAAGCCCGTGGTAAAAATACCACGATATAAAAAAAAGTAAGCTTTTTATTCTTGCACTGGTTGAAAGAGCTCAATAATAGGAGAAATAGCCCTGGGCACACACCTGGTAAAATAAAGCAATAAACTACACCGACTTAAACAGTATCACAGCATTTTAAACCAATTTCAATAGTTGCTAGGAAACAGGGCAGCACGAACAATTATACTAAGTAATCATAAGACTTTGGACAAACAAACAAAAAAACAACTATTTTGGGGGCAGCCCCCATAGACTCGTTTGGACGCTGGTTTTTCTAATGTGTGAACAAACATTGGTGCATTACGGGTGATGAAGGTTGTGATTGAGTTTCATCAAAATTGTATGTATAGTTTCAGAAAAGAGAGAAAATACATATTTTAGGGGGTCAAACCCCCGCATACCCCCCTTAAACCCGTTTTTTAATGCTGTGGACAAACTTTGGTACATCTCAGGTGATGAAGTTTGTGGTTAAGTTTCATTTAAATTGTGTGTGTAGTTTTGGAGAAGAGAGCAAATACCTATTTTGGGGGGCTCAAACCCACTGTAGACTAGGGTGGAGTGAAAATAGGCAAAAAAAATTTTTAATTTATTTTAACTAGCTAGATATGCCAAAAGGTGCCATTACATCTATAGAGCACTGTGTTAAAATTGTATTAAAATTGAACAATATTTTTATCTCCCTCAGTAACTTTTTATTTTACTATACTATGCAACATAGTAAAACAGCTCATAGATGCATTCAAATCATAGGTCTATTATAGTTTGTCTCAGAATGTTACAGTCACACAGTTACAATGTGAAGTGTGTGAAGTCGCGCTTCGATTCAAACAATGGCATCATCTGTCGCGAGGCGACACGGGCACGGATGAAGCCGTCTCGCCTTTTCTTGCCACACACAGCTGAGCGGCCTCGGTCACGAGTTTCACAGTCCTTTCCACAGCCTGTGTGTGGCAAGGGAATTTAGGGAAGAGAACAGTTGGGGTGACATCCATCGTGATAAGTTCCTTCAGCTCAGGGTCTGACATGCCTCGGATCACAGGAGGCTCCGAGATGGCGCACGCTCCCCAGTCAATTAGGTCGAAGTACTCCACTGCGTCAAAGTTGAGTTTAGCGAGGACCTTGAACCGTTGTATCTGTCCAGTAGGCTGTCTATCTGTTGCTCTGGCTTTCATCACTCCCTGCAAGCCCCATTCTCGTATTTGAGGTTGATGGTCAGTTATCATGGCCAGGAGTATATTTCCGGATGTGCAAAGTACGCGTTGTGGTGCATAACAGGGTCAACGATCTTCTTGTGTTTAGCGCTAAGGTATCGTGACTTGACGATCATCTGGTGGATGTGCCTGGCTCCATCTTTGCATGACGAGTGGACTTTGATGGAAAACCACATTGTAGCATACACTCGAATGATATATGTCACCATGGTTTTCAACTTCTCGGGTGGTGTCTTGACGCTGACGTACAGTCGGAGTATTCTATTAGCTGTTGTAAGCCACCGAGAGTGATTCAGGCATCCAGGGTTTCGTAGGGCCAGATCGACGCTGCATTCACCTTCGCTAATGCCATTGCCCGAGAGATATCGCTGGTCTGTACTCCAGTCTCTCGGGTCCACATTCGGCAATGCCTGACTCAGTTTCACTGGCGTAAACGATGTTACAGGCTGTTCGTTACACGTTGATAGACGTTTTCCGATGGGTCCTGAGAATCCACGCGGGCCTGTAGTTGTGCCATCGAGTTCCTCAAACAGATGCCGCAGCGGATGTTCATTGGAATGAAGAAGACATACCAGCCACTGCAGTGGACGATTGAAGGTTTCTTCCAGTTGTCGTATAACACCTCCTGTATGTCCCGTATTCACATTAGTGCCGTCACACCCGACTACATTGATGTCCTCTGTCTTCACATTCTGTTTCTTCAGACTAGCGACGAAAGACTCTGCAATGCTTTTGCTGGATCCTGATGATGGAGTTGTGTGGCTGAAGTACGATGAACCGGGTTCTGCGATGATGCTGACGTGTACTTCTTTGACTGTTGTTCGGTGATTCTTGTTGTCAGTGCCGTGAACCTGAGTCATGGTGTTATCCTTCCCGCCATCAAAGTATAGTCCCTCTATGACGGTGCAGACATCACTTTGAAGTTCTTCTCGAGTTTTTCTACGTTCTCTGTGGATCTTGCTGCGATCAATTATTTTAGAGCGGTCTTTTGGTGAAACTACGCCGAGATCATGTAGAACGGATGTAGCTAATATAGCAGCTGATCTGTCAGAGACGCCAGTTCGGTCGCAGGCTTTAGCGAGCGAAGGTAGTGAGATCGTCATTTGTTGCTGTTGTCGAACCGGTTTTGGTGTGCTCTGGAGATTAACTGATTCAGAAATATACTCATCGTCAGTCGCGCTATCCGTGTAGTCTTCTTCGCTTTCGTCATACGTAGAAGCAATCTGACTTTTGGCATCTTCGTAGTGAGTTTTCATTCGTTTGAGATTGGTCTCTTCTCTTTCCGCTTTCCTCTTCAATCTTGATGTCTCTTCTTGATCTATTCCGCCAATTACCATGTTCCTCGGTCCTCTCTGGTCTTGAAGGAACTCTCGCTCTTTTTGCGGCACTTTATGTTCTTTCAAGCAGTTACAGTTAGACACCATGTCAGAACATTTACATTTGCTAAGATCAAACAGATTGTTAGATTTGTCGAGAAAGTCTGTGAGTCGTTGTTTGTAGGTGGCTTGATCCTTTCTTCCCTTGTAGACTTTTAGGATTGAATTGTACTTGTCATGGAAAGATCTGAGTTTTTCAATCGCTTGCGCGTGCGATACCGTTGGAAGAGAGGCCGTTTCCCATACCTCTTGAATTTCACAGCACAGTTTGTGAGATATGTCACCAAATGAAGGGTATTTGCCATTCTCCGTCCTAAGCTGTTGCCGAGATTGAAGGTATCCTTTCATGACATCAGCGTACGTTGGGAGAACATTAGTTTGGATGTTTCGTGGAGCTCCAAATATCACGCATGTAACTTGATCTCTTGTGACCGCCATCGTTCTGAAAACAAACAAAAACAACTTATTACAGGCGTAACTTAGGGTTCCCCAGACAGACAAACAGACAGCACAAACAACACGAACTCACTCACACGAATTGAAGGGGGGTGGCAGGAGTGCAGCAATCGCCCAAGTGCAGCAAATCGTCTCATCTGGCATAAATAGTCCCAGCCAGTGCTAATATAAACGGGGTGCGTATCACTACGCAGCTCACCAAACCACCCCCGTCGGTGACGCTCCTCAGCCCTGGTTGGCTGGCTGAGGGCTTTGTGGCCACGCCTTTGATGACGCGGGGGTGGGCCACACCCTGTTCTGGCGCCCTGCCCCCCTTCTTCTCCAAGTCACCTCGTGGTCAATGGCGGATCAAAGCATGTATCACGAAATGCGATACATGTCGAAATGCGATAATATGCCAAAATTTCAATCAGATTGAGGGTGATGAAGGAGTGGTCAGAAATAATTATAATTTTGCAGGATTGTTTCTATGGTCATTTGGCACATTTCCCATATACTAGCTTATAAAAAAATTTAAAATGATATTTTTACTCCACCCTACAGTGTAGACCTCGATATTTTTTAATGCCGTGAACAAACTTTGGTACATCACAGGTGATGAAGGTTGTGGTTCAGTGTCATCTAAATTGTCTGTGTAGTTTCTGAGAAGAAAGCAAACACATATTTTGTGGAACAACCCTTACCAACCCCTCCCTTCCGCCCGTAGACCCCACCAGATCCTGATTTTCTTAATGCCGTGAACAAACTTTGATACATTTGATACAAACCCAGGTGATTAAGGGTGTGGTGAAGTTTCATCGAAATTGTGTGTGTAGTTCTATTTTTGGTGGTCAGACCTGGACCCACTTTGACCCTCGGTAGACCCCCTTAGATCCTGATATTGTTAATGTCGTCATTGTCGTGAATAAACTTGAGTTTCAACATACTAAAAATACCATTTTAGCCAAGTTTGGTCACAATCCCATCACCAGTTTCGGAGAATAAGTTGCAAGTGTTTACGGAAGGAGGGACAACACGCCATCCCATAAGCTCTCTGGAACTACATTCCAGGTGAGCTAAAAATGGGAGGTTATATACAGGGTCCGCCAAAAGTCGTGACTGTATTTCAAACAGCAATACTGGAAATAATAAGTATGTTTTACTGAATATATAAGATGGAAATGAAAGAACACACTTCGTAGATTTTTCTCAATTTAGTTCGTTGAAATCACATCCAGTAAGTGACCCCCGCCCCGCCCCCTCCCCCCCCCCCCCCCCCCCGTCAACCACACAAATATGTGCCCACTGCACACACTGATGCCAGTGTTTCCAACTGAATGTTTAGGATTTCTCTCTGAACATTGTCATTTAGTTCCTGTAAGGTCCTGGATGTTGTACGGTATTGTTGCGGATCCCGGATTCGTCGACGTACTAACGGGGGTTTATGCCCTGCTCCCCCTCAAACTCCGGGTCCACTGAGGCCGCCGTCCACGACTAAGTTCGTGGTTGATGGATTGCTAAGCAATTCCGATCGCCAATCTCCCAGTCACGTGTCGAAGAGTTTACTGAGAGCAGGCTACACGTTGTCATGAAATTTAACTATAGGGGGTTTGCCTTTATGGCACAACCGCAACAGTATATTACCTTTAGCCATGAGAATTACCCTTTATAAATAAAAACGGTGGGTCAGAAAGGTTATTCCTCATTTTTTTATGGATGGACAGCCAAATATTGAAGTAGCTTCACCGCTTAAAAATTGGGTCCGCTAATTGTAGAAACAAACCCTACAAAATGCTATAAGATAAGGGGAGTATCTCAAAGAGTCCATCACACCCTTTTCAGATGAACATGAAACATTTGAATTGAATTTGGCACAAATAATTGTCTAAGGCGACAGCACAAGGTAAGTGGAGCACAAAGGCAAATGCCTGAACGATTAAAACTACAACAATCATAAAGTAGGTGATATGGGTCTTGCATTACCTTGTAAACCTTCAACACAGCATGTTTCTCATACAAGGTACAAATTGAGGTAAGGTTTTTCCATATTATACGCTGGGCAACTTTCCTGGGTCTATCCAATTTCTTAACATTTTAATTTGACAATTATCGAATGTACATATCAAATTGAAAGTAAGAATACTTTGAGTCAAAGATTGATGGAAAATAACCAAAATGGTATTATCGACATGAAACTCTTTAAATTTCCTTAAAAAGTGCAATCTTTGGTTTGCTTTACCAGCCAACACTTGGGAATGTCAATTTGTTATTGATCATCGTGCCAAATACTTGTACTCAGAAACCTCTTCTCAGGTCACGGTCACCTGGTAAGCGGCAAAAATCAATTCCTTTGTCTTGTTGACATAAATAACTAAATAATGATGGTCGGATATTTGATAACACTCCAATTAGGACTTGAACTGCTGCAGTCACTTGTGTGCAAAGTACGAAGTCTCGATGTCTTCTACCGCCTGCCTTCTGGTCTTGCACCCTCTTTTCCTTCCGCCCGCCCTCCCAGGTATCTGCAGGACACACACGGTCCAGAATCAATCCCCTTCTAGTGAAACTTCCAAAATCCAGAATCACTCATGCTTGCCTCCACTCATTCATTCCTCTTTTTTCCAACCTGTGGAACCAACTTCCACATTCTGGTCTCTTCAATCCCATTCTTCTTCCCTCCAGGTTTTCAAAACAGCTATTCACCACCATCTCAGATCATTTCCCATCCAAACCACGATATTTCCTACCCCTCCACTGCCCCCCCCCCAACTCCCCACCACCCTGGTGAACCCCCAAAGCCCATCTCCTTATCTCCTTCCAATTTTTTGCCTTCCTGAAAGTTGGCTTCTGTGTCCCTCTCTTTTCGTCCAATTATCCCTCTATTTTGGCTTTCAACCCTGATGTTGGTGTTCCCCCCTCTCGCTACTGTTGTCTTTGTTGTGTTGCATCCTGATCCATCCAGTGTTCCAGCTCTTCCACGAGCCTTGACAATGTATGCAAAAAAAAACCCCAAAAAACCTTGCTGCCCCCCTTTTCTATTTTGCATAGATATCCATCATTCTGGAAAAAACTCCTTTTGCGCCCCCTTCACTCCCCCAAATGATTCTCACAGCTTCCTAAATGCAAAACCTTCCGCCCTACACCATTCTTCCAGCCATAGGTTGATATCTATCGCGCTGCTCATAGATACCATCCCATTTCATAATCTTTGGAAAACACCAGAAAGCATTACCTCACAACCCTTTCCTTTCAGCCACTTATCCAATATCCTGCACATATTTTTCAAATCCTCCTGCACATATTTTTCACGGGAAAGCTGCAACACGGGAAAGCTCCCGTGTCCTGCACATATTTTTCAAAGCATTGCCTACATCATTTGCTCCGTGGTGTACCACAACCAACGTCTTCTTGCCATGACCCAATATGATGTTGTAGGAAGACGTTGGTAAGCGTTTCCAAGAAAAACTGAATGCCTCTGTCAGCTTTCAAGCGGTTCCTCTGTCAGCATTTCAAGCGGTTTCTCTTGTCAGCTCTCAGACGGTTCGTCTGTCATCTCTCAGGTGCTTCCTCCATCAGATATCAGGCAGCTCCTCCATCAGTTCTCAGGAGGCTCGCCCTTCAGTTCTCAGGCGGCTCCTCCGTGAGCTCTCAGGTGGTTTCTCCATCAGCTCTCAGCTGGTTTATCTATCAGCTCTCAGGCGGTTCCTCAGTCAGCTATCAGGTGGCTCCTCCATCAGTTCTCAGGCGGCTCCCACATTAGTTCTCAGGCAGCTCCTACGTCAGCTCTCAGGCAGCTCCTCCATTAGCTCTCAGTTGGTTTCTCAATCAGCTCTTATCTGGTTCCTCAGTCAGCTCGCAGGCGGCTCCTCCATCAGTTCTCAGGTGGCTCCTCCATCAGCTCTCAGCTTGTTTCTCCATCAGCTCTCAGGCGGTTCCTCCATGAGCTATCAGGTGGTTCCTCCGTCAGCTCTCAGCTGGTTTCTCCATCAGTTCTCAGGCGGTTCCTACATCAGCTCTCAGGCGGGTCCTCCATCAGCTCTCAGGTGGTTTCTCCATCAGCTCTCAGGTGGATCCTCTGTCAGCTCTCTTGTGGATCCTCCATCAGCTCTCATGTGCATCCTCCATCAGCTCTCAGGTTGTTTCTCAATCAGCTCTCCATCAGTTCTCAGGCGGCTCCTCCATCAGCTCTCAGCTGGTTTCTCCATCAGCTCTCAGCTGGTTCTCCATCAGCTCTCAGGCAGTTCCTCCATCAGCTATCAGGTGGTTCCTCCGTCAGCTCTCAGCTGGTTTCCCGATCAGTTCTCAGGCAGTTCCTACATCAGCTCTCAGGTGGGTCCTCCATCACCTCTCAGGTGGTTTCTCCATCAGCTCTCAGGTGGATCCTCTGTCAGCTCTCTTGTGGATCCTCCATCAGCTCTCATGTGGATCCTCCATCAGCTCTCAGGTTGTTTCTCAATCAGCTCTCAGCTGGTTTCTCTATCAGCTCTCAGGGGGTTCCTCCATCAGCTCTCAGGCAGCTTCTCCATCAGCTCTCAGGAGGCTTCTCTGTCAGCTCTCAGGAGGCTTCTCCATCAGCTCTCAGGGGGTTCCTCCATCAGCTCTCAGGTGGCTTCTCCATCAGCTCGCAGGCGGTTGCTACGTCAACTCTCAGGGTGTTCCTCTGTCAGCTCTCAGGCTGTTCCCTTCGTCAGCTTCCAGGTGGTTTTTTCCATTAGCTCTCAGGTAGTTTATCCGTCAGCTTTCAAGCGGTTCCTCTGTCAGCTCTCAGGTGGTTTCTTTTGTCAGCTCCCAGGCGGTTCCTCTGCCAGCTCTCATGCAGTTCCTCTGTCAGCTCTCAAGTGGTTCCTCTGTCAGCTCTCAGGCGGTTTCTCCATCAGCTCTCAGCTGGTTTCTCTATCAGCTCTCGGGCGGCCCATCCATCAGCTCTCAGGTGGTTTCTCCATCAGCTCTCAGGGCAGTTCCTCCATCAGCTCTCAGGTTGCTCCTCCGTCAGCTCTCAGCTGGTTTCTATATCAGCTCTCAGGCGGCACATCAGTCAGCTCTCAGCTGGTTTCTCTATCAGCACTCAGCGTGGTTCCTCCGTCAGCTCTCAGGTTGCTCCTCCATCAGCTCTCAGCTGGTTTCTCTATCAGCTCTCAGGTGGCTCCTCACTCAGTTCTCAGCTGGTTTCTCTATCAGCTCTCAGGTGGATCCTCCATCAGCTCTCAGGGGGTTCCCCCATCAGCTCTCAGGCAGCTTCTCCCTCAGCATTCAGGAGGCTTCTCCATCAGCTCTCAGGAGGCTTCTCCATCAGCTCTCATTAGGCTTCTCCGTCAGCTCTCAGGGGGTTCCTCCATCAGCTCTCAGGTGGCTTCTCCATCAGCTCGCAGGTTGTTCCTCCATAAGCTCTCAGGCAGTTCCTTCTTCAGCTCTCAGTGGGTTCCTCCATCAGCTCTCAGGGTGTTCCTCTGTCAGCTCTCAGGCAGTTCCGCCATCAGCTCTCAGGTTGCTCCCCCATCAGCTCTCAGCTGGTTTCTTTATCAGCTCTCAGGCGGCACATCAGTCAGCTCTCCGCTGGTTTCTCTATCAGCACTCAGGGTGGTTCCTCCGTCAGCTCTCAGGTTGCTCCTCCATCAGCTCTCAGCTGGTTTCTCTATCAGCTCTCAGGTGGCTCCTCACTCAGTTCTCAGCTGGTTTCTCTATCAGCTCTCAGGTGGATCCTCCATCAGCTCTCAGGGGGTTCCTCCATCAGCTCTCAGGCAGCTTCTCCCTCAGCATTCAGGAGGCTTCTCCATCAGCTCTCAGGAGGCTTCTCCGTCAGCTCTCATTAGGCTTCTCCGTCAGCTCTCAGGGGGTTCCTCCATCAGCTCTCAGGTGGCTTCTCCATCAGCTCGCAGGTTGTTCCTCCATAAGCTCTCAGGCAGTTCCTTCTTCAGCTCTCAGTGGGTTCCTCCATCAGCTCTCAGGGTGTTCCTCTGTCAGCTCTCAGGCAGGTCCTCCATCACCTCTCAGGCAGTTCCTCTATCAGCTCTCAGTCTGTTCCCTCCGTCAGCTTTCAGGTAGTTTCTTTATCAGCTCTCAGGTGGTTTATCCATCAGATTTCAAGCAGTTCCTCTGCCAGCTCTCATGCGGTTCCTCTGCCAGCTCTCATGCGGTTCCTCTGCCAGCTCTCATGCGGTTCCTCTGCCAGCTCTCATGCGGTTCCTCTGCCAGCTCTCATGCGGTTCCTCTGCTAGCTCTCATGCGGTTCCTCTGTCAGATCTCATGCGGTTCCTCTGTCAGCTCTCAGGCGGTTCCTCTGCCAGCTCTCATGCGGTTCCTCTGCCATCTCTCATGTGGTTTATCTGCCAGCTCTCAAGCGGTTCCTCTGTTAGCTCTCAGGCAGTTTCTCTTGTCAGCTCTCAGGCGGTTTCTCCATCAGCTCTCAGCTGGTTTCTCTATCAGTTCTCAGGCAGTCCCTCCATCAGCTCTCAGGAGGTTCCTTCATCAGCTCTCAGCTGGTTTCTCCATCAGCTCTCAGCTGGTTTCTCCATCAGCTCTCAGGCGGCTCCTCCATCAGCTCTCATCTGGTTTCTCCATCAGCTCTCAGCTGGTTTCTCCATCAGCTCCCAGGCGGCTCCTCCATCAGCTCTCAGCTGGTTTCTCCATCAGCTCTCAGGCGGCTCCTCCATCAGCTCTCAGCTGCTTTCTCTATCAGTTCTCAGGCAGTCCCTCCATCAGCTCTCAGGCGGCTCCTCCATCAGCTCTCAGCTGGTTTCTCCATCAGCTCTCAGCTGGTTTCTCCATCAGCTCTCAGGCGGCTCCTCCATGAGCTCTCATCTGGTTTCTCCATCAGCTCTCAGCTGGTTTCTCCATCAGCTCTCAGCTGGTTTCTCCATCAGGTTTCTCCATCATTGGCGAGATCTCGGAGACGGTGGGAGGGATTTTGGAAGCTCCACACGGTCTCCACGTTTTTCGAAGTTAAGTCTGTTCACAATTGTATTTTGTCGAAACTGTATTTATCTTTCGGTGTGTGAAGTTATTGTGTGCAACTTTGGTTGTTTCTCGGTGTTTATCTTTCATGAATTGATCGTCTGTTTGCCGTGTCGTGTCTTGAGGCCTTGTACAGTGTGCACTGTACAACCTTGAGGCTTTGTTTTTCTCTCAGCGGTCCGTCGTTTGTGATCCAATAACTTTCGTTCTCTGTATTCCCAGGCTTTTCACCCATAGCCTACTTCCTTGTGTAAATCTCAACTCAAAAAAAAAAAAACAAACAAAAAAAAAAAAACATTTCCTTCTCTGTTCTCATTCGTTTATTCATTCTTATTTGTTCGTTCGTTCTTCGACCACGTGTTTCTCCCCCATTTCCCCAGATAGTTTTCACTCATTAACCTTCAATGTTTACACTTTCCCCTCAAGTTATGTATTCCGTCATATTTTATAACACCTTTTTCTTCTTCTTCTTTAAAAGGCTGCTTTCGACTTGCTCACCAAATCAATTCATCCCAAAAAAATATCCATCTCCTATAGTGCCTTTTTTCTACATTCCCTAAACTCTCCTGCACTCCATCCTCCATCCAGCGTCCTTAAACGTATTTTTAACTCGAAGGTCACAAGAAACTCATTTTGCAATAAATGTTCGTTTGCCATAAATCGTACACTTTCAAAAATCCAATCTCACCCCTCCCCTCCAAATCTTCCCCATAACCCCTCCCCTCCAAATCTTCCCCATCACCCCTCCCCTCCAAATCTTCCCCATCACCCATCCCTTTCAAATCTCCCCCCTTGCCCCCTCCCTCCTAAACTACCCCCTCACCCCTCCCCGCCAAGACGCCCCCTCGCCCCTCCCCTCCTAGACTCCTGCCTCACCCCTCCCCTCCAAATCTCCCCCATATCCCATCCCTTTCAAATCCCTCCCCTTGTCCCTTCCCTCCCAAACTCCCCCCTCACCCCTCCCCTTCAAATCTCCCCACCCTCATTGCTTCTCAATTTCCCCCCTCTCACTCCCCCTCCTCAAAGCGTCCTCCCCGCTTCTTCCCCCTTCAAACTCTCACCTCCATCTCCCCCAACCTTCTGCCTCGCCCCTCCCCCTCCTCAAATAACACCTCATTGTGGCTCACCCAATCACCATCAAACCTTTTGTCCGCCCCATCCTTCCCTTTCTCCGAGCTATTCTGAAATCTCTGACACACCTTCAACAGCTCTCCCTATCTCTTCCACCTCTTCCACATCTTACCCTACCCCGCCTCCCCCCTGTTCTGTATCTGATGCTCCCCCTTCCTCTTCATTAACGGTATGGACCTCAAACATCCGGGGCCTTCGTTCAAACTTAACTGATCTCTCCATACAGGTTGCTTCTCTCAAACCAGACGTGATCTGCTTAACAGAAACTTTCCTCCTTTATGATGTCTCTGATTCCATAGTATCTCTCCCGGGCTACTCCCTCCTCCGGTATGATAGACCTGAGCCTCGTCCTGGAGGCGGGGTTGCTATCTTTATCAAAAACTCTCTTCCTCACTCGCCCTGCACTGCACTCTCTCCACCTCACCCCCAGGAATACCTCTGGCTACGGCTTCCCCTTCGCTCCCACCTCTTGTTCATATGTGTGTTGTACCGTCCACCAAACAGTGATGACTCCATCTACATCTCGCTGTCTGATGATATGGACCAACTTCTATCTACTCATCCCAACTCTCTCTTCCTCATATGTGGTGATTACCTTCGCAAAAGCGGAAGGTTATGTTTTGATCGCTGTGTATTTATTTGTATGTCTGTGTGTGTGTGTGTATGTTATTCGCATAACTCAAAAAGTATTCAACCGAATTGCATGAAATTTGGTGGGATGATTGGTTATTATACGGGACACATTTGATTAGATTTTGGGAGCAATCGGGTCAAAGGTCAAGGTCAAGGTCACGAAAAGGTCAAAATCGTATAATACTGTTCTGTTCCCTACACTCCCATGCCAAGTACAGAACAGTAGCTGCGGCGAAGGTATGCGCTCTACCGAGTGCCCGTTCTAGTTTCAATTGTCACCATGCCAGTTGGCTGGGTGTGGGTACCTCTCTCACCAGCCATGGCTCTTCAGCAAAGGACTTCTGCGACTCACTGGGACTGACACAATCTGTCAATTTCCTGACCCGGATCTCAGTCAACGGAACATCTTCTCTTCTGGACTTGGTTATGACTAACTTCCCTGAAAATGTCTGCTGCTCTTCTTCTGCTCCGATCGGATCATCTGATCATGTCCTTGTTAAAGTGGACATCTCTCTGACCATCCTCAGGGAGCCTGCTCAGCGTCGACGAGTCTGGCATTTCACTCAGGCCAACTGGCACGGTCTTCAAGCAGCCATCAATCATCTGGACTGGTCTCCCATCTCTACCACCTCTGACATCAACTCATCCTGGGAATTCTTCCAAAGTAAATTGCTCTCTCTCATGCACAGATTTATCCCATCTCGTCTTCAGTTGTCATACCCTTCCTCCCGTCCATGGTACACGGAATCTTGTGGTGAGGCTGTTGCCCAGAAACAACTTGCCTTCGTCTCCTGGAAAGCAAATCCAACGGAAGGAAATCTCATTTCCTTTCACAAAGCCCGAAACAAGTGTGTGTCCACCCTCAGGAGAGCCAGGAAACAATATCTCTCCATTCTCAAGACCGAACTCTCTTATCTGTCTCCCTCTTCCAAATCCTGGTGGCGTCTGGTCAAATCCGTTTCTGGTGTTTGTTCCCCCTCCATCCCCTCCCTTACCTCAAACGGCTACACAGCTGACTCCGCACGTGAAAAAGCTGAATGCCTCAACTCTGTGTTTGCCTCTAAATCTTGTGTCCCAAACCCATCCCTCTCTGTACCCACCATACCCAGTCGTACCCTGCTGCTCCTGGACTCCGTGTCCTTTCCTCCTGACAAGGTGGAAAAGTTTCTGTCAACCCTCGACTCTGATTCTGCAACTGGACCCGACGGCATCAGCCCACGGGTCCTAAAATCCTGCTCTGCTGCTCTATCTCACCCTCTCTCTGTTCTCTTCACCATCTCTTTTGCTCAAGGTCAACTGCCATCTGCTTGGAAATCAGCCAACATCACCGCTTTGCACAAAAAAGGTGCAAAAACAGATCCTAGCAACTACAGACCAATCAGCCTTCTCCCAATTATCAGCAAAGTCATGGAATCCATCATTGCTTCGGATATGAAATCTTTCCTCTTCTCCAATGGCTTGATCTCTGATCATCAATTTGGTTTCAGACCAGGTCACTCTACTCTGGACATGCTGCTTCTGCTGTCTCAACAATGGATGGAGGTCCTCAATGCCAAACAGGAAATTAGAGCTGTCTCCCTCGACATATCACGTGCCTTCGACACGGTCTGGCACCCCGCTCTGCTCACCAAACTCTCCTCCTTTGGTATCCATGGAAATCTCCACGCATGGCTGGCGGACTTCCTCTCTAGTCGTCGTCAACGTGTGGCCCTGAATGGGTTTCTCTCATCTCCTCTTCCTGTTCAGGCTGGAGTTCCCCAAGGCAGTGTTCTGGGCCCCGTGCTTTTTCTGGTCTTCATCAATGATCTCTCTGACTCTCTCGATAATCCTCTCTATCTCTTTGCTGATGACTCCACTCTCTGCCGCTCCATTCCTCTTCCCTCAGATCGGCAGTCTGCTGCCTCCTCACTCTCTGAAGACCTGGACAAAATCACAGACTGGTCAAACAAGTGGAACATGTCTTTCAATCCTGACAAATCTCACACTCTTACTATGTCTCTCCGAAAAGATCGACTGGACAACCCTCCCATCTACTTTCTCAACAATCCTCTCCAAGAAGTTCTGTCGCTCAAGATTTTGGGTCTCACTATCTGCCATGATCTTTCTTGGGAAAACCACATTTCCAAGCTGGCCTCCAAAGCCAGTCGCCGACTGGGCATCCTCCGTCGTGCGAAGTCCTTCCTCGGCACACCTGAGCTCCTCACCACATACAAGGCTTTCATCCGCAGCTCAATGGAATACTGTTCTCCCCTATGGGCCGGTGCTCCTGCCTCACACCTAGCTCGGCTTCACGCTGTTGAAACCAAAGCTTTCAGAATTATTGGAATATCCCGCGATGAAGCTATCTCTGAGGGCCTTTCACTCACTCACCGCAGGCAGGTAGGTGGTCTTTCTGTCTTCTACCGACTCCTCTCCGGCCTTGCACCCCCAGCTCTCTCTGTGCTCTGTCCCCCAAATATTCCTACAGGTCGCACAAGATCTGCCAGCAACCCTCTGATGGTTAAACTGCCGAAATCTCGGCTCTCTGCTCACCTTCACTCTTTCATTCCTCTTTTCTCCCGCCTCTGGAACAAACTCCCTCACTCCCTTCAATCCCACTCCTCCCTCCAGGTCTTTAAAACAGCTGTTCACCACCATCTCTTATCTTCCCCCATCCAAAACCTTGATCTTTTCTACCCCCGCTAATTCACCCCAGATCCACCTTGTTTGAAATTCCAACTTCTTTCCTGGAAGTCCTGGCAGTGTCCATATGTTTTATACCTCTCCCACCGCCCCCTTCCCATGCCCCCCCCCCCCCAAAGCCCTCGCCCTCTCTCTCTCAGATCTCTCGATGTCTCCATGTCTCACGGTCCCTGCTCTCAAATGTTGTGTTTGTGTCCTTCCCCCTCTCTCCCCATCTTGTCTACCACTCCCGATGTTATATGTTTTATGTGTCGGTTTGTCTTTCTGTGTGATTAATGTTCGCTCTTTCACGAGCCTCGATCTTGTATACAAAAAAAAAAAAAAAAAAAAAGCTCTCAGGCGGCTCCTCCATCAGCTCTCAGCTGCTTTCTCTATCAGTTCTCAGGCAGTCCCTCCATCAGCTCTCAGGCGGCTCCTCCATCAGCTCTCAGCTGGTTTCTCCATCAGCTCTCAGCTGGTTTCTCCATCAGCTCTCAGGCGGCTCCTCCATGAGCTCTCATCTGGTTTCTCCATCAGCTCTCAGATGGTTTATCCATGAGCTCTCAGATGGTTTCTCTATCAGCTCTCAGGCGGCTCCTCCATCAGCTCTCAGCTGGTTTCTCCATCAGCTCTCAGCTGGTTTCTCCATCAGCTCTCAGGCGGCTCCTCCATGAGCTCTCATCTGGTTTCTCCATCAGCTCTCAGCTGGTTTCTCCATCAGCTCTCAGGCGGCTCCTCCATGAGCTCTCATCTGGTTTCTCCATCAGCTCTCAGATGGTTTATCCATCAGCTCTCAGATGGTTTCTCTATCAGCTCTCAGGCGGCTCCTCCGTCAGCTGTCAGGTTGTTTCTCCATCACCACTCAGGCATTTCTATAAATTCACAAATTCCATCAAGTCATGTCAAAAGGCACTTTACATCATCTGACTCGATCACAAAATGTATATTCTGACTCACAAAACCTGCTGTTCCTTGATAAATTGATGTCCAAGCAATAGTCGGGTGTAGTCTGAACTTAAGTTTATTGAGAGATAAAACACAAGTAGTACACAAACACACCTCCACAGCACTGGACACAGAAAATGAAATGGTGACTGACCCTTCTTTCCATTCCTCAAACTACGTTGCTGTTTATACTGCTCAGAAAGCCCCTCCCTCCGAAGATCTCTCATCCCGGTAACTACCCTCTCTCTAAAGTATCATACGTTTAACAGAGTCGGTACCGCCAAAGCAGATTCCTGAGCACGGGTTATGCCGGGTGGTTTGCCATTGCCTTCCCAGCAGTAATGAGGGCAGGAATCTGCAATTTGTTCCGGGTGCCGGCGATAGCTCGCCCACTCTTCGTGAAGGACACCATGGGGTCTTTAAGGTCCACAGACTAATACCAGCAGATGTCACGGCCAGTTTAACGTTCATCCGAGGGACGTCACACACAAATTGATTTAACCTTCCTGTGAAACACCTGCATGATAGGTTATAGCTCGGTCGTGATTCGAGGACCCACTCTATAGACAGCTTGGAGGAGAGAGAGTGTACCTCTTCTAAGCCACACTGCCAGCTCCACTCATAACTACTGGATCTGGATGTAAAATTGCCCATTAACATGAGACATTCAATAACAAGATGTCACCGCAAAATTCCCGAACTGGAGCAATCTTTCCACGTTGCTCAAACTTAAAGTCTAACGACAGTCTACAATATAAAGTCCAACTACAATATTATAACTTTATACTCGACTCAACTTTTACAATTAACATCGCACTTTATCAAACATTACAAGGTCGTATATAAAAAAAATTACATTTTTGTTCCATGTCGAATCTAAATGATAAAAGGGTTAACAATGTACCGAACACAATACACCGCCTAAATAAAGATTCTAAAATTCACTCAAATATAATTTGTGACAGTTTCGTCGTTTTAACGTAATGGAAGATGACCAGTTGAATTAAGTGCTTCTTGCCTCAAGACTACATTTTCTATAAAACTCGGCACTTAACATTACGTTAAGTGATTTAAGAGACTGAGTAATTGCAGCTCCAGGACGATCCTTTCAGCTCAATGTTAAAGCTGCAGTGAAGATTATTAAATTATTAAATGGTGCATCGGAGTACGACAAGGTGCGATGAGCGATCGATGGAAAGCCAAGAAACATGGCGCCAGACATTGTCACTTTGAAGCTCACCTTGACGGATTAAGGGTTACAGCGTATGTAATCGCGCCTCATTCTTATAGGGATTAGGCAAGAACGAAAGAGGGAAGGAGGAAAGGAAAATGTGGAAATAAGGGAGGGGGATCATTTCACCTCTACGTTTCATCTGCTACGGTCTACGGACTACGGGTCGCATTCCCGAGCTTTCCCGCGCATTGCTCTCGGGATGCGGAACGTGACGTCACGGCTGAGATATGGCGGGAACGCACGGAGCATCCCCCGCCGCGAGCAAACGATGGAGTATGGCACCGAGCTGTTATCGACGTTGTGCCGATCTTAGTCGATCGAAATTAGCTTTGCATTCCAAAAATATTTCCTGCAAATTTCCCGCCATTTCCACGCACGTGCATTCTTTGTCGTGTGCGTGCGCGGATTCCTACGCGCGACATGCATGATATGTTTCGAGTTTAACCTCCGAGGATTCGCGCCGCTTTTGCCGACAACGAACGATGTTCGAGCGCACCTGTTCGTTTCTCGCCGGAAGGGCCTCTGCGCGCATTTTATTGTGTCTAACAGCTGCTCCCGCTGTTAGGCGGCGACGGCGACCCTCGCGGCCCTTATGTTCAAATGAAAAAAAAAACATTAACTGATGTCCGCAAGTCAAACACAGTCATCGACTATATAAGAGAGGTGTGTGTGTGTGTGTGTGTGTGTGTGTGTGTGTGTGTGTGTGTGTGTGTGTGTGTGTGTGTGTGTGTGTGTGTGTCTGTGTCGCCATTTTTCTCAGAGATGGCTGAACCGATCTTCGTCAAATTTTCAGAGGTTCATCAGTGAGTGCCTGGGAGTGTTTTACGCCAATTTCTTTTAATTCTCATTTTTTAGGGATTAAAAAAAAAAATCGCTCTATACTGCCGAAAACTTTTTGATTAATGACAGTTATATGCAAGCACACAGTCACATTAATAAATACAAAACAATCACAAGACATTTGAACACAAATAATCAAACAATTTCGGAAGCGGTCGAAGTTGGTGGTAAGGCTTCTTCTTCTTCTTCCAGAACGTCATCATACTTAACTCAGAAACGTGATGAACGGCGCATTCACCAGCATATAATCAACGAAAAGGTAAAATGATGATTTGACATTTGTGATGGATTCTGATTTTGATGTATTTGCTTTTCCATTATATTTGCTCTCATTTCAAATACTAGGGCATGCCCGTACTATATATAAGCTAGGACGTGCCCGTACGTGGGTGCCCGTTCCTTGCAAAAAAAAAAAAACTGCAAAAAAAAAAAAACTGCAAAAAAAAAACAATGGTTTGGTCCATTCGCAACGACCACAGAACCCCCCCCCCCCCCTCTATTTACATGAATGGTTTGGTCCATTCGCAAAGCCAAAGCGAACGACCACAGAACCCCCCCCCCCTCTATTTACATGAATGGTTTGGTCCATTCGCAAAGCCAAAGCGAACGACCACAGAACCCCCCCCCCCCCCTCTATTTACATGAATGGTTTGGTCCATTCGCAACGGCAAAGCGAACGGCGAACGGCTAAATCGCCATAGCTCGGTAAGTACTTGTCCGATTAATTTCAAACCTTGAAAAGGCACATCCTCGGGTCCCCAGCAATATACCTGGCAAGTTTCAAGTATATCGGACCGGTAGTTGTCGAGAAACAGCGGTCACAGACAAACGTACAGACGTACAGACGTACAAACGTACAGAGATTACTGGAATTATAGATAGATGTTAATGATTCTTTTTCGATTGAGCATTTTTTTTTTTCTTTTTTTTTTTGTTGTATACACAGAATCGAGGCTCGTGAAAGAGTTAACATTTATCAAACAAACAAATCAAACAAACAAGCAAACAAAGTATATATAAAGGGGAGCGGTAGACAAGATGGGGAGAGAAGGGGAGGAAGCACACAAACACAACATTTGAGAGCAGGGACATCGGGAGATGTGTGGGAGGCAGAGGGCTTGGGGGGAGGCAGGATAGGTATAAAACGCAAGGACACCAAGGACTTCCAGGAAAGAAGTTGCTATTTCAAAAAAGTGGATTTGGGGTGAAATTAGGGGGGGGGGGTGGAAAAGATCAAGGTTTTGGATTGGGGAAGATAAGAGATGGTGTTTAACAGCTGTTTTAAAGACCTGGAGGGAGGAGTGGGATTGAAGAGAGTGAGGGAGTTTGTTCCAGAGGCGGGAGAAAAGAGGCATGAAGGAGTGAAGGTGAGCAGAGAGTCTTGATTTTGGCAGTTTAACCATAAGAGGGTTGCAGGCAGATCTTGTGCGACCTGTAGGAATATTTGGGGGACGGAGCACAGACAGGGCTGGGGGAGGCAAGGCCGAGAGGAGTCGGTAGAAGACGGAAAGACCACCAACCTGCCTGCGGTGAGTAAGTGAAAGGCCCTCGGAGATAGCGTCATCGCGGGAGATTCCAATGATTCTGAACGCTTTGGTTTCAACAGCGTCAAGACGAGCTAGGTGTGAGGCAGGAGCACCAGCCCAGAGGGGAGAGCAGTACTCCATTGAGCTGCGGATGAAAGCCTTGTATGTGGTGAGGAGCTCAGGTGTGCCGAGGAAGGACTTCGCATGACGGAGGATGCCCAGTCGGCGACTGGCTTTGGAGGCCAGGTTGTAAATGTGGTTTTCCCAGGAAAGATCATGGCAGATAGTGAGACCCAAAAGCTTGAGTGACAGAACTTCTTGGAGAGGATTATTCAGAAAGTAGATGGGAGGGTTGTCCAGTCGATCTTTTCGGAGAGACATCGTAAGAGTGTGAGATTTGTTTGGATTGAAAGACATGTTCCCCTTGTTTGCCCAGTCTGTGATTTTGTCCAGGTCTGCAGAGAGTGAGGAGGCTGCAGACTGCCGATCTGAGGGATGAGGAATGGAGCGGCAGAGAGTGGAGTCATCAGCAAAGAGATAGAGAGGATTTTCAAGAGAGTCAGAGAGATCATTGATGAAGACCAGAAAAAGCACAGGGCGCAGAACACTGTCTTGGGGAACTCCAGCCTGAACAGGAAGAGGAGATGAGAGAAACCCATTCAGGGCCACACGTTGACTACGACTGGAGAGGAAGTCCGCCAGCCATGTGTGATTTCCATGGATACCAAAGGAGGAGAGTTTGGTGAGCAGAGCGGGGTGCCAGACCGTATCGAAGGCACGTGATATGTCGAGGGAGACAGTTCTAATTTCCTGTTTGGCATTGAGGACCTCCATCCATTGTTGAAACAGCAGAAGCAGCATGTCCAGAGTAGAGTGACCTTGTCTGAAACCAAATTGATGATCAGAGATCAAGCCATTGGAGAAGAGGAAAGATTTCATATCCGAAGCAATAATGGATTCCATGACTTTGCTGATAATTGGGAGAAGGCTGATTGGTCTGTCGTTGCTGGGATCTGTTTTTGCACCTTTTTGTGTAAAGCGGTGATGTTGGCTCATTTCCAAGCAGATGGCAGTTGACCTTGAGCAAAAGAGAGGGTGAAGAGAACAGAGAGGGGAGTGAAAGAGCGGAAGAACAGGATTTTAGGACCAGTGGGCTGATGCCGTCAGGTCCAGTTGCAGAATCAGAGTCGAGGGTTGACAGAAACTTTTCCACCTTGTCAGGAGGAAAGGACACTGAGTCCAGGAGCAGCTGGGTATGACTGGGTACGGTGGGTACAGAGAGGGATGGGTTTAGGACACAAGATTTAGAGGCAAACACAGTTGAGGCATTCAGCTTTTTCACGTGCGGAGTCAGCTGTGTAGCCGTTTGAGGTAAGGGAGGGAATGGAGGGGGAACAAACACCAGAAACAGATTTGACCAGATGCCACCAGGATTTGGAAGAGGGAGACAGATAAGAGAGTTCGGTCTTGAGAACGGAGAGATAGTTTCCTGGCTCTCATGAGGGTGGACACACACTTGTTTCGGGCTTTGTGAAAGGAAATGAGATTTCCTTCCGTTGGATTTGCTTTCCAGGAGACGATGGCAAGTTGTTTCTGGGCAACAGCCTCACCACAAGATTCCGTGTACCATGGATGGGAGGAAGGGTATGACAACTGAAGACGAGATGGGATAAATCTGTTCATGAGAGAGAGCAATTTACTTTGGAAGAATTCCCAGGATGAGTTGATGTCATAGGTGGGAGAGATGGGAGACCAGTCCAGATGATTGATGGCTGCTTGAAGACCGTGCCAGTTGGCCTGAGTGAAATGCCAGACTCGTCGACGCTGAGCAGGCTCCCTGAGAATGGTCAGAGAGATGTCCACTTTAACAAGCACATGATCAGATGAGCCGATTGGAGCAGAACAAGAGCAGCAGACATTTTCAGGGAAGTTAGTCATAACCAAGTCCAGAAGAGAAGATGCTCCGTTGACTGAGATGCGGGTCGGGAAATTGACAGATTGTGACAGTCCCAGTGAGTCGCAGAAGTCCTTTGCTGAGGAGCCATGGCTGGTGAGAGAGGTACCCACACCCAGCCAACTGGCATGGTGACAATTGAAATCACCACATATGAGGAAGAGAGAGTTGGGATGAGTAGATAGAATTTGGTCCATATTATCAGACAGCGAGATGTAGATGCAGTCATCACTGTTTGGTGGACAGTACAACACACATATGAACAAGAGGTGGGAGCGAAGGGGAAGCCGTAGCCAGAGGTATTCCTGGGGGTGAGGTGGAGAGAGTGCAGTGCAGGGCGAGTGAGGAAGAGAGTTTTTGATAAAGATAGCAACCCCACCTCCAGGACGAGGCTCAGGTCTATCATACCGGAGGAGGGAGTAACCCGGGGGAGATACTACGGAATCAGAGACATCATGAAGGAGGAAAGTTTCTGTTAAGCAGATCACGTCTGGTTTGTCAGAAGAAACCTGTATGGAGAGATCAGTTAAGTTTGAACAAAGGCCCCGGATGCTTGAGGTCCATACCGTTAATGAAGAGGAAGGGGGAGCATCGGATACAGAACAGGGGGGAGGAGGGGTAGGGTAAGAGGTGGAAGAGGTAGGGAGAGCTGTTGATTGTGTGTCAGAGATTTCAGAATAGCTCGGAGAAAGGGAAGGATGGGGCGGACAAAAGGTTTGATGGTGATTGGGTGAGGCACAATGAGGTGTTATTTGAGGAGGGGGTAGAGCGAGGCAGAAGGTTGGGGGAGATGGAGGTGAGAGTTGGAAGGGGGAAGAAGCGGGGAGGACGCTTTGAGGAGGAGGGGAGAGAGGGGGGAAATGGAGAAGAAATGAAGGTGGGGAGATTTGAAGGGGAGGGGCGAGGGGGGAGTTTATGAGGGGAGGGGTTAGGGGGGAGTTTAGGAGGGAAGGGACAAGGGGAGGGATTTGAAATGGATGGGATATGGGGGAGATTTGGAGGGGAGGGTTGAGGGGGGAGTCTAGGAGGGGAGGGGCGAGGGGGAGTCTTGGAGGGGCGGGGTGTGGGGGGAGTTTAGGAGGGAAGGGGCAAGGGGGGAGATTTGAAAGGGATGGGTGATGGGGAAGATTTGGATGCGAGGGGTGATGGGGAAGATTTGGAGGGGAGGGGTGATGGGGAAGATTTGGAGGGGAGGGGTGAGATTGGATTTTAGAAAGTGTACGATTAATGGGAAACGAACATTTATTGCAAAATGAGTTTCTTGTGACCTTCGAGTCAAAAATACGTTTAAGGACACTGGAGGGAGGATGGAGTGCAGGAGAGTTTAGGGAATGTAGAAAAGAGGAACTGTAAGAGATGGAATGTTTTTTTGGGATGAATAGATTTGGTGAGCAAGTCGAAAGCAACCTTTTAAAGAAGAAGAAGAAAAAGGTGTTATAATACATGACAGAATACAGAACTTGAGGGGAAAGTTTAAACATTTTAAAGTTTGACAGTGAAAACTATCTGGGGAAATGGGCGAGAAACACGTGGTCGAAGAACGAACGAACGAACAAATAAGAATGAATAAACGAATAAGAACAACGAATAAGAACAGAGAAGGAAATGTTTGTTTGTTTGTTTTTTTTGGTTTTTTTGAGTTGAGATTTTAAACAAGAAAGTAGGCTATGGGGTGAAAAGACTGGGAAAAACAGAGAACGAAAGTTATTGGAGCACAAACGACGGACCGCTGAGAGAAAAACAAAGCCTCATGGTTGGACACTGTACAAGGCCTCAAAAGGCCTTGCCGGGTACTCCGCTATATGCCGGGTACTCCGCTATAAACGCTTTTATACTTTACTCGGGGTACAAATACAAATACAACTTTGTCTGGGAGGAGGGGGGGGGGTAACATAGTGTTATGAATTTGGGTAGAGGAATATCTCGAGCCAGATAGATCTGTATAGGTAGGTATTCGACTGTCGCGATAGGGAATCTACCCTGTAATAAGTTCTGTGTTCCAGGCGTTTTGTCGGGTAAGAGTATACCTGTGAACATACCAGGATGTTCGGGTGTTAAATAGTGTAGGGAATAAGATCACGCCCCTGTGTGTCGACCTGGTAATCATTCCTTTGTCCCTTATGGCAACGCACTCCTATAAACACTTAGATAGGCCCTTTAGTGCACACAGTAATTAAATCCCCTTCCCTTACAATGACTTTGGAAGAAGACAGGCAGGAAGCCAAATCGGGGCACTGCCAGGGGGGCAGCCGCCAGCTTCACCTCTGGCAGGCCTAGCAACATCGAGTGACACGAGCTATAACCACGCTACAGGGAATGTGTGATTGGTTGGCGCGAACCTCCAGCCAATCAGGGCAGGAGGTGCGAAGATGCAACGGAGGAAAAGGTGGTTCATTGGAGGGAAGGCGCTGGAAGGTTCGTTGAACGGCGGGAGGCTGGAAGGGACTGATTGGGTGGCGCGCCAAGGCTGACGTCACCGCCGAAGGTGATAAAAGGGCGCTGCAAGACATTTTCAGCAGCTCTAGCTCTTGGGGTTATTTGCAGCTCTCCTTGCGCTCTCTGGCTGTCTTGATGCTGCACGACGTCTTGTGCTCTCTGTGCTTCCCTTCTTGGTCTTGAGAGGTCTTGGTGGTCATTGGATTGCCATCTTCGTGGGGCTTGGAGCGGTGCTCGGTGCTCAGTGCGTTTGGTGCTGTGAGCAGGCGGACCTCGTATGCGATCGATTTGGAGTATGGAGCGAGGCGTGCTGCTGAATAGACGAGGCCGGGGCGAGCGGGTCGTTCGAGGCCTGGTGGCGCATGAGCAGGGCCGAACGGAGCCGCGTTTGGACGGCGGACACGACAAGATGACAGACAGTTAAGACGCACCACATTTCATACACGCCAACGCTTATTTTCCTTTCATTCATTCCTGTGTCCTGTTGTTGAGTCTGGAGTGTGGGATCCCAATATAGGATTTAGTTTATTTATTTACCGTTGCGTTTCATTGTATCGGGTCCGTGAATAAATCTCTATTTTTGTACATTCTAATTGGGTTGTTCAACACAACACAACATGCATTTTAAAGGCCATTTTCCCTGCTAGAGCGGGGGTTAGCCTTGCGGTCCCCATGACAATCTTCTCCATTTTGCCCTATTTTCTGCATCTCTCCTTATTAACCCCCTTGCCCACATTTCTTCTTCCACCATCTTTAGCCAAGTCTTTCTCGGTCTTCCCCGTCCTCTGCTTCCTTCTACATTCATTTCCATCACTCTTCTCAACCAGTCACTTTCATCCTTCCTCAACACACGACCAAACCATCTCAACCTGTTCCTCTTCACAGCATCAATCACAGACTCTATTCCCATCATCTTTCGCAATTCATCATTTGTCTTCCTCTCTCTCAACAATACTCCGCACATCCGTCGAACCATTCGCATTTCCACCCTTTCCAACCTTCGTTGCTGCTCTACGTTCATTACCCATGTCTCGCTCCCATAAATCATAACACTTCTCACACATGCAGCATACACCTTTCCCTTCAGCTTCAATGACACTCCCCTCATCATCAGCACGCCACTCAGTTCCCGAAACTTCTTCCATGCACATCTCACTCGAGCAACCGTTGCCGAGTCTGATCCACCTTCTCCATTCAGCATGTCTCCGAGGTAGCAAAATGTTTTCACACCTTCCAGCTTCACGCCGTCTCCAAGATCCAACTCAACATTTCCTCCATCTGCAGCTCCCTCTGTGCACACCTTACATTTGAATGTAGCTGCCACACTGGTTAATGACCCTCTCAGACCACTACATTTTTGATGAACCCACTCAGCGCACATTGTGCATTGAATGGAGTTCACTCCGACATTTTGTACATTCTAATTGGGTTGTTCGAGTTCGTTAATTCCCGACAGGACCGGAGCTGCAGTCGGCGCGCTCCAGGTAAGCGTTTTTCCCGCTTCTTCCTCTTCCCTTCCTCCTCCCGCGAGTCAAAGCAAAATCCGTGGTTGGTCGTCGCCTCCAGTAGATCCGTTTGGTCCATCCGCGGTCCCTGGTGTTAACAGGAGGGATTCGCATGACAATAGACTATGTGGCCGAGAGCTCATTCGGGAGTATGGGGGACCAGGAGAGGGACATAAATTCTCTATGTAAATGTGTACTGAGTTGCATCACCTGGTGATGGTGGCAGTGGGTACTACAATTTCATTTTTTACCTGGGCAACATTGAAGTTAAAGCACTCTTTGCACGGGAAATTTTTTCCTCCTTCCCTCCGCCCCACTCTCCAAAAACAGAGGGGCCTGTCAAAGCCACCCCCCCCCCCCAAAAGATGTATATGTAGTATATATTTCGAACCCCTCTCCCCCCGCAACCCCCATCCCCTTCTCTCCCCCGGCAATGCCGGGTACTCCTGCTAGTTCTGCATGAAAATGTAGATATATATTTATCGCAGTTTAAATCTGTATGTATAAAGCTTTTGGCTGCTCCATTAATGTATTATTCATAACCTTTTCCACCAAGACTTCAAATTGCCCGTGAAGCAACAAGACTTCAAATTGTACTTACTACGGTCATTCTCTTTTCAATTGGAGAGCTTGACCTTTTGTGTTAACTGGTCTTAGCTGATGGCGATACAAAGAACATTTGGTACATTTGACGTTCGAAGAAACGCCAACAATTATATATACAGTCATGTGAAAAAGTAAGTACACCCCTTGTAAAGTTTTGACTTTTTCAACATATTTCAACATATATGGATATATATATATATATATATATATACATACATATTGTTACAGACGCGGTGGTGGATGTTAGTTTACCGAGCGGTTTGGTATGACCACGTCTGCACAAGTTACCCGATTATACCCGAACGTTGACTAATCGCGCTACGCTAGGTCAATGAAGGAAAAGACACACGGCTGGGATTAAAATGACACGACACCAGGGATACGGTTCTCAAGACCTCCGGAGGAGATTATATTAAGGCGGAAGGTTAGATTACAACTACAAGAGGGACATCATAGAAAGACAAGCACTTAGACACACTCTTATATTAACCCCAACAGACGACAGATAAACGGGACAAAAGGCTGACTCACACGGGGATTGATGGCAAGGAAAGCGGGTATCGATGGCTCAAGGTGCACTCTTGGCTCAAGGACAGAATCGACCCGGTCCGGTCCAGAGATGCGGGAGGTTTCACAGCGCTCGAGGTGGCGTCTTGTCGTCTCAAGCTGGGGGCGCATCTCACGTCACGTCCGGTGAGTCGCTTCGTATATCCGGCGGGGAGTGACACGCCCTCGGCTCGTTAGCTCCGCCCCAGATGGAATCGGCACGTCGCTTCTCATTGGGTGCGTGTGGGGGGGTTACCGGCTCCGCCCTTGACGAGGAGCTGACAGCCAGCCCCTTCGTGGTAACCCCGTGGAGCGCATGGTCATGGCGGCTAACCGAGCCGGTGTAAGGACGCACACTCCCCCCCTCGCCGCGCCGCTCTGTTGTTGTAGTTGTTGTTGTTGTTGTTGTTGTTTGGGGAAGAAGATGGGAGGAGGTATGGGAAGGTCCTAAACTCACTACTGGTGCCATATAATCACATTCTGGTGCAACGAAGAGTCAGAATTAATGGAAACGAGTCCTTAACTGACATAGACTAAGAATAACTAGCAAGATGTCCGAAAGTTGTCTACGTGTGATGCGGTGGACCTGGGCACGACATTTAATGGGGGAAAAAGGGGAAGGTCGGTTCTACAGAGTGTTGTTTACAGACAATGGGACTAGGGAATGGGGGATTGGGGATAGTTGGGGAGTATTGGGGAAATAGGGGAATATTTACAAGCGGATATGGAGGCCAAATTCCATATTCGCAACATTGCACCCTTCTCTACCCTCGGGGCGTCCCGACCCGATAAATTTTTACCTATTTTAGTGTGGCACTCAGATGTAGTTCCCTCTACTATTAACTCTACCCTGAGTGCGACAGTTTTACAGATATTCACAAATGAGTAAATATGTCCCCCTGCGACGTTGCACCCTTCTCCTCTCAGAAACACACCCACAGGATAACCGAATCCGGAAAGAATTCGCAAACTAAACATACAGCCGGTAGGGAGCATTATTTACACGACTACGCTGCTATTTACACTACGATCCAGGACCTGTTTTTTTGGAGGGACACATGCAGATGTTATGCATAGAGAGAGCACGCATGCCAGCATCGATACACCAACCCACGAGTGCTCTGTGGCCTACAGCCTTTAATAATGTGCAGAGCACCCCTTCCCAGCACCAAAAGCACCACCCCATCACACAGTCAGCACCATCCGGTGCACCAATAAAATGTTTAGTGATCATTGTGTGGTGTCGCAGCCGGCCGATGTTCTGCCGCTGGTCTTGCCTTCGTGTGGTGCACTTGGCCTTCTTGCCTCTTTCAAAAATAAAGAAAGGCGCCAACCGCGTCCATTTCTATATTGTGGCCGTCAGGGGGCCAACTATTAGTGGTTCACCTGTTTGGCATAGGTGCCACGTTGACCCAGAGGTCCATCAATGGGTGGTGCTTGGCCGCAAAAGAACTGCGGTCCATTGTGGGTGGCCACAAACATTGCGGTCCATATGGTGTATCGATCCCAGCAGCAAGCAGCGAAAGTGCAGGCCCACAACTGCGGCGCCAGCACCTCTCTCTCCTCTCTCTCCACCCCAAAGCCAGATCCTCGGAGGTGGGAGACAAAAGAAGCAGACAAGTGAGTAAGGTGGTAAGGGCGCAAAAGTGCACGCAATGCAAAGTAATGCACACTGGGGGCACATGGGAACCAGGTGAGACAGGTACGTTCCTACCGTACGCCCCCCCCCCCCACCAGGTAACCTACATGGCCCCTCCCTTACCCCTTACTGCATCCACAAAACACAACACTACCCATAAACATCTACTTTACCAATCAACAAACGTCCCTACTGTCTTCCCCGTTCCTCCCATATACCAAATTCGTCTTCTCTCCCTCCTAACCAATCAAATTTGCCATCTTCAACTCCCATCAAAATTTGCCATCTCCAACTCAACATCAAAATTTGCCATTACCAATTCATCATCAGTCCCTCCTAGGGAGGGAGAGATGGAATCACCCCAATGTCTCATCCACGTCGTGATGCGTCTCACCAATCCACAGCAATCTCATTTCCTGCAACAAAACAAAGAAAACACAGGTGTGGAGTCATCATCACCACAGGTAAGTGGCTGCGTATGGTGCGACAGGTTCATCAATCCTAACTATTTCCTAAATGACTTTACAACTTTACACTACCCGGGGTCTTTCTCCGGCCAAACCATTGGCCCTCTTACACTATGGGTTCTAAAAACCAATTCCCATTGGCCAAACTGTGGTGCTTTTCAATTTGGGGTCTCACTCCCCCGATTCATCTCCCGGTGCCCTCGCACAATTTCCGGGCTGTGGCGTGTACCTCTCCCAGCGGGTCTACCCACCTGCACACCTCCACCACTGCAGTTGCCCCCAAGCTTACCTGCTCCTTACCCTAACCTAACTACCTGGGGAAGGCCCTCTGGCGCTCTCCCCACTCGGTGCCCTCTCTGGCACTGGGCTACCCGGGTCCATCCTCCGGATCCTCGGGCCCCATCCACAACTCTACCGGCTCCCAGAGCCCACCTGCGGCCTCACCTGGCCGACATCCTCACAGTGGTGGAGTGCCCAACCAACTACACACACTAACAGGCTACACGCCCAGCCATTTCCACAACACTAATGCACCCATTCACAACACCATTCTGCAACCGCACCACAAATGCCAATATCCAACCACAATTTACCTATACCCTCTACCTAACACTTACACTACCCGCCCCGGGTATCCGTGATGGGGGTCCACTCTTCCCCCATTCACACCTTCGCACCATGCACACCACTCCGTACCACTTACTCCAACTCTCTCCACACACCTGTACCTGCACACCTGTGCTCCCACACCTGGTGCCACCTGCACCCTTCTCTCCCCAAGCGCATTCGCGCTGATCCACAACACTCATTACTCACACACTGCTCCACACACCTGTCCAGTTGCACACCTGTGCAATCACACCTGTTCCATCCTCACACACACACGGCATCATCTCAGCTAACTACTCCCTTCTGAAACTTGCGCTTCCCAGTCGTCCCTTTAAACTATTGCGCTCCCTCGTCATTATCATCCACACTAAACTACCTGCGTCCCCACTACAGGTATCAGTCACTAACTAAACTTAACGTTACCTAATGTCATCTTCTAGGGCCCTATCAATATAACCTAACCCACCCGGGCTAGTTTTCACTGCCATACACCCCATAAACTATTGCTCCTTTGCCCCCACTATGGGAAGGGTGGCAAGGATGCCACCCTTACCCACCGGGCCTATCGCTCCTCAATCCCCCAGTCCTCTGGCACTAATAAGCCCCCCTTATTCAGAGGTACTGGGTCCCGCCTCGGCATCTAAAGCCGAGGCAATCCACGGGGGCGCCTGCTCGCCGGTGTAAGGTCTTATCCGGTCGGCGTGGACGATCCGATGGAGGGCTCGTGGTCCCATTTTGATCTTAATGACCACGTCACAGATTTGCGACAGGACGACTCCTGGGCCTTGCCAGGGGGAGGTGAGCTTTGGGCACCTTCCCTTCCGCCTCCGGGGATTAAAGAACCAAATCTTCATCCCCGGAGCGTATTGACTCCCCTGGCTCCGGTCGTCGTACCTGCGCTTCATCTTTTCCCCCGCCAGATGGAGTTGGCGGCGGGCGAAGGCATGGACTAGCTCCATGCCTTCCTCTAGGTGACGTGCGTACCCCTCCCTCGGCGGGTTAACCACTGTGTCTGGCACGGGACCGCATAGCAAGTCGGCGGGAGCCCGTAACTCCCGCCCATACATAAGCAACGCTGGACTGCATGCGGTGGCCCCGTGCTGGCTGGTTCGGTAGGCCATAAGCAAATAAGGGAGATGTTCGTCCCAGTCATCCTGACGGGTGGCGGTGAACAGTGCCAGTTGTTGGATTAGAGTTCGGTTAAATCTTTCCACCATCCCGTCAGATTGAGGTCTTAAAGGCGTTGTTCTTGTTTTCCGAATTGACAGGAGACTGCACACATCTTTTAGCAATTTGCTCTCAAAATTTCGTCCCTGGTCGGTGTGCAACTCCTGTGGAATCCCATGCCGGCACACAAATCCTTCCACGAAGGCCTGCGCTACCACCCCTGCTTCTTGGTTGGGGAGGGCGTAGGCCTCCGGCCACTTGGTGAAGTAGTCCATCACAACGAGGATGTACTTATTACCTAGGCGGGTGCGGGGTAGTGGGCCTAGGATATCCATGGCCACCCGCTCTAGGGGGGCCCCCACCTGGTGTAATTGAAGGGGGGCCCTCATCCTCCGTGCTGGTCCCTTTTTGGCAGTACAGGCGTCGCATCTCCGACACCAGTCCTGTATGTCGCGCCCCATATTCACCCAATAAAACCTCCGGCGTACCCGCGATGTTGTCTTTGTCCTGCCCAAATGGCCGCCGGGGCGGGTACCATGCACCTGTTGCAATATATCGGTCTTAAATTTGTTTGGGACTACCACCAGCCAGGAAGTTCTATCAGAGGGAACCTCCACCCACTTGCGATACAAGATGTTGCCTTTCAATTCCAGGGTCTGCCACTGAGCCCAATATGCCTTTGTTTGTGCCCCGAGGGGGGTGACCTCTTCCCCCTTTGGTCTTTGCCCCAATTTGACCCATTGGAACACCGGCCCCAGAACAGGATCCTCCTGCTGGGCCGTGCTCCAAGCCAACTCTCCAAATTCTTCGTCCGCGGTTAGTGGCAAAATTGGCCCTCTCACCCGGGTTGCCCGGACAACGAGGGTCGGGTCCGAATCGCCCAATTGTTCCCTCTCCTCGTGTCTCGCACAAAATTTGCAGTTTTCCCCCAGACAAGGACGCCGAGAGAGTGCGTCCGCATTACCATGGGCCTTCCCGGCCCTATGGGCCACATCAAAATCGTACTGCTGCAACTTTTCCAACCACCTTGCAATTTGGCCCTCCGGTTCCTTGAACCGAAGGAGCCATTGCAAGGAGGAATGGTCAGTTCTAACCAAAAATTTCCGCCCGTACAGGTACGGGTGAAAATGGTTCATGGCAGCCAGCATGGCCAATAACTCTTTGCGAGTGACGCAATAATTTCGCTCGGGCCTACTTAAGGCCCGACTATAATAACCAATCACTCTCTCCACGCCCTCCTGTGTCTGAGACAAAACTGCGCCCAATCCTTCCTGGCTCGCATCCGTGTCCAGGGTAAATGCCCCGTTGCTAGTGGGGTACGCTAGAAGGGGTGCGGATGTTAGACACCCCTTCAATTTTTGGAAGGCCTCGTGGCACTCCCGTGTCCAATTAAATCGCGTCCCCTTCTCCGTAAGCCGGTGGAGGGGACGGGCCAACTCCGCAAATTTCGCCACAAAGCGCCGGTAGTAGGAGCAGAGTCCCAAAAATCCCCGCACCTCTTTGATGGTACGTGGTGCGGGCCACTCCTCTACCGCTTTAATTTTGTCTGGGTCCGTTTTTACCCCCTCGCGGCCGATCACGTGACCTAGATAGGCCACCTCTCTTGCAAACAAAGTGCACTTACTCGGGTTCAGCTTCAACCCTGCCTGTCTGAGGCACCGGAACACCTGGTCCAAATTAGCTACTGCCTGGGGGAACGTTTGGGCATGTACCAGGACGTCATCCAGGTACACCAGGCATGACTGCCATGGCATGCCGCCTAGTACATGCTCCATCAATCTTTCAAAGGTGGCGGGGGCGTTACACAAACCAAACGGCATCACAGTAAACTGATACAGTCCCTTACCTGTGGAAAATGCCGTTTTCTCCTTCCCTGCCCTATCCATTTCCACCTGCCAATACCCACTCTTGAGGTCCAAAGTTGAAAACCAATTTGAGCCCGCAACGGCATCGAGGGTGTCATCAATCCTTGGCAGGGGATATGAGTCCTTGAGTGTCACGTTGTTTAGCTGGCGATAGTCCACGCAGAACCGCGTGGTCCCATCCTTCTTTTTGACCAGCACAACAGGTGACATCCAAGGACTTCCCGAGGGCTCGATCACGCCTGCGTCGAGCATTTTTTCAACCTGCTCGTCAGCTTCCACCCTCTTGCTCCAAGGGAGCCGTCGGGCGGCCTGACGAATAGGCCGGGCCTCACCGGTGTGGATCTGATGTTTCACCAGGCCCGTACGTCCAATATCCTCGGTGGACAGGGAGAAGAGGTCCAAATGGGACCCAACCAGTTTGTGTAAGGCCTCCCTCTGGGTACCTCCCAACTCTACGCTACTACGATTTACCATCTCGCAAATGGGATCGGGCCAATTCCTACTTGTTATTGAAGGCTCCCCCCGGGGTCGGCTCGGCTGGACGTTCTCGCCCCTCACTGTCGCGACTTCCTCAACTGGGGTGCAGCCAGCTACCCTCGTGCCCCTTACTATAGTGCGTGGTTCTGTACTCATATTTATTACTCGGACGGCCACTACCGGTCCGTCCGTTTTTACAAGGGTGCGGCCCACGATTAAACCCGGTATGGACTGCGCTGCCACCGGTTCGACCAGGCCGCAGGACTCCTGCCATGTTGGGCGAGCTGCCCACCGGGCCGGCACTATCGCCTCGGCCCTTGGGGGGATGGTCACGGCCTCGGAAGCCTCCAGCTCCGCTCTCTCGGCCGTGCTCACTCCCCCTAACGGCAGCTCTTCTACTCCCACCTGCAGGATCCCCCGGCACAAGTCGATTTTACAGCCGCTGGCAGTCAACAGGTCCAACCCTATTAAACACGGGTCGCACACCTCCGCCACCCAAACATCTATCTCCCTCCTTACCGACCCTAACTTGAGGGTCACAGAACCACGCCCTATGATCGGGGCCGTTACCCCGGTAGCAAGCTGCAAACTATAATTTTGCAGGCGCTGGATCTTATCCCAGCCACCTGCGCTCGAATCAAGGACCACAGGGCTGATGATAGTGGCGCTAGCTCCTGTGTCCACTACGGCGTCTACCCCCACGCCGGCAATTTTGCATCTAATTGTCAGGCTACCGGTTCCAATTTGGCCACAAAAAATGACCTGTCGCGTCAATGAGGGCTCTCCTCCATCCTCTGCTGCCGAACACCGCCCTACATGCCCGACACCTTCTAGTTTCCCGGGGTCTGGCGGGGGGGGGGGTGTCTGGGGTCGGCTAACCCGCTCCCCCCTGGGCGGAGTTGAGGACCTCAACTGCCGGGGATCATCCCGGCGCGCGTTTCGACAGTGCCGCGCCAGGTGACCCAGGCGGTTGCAGGTATAGCACCTCACCTGATAAGGTGCTTGCCTCCGGAATTCCAAATTTCCCCCCCTGTAGGTCCGAATTGGATTACCCGCTCGTGGTCCACCGCGGGCCACCTCCGGGGCCGCCTGCCATGGTCCAGGTCCTGCCAGGCGCTGGTCCACCAGCCTCCGGACCATGCCCGCCAGGTCAGGACCTACGTCGTGGGCGGGCCCCCTAAGGGGTCCGCCCTCCATCGGGGGTCCCACCTGGCGGACCGCCATTGCGAGACGCTCGCCCCCCCGGGCCAGGGGCCTCGCTGCTTCCCAACGGGCCGCAGCGTCAGCCGCCTGGCTCAGAGTCTGCGGGCGCCACATGGCGAGCTGTTGCCGGAGCTCAATGTCCGGGAGGGCCTGGATAAAATGGTCCAGCGCCAGGCTTTCCCGGGAATCCGCTGCCATGCTAGCATGTGCGATCCCCACTGCGCGGCGAATGTCGTGGGCAAGTTCCCCGATGGCTTTCTGGGGCTTGCGCTTTCGCAGCGCGAGCTGAGCTTTAACAAGCTCGCTCTGCTGTTCTATGCCGAATCGATTAATTAGGGCGTCGCGGAGGGCTGGCAGGGTGAGAGCACCCGCTGGTAATGCCGTCAGCACCTCCGCCGCCGCGCCGCGCAATGCGGCCACCAGGTGTACTCCACCTTCGTCCTCACCCCAACCATTGCCCTTACACACACAGTCGAACTGCGCCAGGTACGCGCGTAGATCACTCTTGCCGTCATACGGCGCGAGTCGGACCTTGTGGGACCATCTCGTATGCGAGTCGTTGCCCGCCTGCCGGACCCCGTGCGTCGCCCCTTGCGAGGTCAGCGCGGGGCCGAACCGGCCGGGCCCCCACAGTACATTACCCCCAAGGGGCTCTCGTGCCTCCCCGGTCCCTCCAACAACTACCCCTGTTGGTGTCGATGCATGGGTCACACCTCCGCAACCCGCTACCCATTCCATACCACCACAACCTTGCTCACCCACACCTCGCACCTCTCGTTCCATACCCTCCGGACCAGCCATACACCTCACTCGTGGCCTCTCACGAACATCCGGGTCTATCTCGACCCCCAAGCTTATTAAATCACCTGGCGCATCATACGCACGACCATATTGGTCACCACTTACACCGGGTCCTCTTTCTCTTCGCTTCTCCTCCATCACCTGCGAATCCCTCATCCGGTTAATGAGCACATCATCACGATCCGAACACAGACTTTGGACCAATTCTTTTACTTCCTCCTTTATCTCTTTCTTATCCTCTCTCCGTCGCTTCTTAATTTCGCTCATCCCTTCTTCCACTTCTTCTAATTTCTGCTTCACCTCCTTCATCTCTTCGTGCGCCCCTTTAAGTTCTTCCTCTAACTCCACTTTATTTTTTTCTATGTGCTCCCGCACCTCCCGCTCTTTAACCTCCATCACCTCTACCACCTTGTCCATTTTCCTCGTCAGGTCCTCATGTACCGTCTGACAATCTTTTTTAATTACCCCTACGTCCTTTTTCATCTCCTTCTGTGTCGATTTTAAACCCTCTATTACCGCTGTGTTCTTCTTTACCTGGTCCCCCAACTCCTTTTGTCCCACTGTCAGTTGTTCTACTCCCAGCGTCAACTCCTCTATACCACCTTGCAATTTTACAGTCCCCTTTCTCACCTCCTTCTCCATGCGCTCCTTACAGTGCCTCACCTCCTCGCGCACTCCTCCGACCTCCTCACTCACTCCTCTTCTGATCTCCTCTCCCATCACTTGCATCTCCTGCCCAGATGCCACCCTCATCTGCTCCATTTCCTCCCTTTGAGCATCCAGTTTGGTTTCTACCCCCATTCTGACCCCCTCTATCTGCTGCCCCATTTGGTTAACTTCCCTTTCCGCTTGGTCCCTCATGTCCCTCAATTTGCCTTCCATCCTGTTTTCTAACCCCTCTAACCCATTTCTCACCTCTTTTATCCCATTGTCTAACCCCTCAAAAATTTTGTCTACCTTCTCACCAGTACCCCTCGCTTCGTCCCTCATTACCCCCATTTGGTTTCCCATTACCCCCATTTGGCCCTCCAATCGCTCACTATCAGCCCTCATTTGCTCACTCTGAGCATCCATCCGGTTCCCCATTACCCCCATTTGGCCCTCCAATCGCTCACCCATTTGTTCCATAAGGGCCCTCATTTGCAACATAAAAAGGTTCGGATCCACCAGGGGCGCTGCCACGGTCGCGGGCGTGGACGCCGTGGCCACCTCGTTCGTGACAACGCTATTTTGCGACCCTGCCGCCCTCACTGCTTCGCTCTCCTCGCGTCCCTCAATTTGGTCCTGGACCGACCCTGCCTCACTCTCCCCTACCGGACCCCAGCTGTCTTGGTCTGCCATAGCGCGACTTTCAAAATTCGGGTTTTTATTTCCGTATAACAAAATCAAATTTCGCCGTTATAATTTCGCGCGGGAAACGCGCTCCGAATCGATTCTACTACAAATTTGGGCCTAATAAATTTAGTCCCGGGTTCGAATTCCACTCCTCGACACCAATTGTTACAGACGCGGTGGTGGATGTTAGTTTACCGAGCGGTTTGGTATGACAACGTCTGCACAAGTTACCCGATTATACCCGAACGTTGACTAATCGCGCTACGCTAGGTCAATGAAGGAAAAGACACACGGCTGGGATTAAAATGACACGACACCAGGGATACGGTTCTCAAGACCTCCGGAGGAGATTATATTAAGGCGGAAGGTTAGATTACAACTACAAGAGGGACATCATAGAAAGACAAGCACTTATACACACTCTTATATTAACCCCAACAGACGACAGATAAACGGGACAAAAGGCTGACTCACACGGGGATTGATGGCAAGGAAAGCGGGTATCGATGGCTCAAGGTGCACTCTTGGCTCAAGGACAGAATCGACCCGGTCCGGTCCAGAGATGCGGGAGGTTTCACAGCGCTCGAGGTGGCGTCTTGTCGTCTCAAGCTGGGGGCGCATGAGCGCATCTCACGTCACGTCCGGTGAGTCGCTTCGTATATCCGGCGGGGAGTGACACGCCCTCGGCTCGTTAGCTCCGCCCCAGATGGAATTGGCACGTCGCTTCTCATTGGGTGCGTGCGGGGGGGTTACCGGCTCCGCCCTTGACGAGGAGCTGACAGCCAGCCCCTTCGTGGTAACCCCGTGGAGCGCATGGTCATGGCGGCTAACCGAGCCGGTGTAAGGACGCACACTCCCCCCCTCGCCGCGCCGCTCTGTTGTTGTAGTTGTTGTTGTTGTTGTTGTTGTTGTTTGGGGAAGAAGATGGGAGGAGGTATGGGAAGGTCCTAAACTCACTACTGGTGCCATATAATCACATTCTGGTGCAACGAAGAGTCAGAATTAATGGAAACGAGTCCTTAACTGACATAGACTAAGAATAACTAGCAAGATGTCCGAAAGTTGTCTACGTGTGATGCGGTGGACCTGGGCACGACATTTAATGGGGGAAAAAGGGGAAGGTCGGTTCTACAGAGTGTTGTTTACAGACAATGGGACTAGGGAATGGGGGATTGGGGATAGTTGGGGAGTATTGGGGAAATAGGGGAATATTTACAAGCGGATATGGAGGCCAAATTCCATATTCGCAACAATATATATATATATATATATATATATATATATATATATATATATATATATATATATAAAGCAGTAAAGTATGTTTGTTTGTTTGTCCTCTTATAACTCGAGAACTACTCATCGCAGAGCAAAACCAAAGGCATATTCGGAATCAGTACGTCTCAGAGCAACGGCAGCACACCTTAAAATTTAAAAAACTTCGCGTTTTAAAATTATGACGTCATCACTGTTTTTCGGAACGTTAATTTTTCAACTTCATATTCAGAATCAGTACATCCCAGAGAAACTACAGCACACCTTAAATGTTAAAAAAAACCTTCGGGTTTTAAAATTATGACGTCATCAGCGATTTCGTAACGTTAATTTTTCAACTTTGACGACAATGACTTCCGACTTCCGGGTTCGGAATGCTGGACCAATGCCATTTGACAAGGAATAAAAAATAAATGCGACATTCAATTGACGACAATGACTTCTGACTTGACTCCCCCCCTCCCCCTCCCCTCCCCCTCCCCTCCCCCTCCCCCCCTCCCCTCCCCCTCCCCTCCCCCTCCCCCCCTCCCCTCCCCCTCCCCTCCCCTCCACCCTACCCCTTCCCCCCTACCCCTTCCCCCTCCCCCTCCCCCCTCCCCCTCCCCCCCTCTCCCTCCCCCTCCCCTCCCCCCTCCCCTCCCCCCGCCCCTCCCACATTGCCCCTCCCCTCCCCCTCCCCCTCCCATCCCTTCCCCCTCCCCCTCCCATCCTTTCCCCCTCCCCCTCCCCCTCCCCCCTCTTCTCCCCCTCCCCCCTCTTCTCCCCCCTCCCCCTCCCCTCCCCCTCTTCTCCCCTCCCCCCCTCTTCTCCCCTCCCCCCCATTCCCCTCCCCTCCCCTTCCCCCTCCCCCCTCCCCTCCCCTTCCCCCTCCCCCCGCCCCTCCCCCCCTCCCCTCCCCCCTCCCCTTCCCCTCCCCCTCCACTCCCCTCCCCCTCCACTTCCCCTCCCCCCTCTCCCTCCTCCTCCCCCTACCCTCCCCCCTCCCCCTCCCACCCCCTCCCCATCCCCCCCTCTTCTCCCCTCTCCTCCTCCCCCACCCCCTCCCCCCTCTTCTCCCCTCCCCCCCTCTTCTCCCCTCCCCCCCTCTTCTCCCCTCCCCCCCTCTTCTCCCCTCCCTACCCTCTCCTCCCCTCCCCCCCACTTCCCCTCCCCTCCCCCCCACTTCCCCTCCCCTCCCCTTCCTCCTCCCCTCCCTTCCCCCGCCCGGCAATGCCGGGTACTTCTGCTAGTACATATATATATATATATGTATGTATGTATGTATATATATATATATATATATATATATATATATATATATATATATATATATATATATATATATATATATATATATATATATATATATATATATATATATATATATATATATATATATATATATATATTGAAATCGTACCAATGTTGTATTGAAATCGTACCAAACCTTTGTGAAATCGTACCAAACATCTGGTATGCACCTACAGTCACGTGAAAAAGTAAGTACACCCCATGTAAAGTTTTGACTTTTTCAACATATTTCAACATACAGCTATTTGATCTTCATTTCAACAATATTGATAGATATAGGTGATATAATATAACAAATATCATGAAACATTTACATTTTGTAGTCCATTGTATAATTTAAATGAACATAAATGCAAATTTCGCATGTGGAAAAAGTAAGTACACCCCGACATTTATCACCACTTCAAATACCTAAAATTAGAATCAGGTGCACCAGCTCAGGTGCAAATGATTAGAACATCGTTAGAAAGTATCTTGGAGGAAGCTGTCTTATTTAAACCTCAGACATTTCGTTTGGTTTGCTCTTTATTGTTGAAGTGTGCAGCGTCACCATGCCTAGATCAAAAGAACTCTCTAATGCCTTCAGAAAGAAGGATATAGATGCCTACGAGTCTGGGAAGGGATTTTAAAAGATCTCCAAACAATTTGAAATAAATCATTCGACTGTCCGGAAGATCATCTACAAGTGGAGAAGATTCCAAACAACTGCCAACTTGTTCAGGCCAGGCCGCCCCAGCAAGTTCAGCCTGAGAGCAGACCGCCAGATGCTGAAAGAAGTCTCTTAGAACCCCAGAATGTCATCACGGAACCTACAGGTAGCTCTTGCCACTGTTGATGTCAAAGTGCACGAGTCTACCATTATAAAGAGGCTGTACAAATTTGATCTACATGGGAGGTGTGCCAGGAGGAAACCATTGCTGTCCAGAAAGAACATCAGGGCAAGACTAAATTTTTCCAATGAACACCTAGGCAAATACCAGCACTTCTGGAGCAATGTGCTCTGGACAGATTAGTCAAAGGTAGAGCTATTTGGCCACAGTACCAGAAGACATGTTTGGCGAAAACCAAAGACAGCATTTGACCACAATAACCTGATACCAACTGTAAAGCATGGTGTTGGAAATATTCTGGTTTGGGGCAGCTTTGCTGCATCAGGGCCTGGGCACCTCACCATCATAGAATCCACTATGAATTCTTCATTGTACCAGAGGGTGCTTGAGGATAATGTGAGGCCATCTGTCAGAAAGTTGAAGCTCAACCGAAGGTGGACCTTGCAACATGACAATGACCCTAAACATGCCAGTAAATCCACCAAGGAATGGCTGAAAAGAAAGAAATGGAGGGTTCTGGAATGGCCAAGTCAAAGCCCGGATCTAAATCCCATCGGGATGTTGTGGGGGGATTTGAAACGAGCTGTGCATGCAAGAAACCCCTCAAACATCGCACAGCTGAAAGAATTCTGCATGGAGGAGTGGGCAAAAATTTCTCCCAGTCGATGTCAGAGACTGGTAGACAGTTGTAAGAAACGCCTACTTGAGATTGTTTCTGCCAAAGGTGGAAATACCACCTATTAGAGCCAAGGGTGTACTTACTTTTTCCACATGCGAAATTTGCATTTATGTTTATTTAAATTATGCAATGGACTACAAAATGTAAATGTTTCATGATATTTGCTATATTATATCACCTTTATCTGTCAATATTGTTGAAATGAAGATCAAATAGCTGTATGTTGAAATATGTTGAAAAAGTCAAAACTTTACATGGGGTGTACTTACTTTTTCACGTGACTGTATCTCTTCCGTCGGTATGTCCTAAAGGTTTTTTTTTTTGGAAAAAAATTCCACAATTTTTTATTTTTGGGGGGGGGCGGGGGGGGGGGATTTTTGGGGGAATTTTTTTTTTTTTCAACTTCAATCTTCAACTTCAGTTGTTTATGAAATGTAATATCACGTATATTACAAATACATTGTGCAAAATAATTGCTTGTATTATGATTGGTGTAAACCATGACAAAACAGCAACTCAGGTACAGTCATCTATATACAGACTTGGCATTTAATATGGAATATTTTTTTTGTGGGGGTGAACTTACTTTTCAAGATGACTTAGAACCAAAAGTTCATTGGAATTATGTTGAAATTATTCTAGATTTTGTTAATGTGACCTTTAAAAGAAACAAAAACCACATTTGCCATTTTGAAGTAAATAAATTGATCCTTGAAAGTGATGTAAACTGATATCGAACTCAATTCACAGACAGTACTGTGTTAAACTTCTGTACGTTTTCCAGAAGTATCTCTTTATTTTGCACATTAGCCAAAAAATTTTTTAACAAAAACAAAAGTTAAATTACGACTGGGATTACGGACAGTAAAATTACAGTTCAGTACTTCGTGTAACCCCCACGAGCATTCAGGAGAGCACATACATGTTGAGGCATGCTGTTCACGAGATTTGCCAAGGTTTAGACAGGAATCGCTTGCCATGCAGTTACAATAGCCTGCTGCAATTCATGCACAGTGGCAGGCTGCTGGTCCAAGTTGTCGATTTGACGCGTTAATTCTGCCCACAAGTTCTCTATCGGATTCATATCCGGGGACATGGCAGGCCACTCCATATGCTCTACACCACGGTCAGCAAGAAAGTGTTGGATCATGCGAGCGCGATGAGGCCGTGCATTGTCATCTTGGAAGACAAAGTTTCCTCGAAAGGCTGCACGAACAAATGGGAGCAATGTTTCTTCCAGAATGGCCCTGTACTTGAACTGGTTCAGGTTTCCATTCAGAACAACTAGGTCAGTTTTGCCCACTGCATGAAAATCAGCCCAAACGGTCACCCCACCACCTCCAGCTTGGACTCTTGGCACTATACAATCTTCGTTGTAGGCTACATGCACTTGTCTGCGCACTCGGACACGGCCATATTGACGATAGACCAGAAATCTAGACTTGTCACTGAAGATCACGTGATTCCAGTGTCCTGGCTGCCATTGACGGTGCTCTCTGGCCCACTGCAATCGGCGCTGGCGGTGTTGTCTGGTCAGACGTGGCTTTCTCAGGGGATGCCTGGCACGATAGCCTGCCTGAACCAGTCGTTGGTTGACTAGCCTTCTGGATACAGGCACATTTGTCAGTTGCTGCCACTCAGCCCTAAGCCGATTAGCTGACTTGGTACAGCCATTGCGGACTAACCGGTGCAGCTGGCGATCATCCCTCCTTGTGGTTCTGCGGGGACGTCCTGTCCTCGGTATTGGAGGAGGGACACCCCACTGAGCATTTCGTTTCAGGATCTTTGACACCTGACCTTGAGTGATGCCAAACTGCCGAGCAATAGCACGCTGTTTCATCCCGGAATTTCGTGAAGCCACCACTAAATGACAAACAGCATTGTCGAGTTCACGGACCATCTCCAGGGGAAGCGGCAATAACTTTTGTAGATGTGCAGCAGTTGTTTTCCACGAATACAGAACGCAACAACCCTTGTATACCCGATTGTGAAGCCAATCGTCAAATGTACCTGCCCGTACATTTTGTCACGCCACCTGTGATATAATCCTGTTATTGACTTCTTGCTGCGACAGACAATCAGTGACATGGTTCTTTTAACAAAGAAATCACCGAAGCGTAAAAGAAACTCACCAGATTGATATACCGAGTTCAGAAAGTAAACCCAAGTCAAGAAAAAAAAAAATTCCATATTAAATGCCAAGTCTGTAAATATCTACATATGTGGGCAGTGTCTGTGTTGTCACTGAACTACTCCCTCAAACCTTTGTTTCCGTGGTTGTGAAGTGTTTTTAATAACGTTGTTGGTGAGGTGTTTTGAATTACGTGTTGCTGAGGTGTTTTGAATTATGTGGTGGTGAGGTGTTTTGAATTACTTGGTGGTGAGTTGTTTTGAATTATGTGGTGGTGAGGTGTTTTGATTTCCATGGTGGTGAGGTGTTTTGAATTGCGTGGTGGTGAGGTGTTTTCAGTCCTCCTTCCCTCTTTCATTCGGGGAGGTTTCACAACCTATTGGTCACTTGCTGGTGATGTGTGCCCGACTCCTCATTGGTCACGTGGGCTTCGCTTTTGGCCACGCCTTCCTGAACATCAAAATTTCTTCCCTTAACCACACGAAGGTTTGAAATCCTGCCTATTCTCAACGCATATTGGTGTGGATTATTACACAATGGGAAGGGGCTAATCTTTACATTCAATAAGAAATAATTAACTACTGCAGTCTACATGTTGTCGTGCAATTAACTAAAGGGGGTTTGCCTTTATGGCAAAACCGCAACACTACCCCCTCCTCTCACCGAGACTCGACCCGGTTCGTCCACATGGAGCGGCTGGGGTGAGCTGGCATTAATTTAAACATTACTTTTAGTGTGACACGTAGATGTGATTCCCCTAACATTTTAAACTCCAATCCCAATGTGTGCGACATTTTTTTGTTTGTTTTTAAACATTTAAATGTACATTTTTAAACTAAATATGTCCCTCCTCATGTGTTGAGAAACTACCTAACAGATTCACACCCACAACCTTGTACTGTTCGCATATTGCCAGAATTTTGAAACTAAACACACAACTGGTGGGCAACATTTTTACATTTTACTCTAAAACACAATTTATTTACAAAAACTATGACCCAGGACCTGGACTTGAGGAATAAAGCATGGAGAACTTATTGCTGGAGTCATCTTTATGTTGCTGGAGTGGCTTCTTGCCTTGTCGGCTGGCTAACAAAACCGACTGGCCCTGACTGGTATACAGGCCATTTCAAGATCAGGGCCATCTAATTCTTCACAATTGCACACATGGATCAGTTTTTATTTTATTTTGTGAGCAGGGCCACTCGAAACGATGTCCAAATGTGTGGCATCAATGCCACCCAACAGGTAATCCATGTGTGGTGTCAATGCCACCCAACAGGTGGTCCATGTAGCAAGATGATGGGGGCAGCCAGGAGGTGCAACAATGGAAATGGGTGTGGCCACAGAGCTAGTGGTCCATAATGGGATGAGTGATGGGATGATGGGAGTGAGTGATGGATGGCAGCAAGATGTTGCGACGGCAAGGTGAGTCCTCTTGATGGTCCTGGATTGGGGAGGAAGAGAAAGCGCAATGAGCAAAAGGAAAGGGCACGGTGGCACATGCAAAACAAAGGTATGACATGCGGGTGAGAGGAACGCCGGCAGAGTGAACTCGAGTCCGGCCCTACCCATACGTACCACCACCGTCAACTACACTACCCTAGCCCCCCTGGTATTTACAATTCATCTCTAAGTGTCGCCTGCCACATCCCCTCTTTATACCAAATTCGTCCCTAACTCCCCCCAGGTTCCCCCAGGAAGGAAAGGCAGAATGAACACAATGTTTTATACCCATGTCGTGATGCATCTCACCAATCAAACATTGAGCCCCGTGGTGAAAAATTCACCGCCTTGGGGATGGTTGTGGATGGTGCGAAGGGGTCCTCACAAAATCCTAACTTCACTAAATTCTAATCCTAACTTCAACTTCACAAAATCCTAACTTCACTTCACATCATTACACATTTAATCTCCCCGGGGTTGTACCCTGCCAATCGGCCTTCTTTAAACTATGTAGTTCAAAGAACCTGAATTCCCATTGCCCACACTGTGGTGCCCTCCGAATTTGGGTCTCGCCCCACGATTTTTCTATCTGTGCCCTTGCACAATTTTGGGGCTGGGTCGTGTGGCTTCACCAGCAGGTCTACCTGCCTGCACCCCCTGGTCCACCGGAGCTGCCTCCCGAGCTCGCCTACTCCTCAACCTAACCTATCTGGGAAAGGCCCTCCTTGGCTATTCCCAACTGATGCCCACCTTGGCATTTGGGCAACCCGAGTCCTTTCCCTGGATCCTCGGGCCCCACTCACACGCTAACCTAACTGGCTCCCTGAACCTACCTATGGCCTTACCTGGCCGACGAGCTCCCAGTGACCGGCGGGGTGCCTCAGCTAACTATCTACCACCAAACCACACGCCCAGCCATTCCACTGCCTCATGCACCTCACAAAACACTACATTCCCACAATCAGCACCACAGGTGTCAATATCCGTTGTAATTTACCTGCACCCTCTATCTAACTTTAAACTACCCACCCGGGTCTCCGTGAATGGGTTCCACTCCCCCCCATTCAATCCTTCACACCATGCATTCCACACCATGCATTCTACACCAATTATTTCCACACCACAACACAATTCCATTTATTCTCAAACACAAAGCATCATCTATCTAACTGATTTTCCCTATAACTAGAGCTTCCCTTGTCGTCCCTTTACACTACGCACACCCTTTGTTAACAACCACTAAACTCTCTACGTCCCCTCTACAGTTCATTGTCACTACTTAAATCTCTGTCCCTATGGTCTATTTAGATCCCTAACAATTATCCTAGCCCTCCCTCAGCGAGTGCTTCGGTGCCCCCATGGAGCAACCATTGCTGGCCCCTCCATGGGCCTAACAATGCTATCCCCTTAAACTAGTGCTCATCCCCCCCCCCCCCTCATGGGGAATGGTCACACCACCACGTGGGGGGTACAATACTCCCCCAGACCTCTACACTATGAGCCCCCCCCACCCCCATGGGAGTAATTTCCTGGGCCCCGGCTGGGGGGGGGGGGGTGTTTGGGGTCGGCTAATCCAATCTGTGCGGGGCAGAGTTGGTGGTCCCAGGTGCCGAGGTCCATCCCTGCATGGGACTCTGCAGTCCCACGCATGATGACCCAACCTGTTGCAGTAGCACCTCACCTGGTAAGGTGCGTGCCTCCAAAAATCCGAATTACCCCCCCTGTAGATCTGAGTTGGTGTATTTGGTGGTGGCCTACCATGTGCCATCGCCGGAGCCACCTGCCATAGTCCGGACCCCGCGAACCACTGGTCCACTAGCCTTCGGACCATGTCCTCTAGGTCTGGGCCCCTGTCAGGGGCGGACCCTCTCAGGGACCCACCACTAGCTATGGGCCCTACCTGCCTCACCGCTACCGTGTGGTGCTCGCCCCTCTGGGCCAAGGGTCTCGCTGCTTCCCAACGGGCCGCAGCGCCGGCCGCCTGGCTCAAGGTCTGTGGGCGCCACATGGCCAGCTGTTGCCGAAGCTCAGGGTCCGAAAAGGCCTGTATAAAGTGGTCCAGCGCCAAGCTTTCCTGGGAGGCCGCTGCCATGTCAGCATGCGCTATCCCCACTGTGCGGCGAATATCTTACACTAATTCCCCAATGGTCTCTTGGGGTTTCCGTTTTTGCACCGCGAGCTGAGCTTTAACAAGCTTGCTCTGTTGTTCCACACCAAATCGATGTATTATGGCCGAACGGAGATCTGACAGGGTGATAGCACCTGGTGGTAAAGCAGTCAAGACCTCTGCTGCCATGCCGCCGTGACGCGCAGTGCTGCCACAAGGTGTATCTCACCTTCATCCGGTCCCCAACCGTTACCCCTACACACATGGTCGAACTGGGACAGATATGCCCACAGATCGCTCTTGCCGTCGTACGGCGCCAGCAATACCGTGCGGGTGCCGGAGGTACGAATCCCGCACGCCAGTCCTTGTGGGACCGATGCCACACTGCCCCCTCCGGTCCCCACGGCGCACAACTTATTTGGGGCTCGCGGCCCCTATCCGTCCCACTGATCCCTATCCCGGTCGGTGTCAATGCCTGAGTTGGTGGATTACCCCTCACACCCCAATCCGTACTCGTACACCCCGGTGCGCACACTCTCTCCACACACTCCGTACCATTCATACTCCTCGCATTTGGCCCTGCACGAATTCCCGGGTCCGTCCTTTCTCCCAAGCTAGCCGAACACCCGATCGCACCATACACATTCCCGAAATCGCTACTCACCTTGGGACCCATCTTCTCCTGGCTCTCTTCAAGAACCTGCAATCTTTTTATTTGATTAGCAAGTACCTCATCACGCTGTGAGCACGACCCTTGCACACATTCCCGCAATTCCTCCCGCATTTCATTCCCCGTGTCACTTCGTCTCTTTTTAATATTACTAACATCATTTTCCACCTCCACCATTTTTTCCTTAACTCCCATTATTTCCCGATGCGCCTCCAAAATCTCCTCTTCTGAGGTTACCTTGGTCATCTCTATCTGCGTCCTAATTTCCCATTCCTTCGTCCCCATAGTTTCTATGACGTCATCCACCCTCTTCGTCTGTCCCTCGTGCACCATTTTACATTCTCTCTGGGTCGCTACCACTTCCCGTTTTAATTCCTTCTGCGCTGACTTTGACTCACCTATAACATCAGCATTCCTACCCACCTGTTCCCTAAATTCCTGTTGTCCCACCGTCAGTCCTTCTATTCCCCCATTCAGTTTGGCCGTGCTCTCCTTCAGCTCTCACTGGACGCGCATCTCACTCCGCTTTACCTCGTCACGCACCCCCGCGACCTCCTCGCTCATCCTACGCCCAATCTCCTCCCCCATCCTTTTCATTTCACATCTTGACTCTTCCAAGCATGCTGTGATTTGAGTCATGATTAAATAAATGTTAAACCCCGCTTGCACAACGGGTCCAGCCTCCGCCGCCGGCGTGCAAAGTGCCGCTATTATCCCCACTCCCTGCTGCAACGTGATTAACTCCAAGGTCAATCTGTTCGTTTATGTCCTGGGCCATGAATTCATCCTCATTCTCTACACTTTCTATACCCACCGGAACCTGCTTGTCTTGGCCCGCCATCATCCGAATTTAATTTAAAAAAATTTTTTTTAATTTGTTGTAAACTAAATTTTTACCTCGCTCGCAATTTTGAGGTACGTGAAACGTACCCCAGGTCCAAATATCGCAAACTCCTGACACCAATTTTGTTTGCGATGGTTAAAAAATCCCACTCCTTGACAACAATTTTGTTGTGAATCCTGGGGTTGTCGACGTACTAAGGGGAGTTTATTACCCCGCTCCCCCTCAAACTCCGGGTCCACTGAGGCCGCCGACCACGACTAAGCTCGTGATTGACGGATTGCTAAGCAATTCCGATCGCCAACCTCCCAGCCACGCGCCGAAGAGTTTTCTGCTCAAATAATCCCAAATACCTTCAAGACACGCTACCGAAGAAACTGGGGATCGAACCCTCGCTTCCCACACTTTATTGCATGCAAAGCGGATTTGCATGGTGTGGAAAGCGGCGTTACCTGACGTGATTTACGGACCTGATTCAAGCCAAATTCGGTCTGGGATGATGCTTGGCCAATGGAGAAAAAAACGTACCCGAACAGGTTTGAAACTAACAACAAAAATGTACAGCCTTATATTTAGAAGGCAAATAGAAAAAGAGATGAAGATGTAACCTTATTCATTCCTTACCTACAATAAACCCCACAGGCGCCTTCACACACTCACACACACGAAATGACACACTGGTTATTCTCGTACCGATGTACGTGCTGGGATTGACTCAAGGGTGGCTGCTGCTGTGCGCAGCGCGCAGCTCGATCCTCGATCCAGACGTGTAGCCTGGATGAGGTATCTGGATGACGAACTTCAATGCAGGCAGACGCGTTTCAGCGCAGGTTGGACGAGCTTCAATATGAGTCACGGGAGGGGCCAACGCTTGCAGGTCAGATCAGATAGACAAAGGGCGCCCGCGAAGTCAAAGCTGATGAGGGGCGTCGGCGAAGCAAAAAGCAAGAGGAGTGTCGTCGGCGAAGCAAAATGCAAGAGCGTCGGTGAAGCCAGAAGCAAGAGGCTGGAAAAGCGATGGGCCGGGGTTTTTATCAGACACAAAAAGCTTCCAGAATGTTCCACAGCCTCCCATTGGCTGAGGTTGGTCACTTTCTGGCCTTCAATCCCTCCTCCCCTCCCCCTATGAAGGTTTCAGTCCTCCTTCTCTCTTTCATTCGGGGAGGTTTCACAACCCATTGGTTGCTTGCTGGTGACGTGTCCCCGACCCCTCATTGGTCACGTGGGCTTCGCTTTTGGCCATGACTTCCTGCACATCAAAATGTCTTCCCTTAACCACACAAAGGTTTGAAATCCTGCCTACTCTCAACGCATATTGGTGTGGATTATTACACAATGGGAAAGGGCTAATCTTTATATTGAATAAGAAATAACTAACTACTACTGGCTACATGTTGTCATGCAATTAACTAAAGGGGGTTTGCCTTTATGGCAAAACCACAACAATATCTATTCGGCTTTACCGCTTGACCAATGTGCAGATTATGAGACAGTTAAGAAAGCCATTCTCAAAGCCTATGAATTGGTCCCCAAAGGTTACCGACAAAAATTTAGGAATGCCAGGAAGCGGGAGAATGAGACCCATGTGGAGTTTGCCAGAGAGAAGGAAACAATGTTTGAAAGGTGGTGTGACTCCAAAGAGATTGGGGAAGAAGGAAGCGCTCGAATGAGAAGGAAGGTGATGTGGATTTGGGTTCCATAGAGATTTTGGAGGAAAGGTCTGGGCGACACGGTAGTAATGGGAGTGACACCAAGGAACCCAATGATAAGGTTTCATCTGGATTTAAGGAAAAATGGAGTGTCCGTCGGAGACATCTGGGAACGAGGCTGAACAAACAGTGCTTGTTAGAAAGAGACTTGTTGAAGAGCAACACAGAGATTCTGAACTCCGGAGTCTGATTGGTGAAGCCATTACAGAGGAAGAGGCTATGAAGTTACCTGTTGGTTACTTCATGAATGGGGAAATACTTATGAGAAAATGGAGACCACTGGAAGTACCAGCGGATGACGAGTGGAAAGTCTATTACCAAATTGTGGTGCCACAGCCATACCAAAAGGAGATATTGAGTTTGGCACATGAGACACCTTTGGCCGGGCACATTGGAGTGAACAAGACGTGTGAAAGAATTCTGGCACATTTTTTCTGGCCAGGATTGCGACGTGATGTGGCGGAATTCTGTAAATCTTGTCATTATTGTCAGCTGGTGGGCAAACCTAATCAGAAAATCCCTTCAGCACCTTTAAAACCGATTCCAGCTTTGGAAGAACCATCCAGCCGGGTCATTATTGACTGTGTATGTCCTTCACCTAAAACTAAGGATGGACATCAGCATATGCTGACCATCATGTGTGCTTCCACGAGGTTCCGAGAAGCAGTGCCTCTTAGGAAAATTACTGCGGCAGTTATTGCGAAGGCCTTGGTTAAACTTTTCACCTTGGTTGGCATCCTGAGGTCATCCAGTCTGATCAGGGTTCGAACTTCATGTCAAATCTTTTTCAGCAAGTGGTACACCTGTTGGGAGCGAAGCAAGTAAGGTCAAGTACTTACCATCCCGAGAGCCATGGGGCCTTGTAAAGCTTTCACCAGACAATAAAGAATTTCATCAGAACTTACTGCTTTGAATGTGACAAGGATTGGGACGAGGGAATACCCTTATTGCTCTTTGCTATGGGGGAGTCCGTTCAGGACTCATTGGGATACAGTCCATTTGAACTCGTGTTTGGACATACAGTTTGAGGACCTTTAAAACTGGTGAAGGATCAGTGGCTACAAGAGGAGTTGCAGTCAACTGTGTCAGAGTATGTGACAACTCTGTTTCTGGTGTTTGTTCCCCTTCCATTCCCTCCCTTACCTCAAACGGGTACACAGCTGACACCGCACGTGAAAAAGCCGAATGCCTCAACTCTGTGTTTGCCTCAAAATCTTGTGTCCCAAACCCATCTCTCTCTGTACCCACCCTTCCCAGTCAAACCCAGCTGCTCCTGGACTCTGTGTCCTTCTCTCCTGACAATGTGGATAAGTTTTTGTCAAACCTCGACTCTGCAACTGCACCAGAGGGCATCAGCCCACGGATCCTAAAATCCTGCTCTGCCGCTCTATCTCACCCGCTCTCTGTTCTCTTCACCCTCCCTTTTGCTCAAGGTCATCTGCCATCAGCTTGGAAATCAGCCAACGTTACCACTTTACACAAAAAATGTGCAAAAACAGATCCTTGCAACTACAGACAAATCAGCTTGCTCCCAATAATCAGCAAGGTCATGGAATCAATAATTATAATAATAATAATAATTCATTTATTTTGTATAGCGCTTTTCATGAAGCCCAAAGGCGCTTTGACAGAGTGCAAAACATAATGCATAACAAAACATGAAAACAACAATTGCAAAAAGACAAGAATCAATAGGGAAATATTTAAAGCAAAAGGAGGGAGAGGATAAGTGATAGTCAGGGGTTAAATGCTGTGGGTTGAATGTTGAATGAAGTGCTGAACAGGTGGGTCTTGAGTGATGTTTTGAATGTGGTGAGTGAGGAGGAGTCTCTGATGGTGTGAGGTAGTGAGTTCCAGAGGGTGGGAGCAGCGATGGAGAAGGCCCTGTCCCCCCAGGATCTGAATTTGGTCCGGATGGGGGGGGGGGGGTCAGGAGGTTGGTACCAGCAGAGCGGAGGTTGCGGGTGGGAGTGTGTCTGGAGAGGAGGTCAGCCAGGTAGGATGGGGCCAGGTTATGGAGGGCTTTGTAGGTCAAGAGGAGGATTTTGTACTGGATTCTCTGGGAGATGGGGAGCCAGTGAAGCTTGTAAAGGACAGGGGTGATGTGGTCACGGGTCCGGGAATGGGTGAGTAGACGGGCAGCGGAGTTCTGAATGTATTGGAGTTTATTGGTGATTGTTGAGGGTGAACCATAGAGGAGGCTATTGCAGTAGTCCAGACGGGAGGTGATGAAGGCGTGGATGAGGGTTTCTGCAGCCGTGGAGGAGAGGGATGAGCGGAGACGGGCGATGTTTTTCAGGTGAAAGAAGGCTGTCTTTGTGATCTGTTTAGTGTATTTATCGAAGGAGAGGGTTTGGTCAAAGATGACGCCAAGATTCCGGATGAGAGGGGAGGTGGATACTGGGATACCGTCGATGTTGTGGGCAAAGTTCTGGGTGGATTTTGTGAGCGTTTTTGGGCCAATGATGATTATTTCAGATTTATCACAGTTTAGTTTGAGGAAGTTGATTTGAAGCCAGGATTTTATTTCAGAGATGCAGTTTGTCAGGATAGAGTGGGTGTCGGTGGAGACGGACTTGGTGGAGATGAAAAGCTGGATGTCATCGGCGTAGCAGTGGAATTGGAGACCATGACGGCGGATTAAGTGACCGAGGGGGGACAGGTAAAGGCTGAAGAGGAGGGGGCGAAGAACTGAACCTTGGGGGACACCTTGGCGGAGGGGAGCAGTGGGGGATTTGCAGTTATTGATGGAGATGAACTGGCGTCTGTCAGAGAGGTATGATTTGATCCAAGAGAGGGCAGTGCCGGTAACGTAAAAAAGGTGGATTCAAGTCGGGTGAGGAGGATGGTGTGATCGATGGTGTCAAAGGCAGCGCTGAGGTCGAGGAGGACGAGAATGTTGAGGTTGCCAGCGTCAGAGGAGAGGAGAAGGTCGTTGGTGATTTTGAGGAGAGCAGTTTCAGTACTGTGGTTGGAGCGGAATCCGGATTGGAATGTTTCATACAGGTTATTGACAGAGAGGTGATGTTTGAGTTGAGTGGCTACAGCGCGTTCCAAAACTTTCGACAGAAAGGGTAGGTTGGAGATGGGTCTGAAGTTGTTAAACGAAGTAATTATCGATTCTGACAGCAAATCCTTCCTCTTCTCCAATGGCTTGATCTCGGATCATCAATTTGGATTCAGACCAGGTCACTCTACTCTGGACATGCTGCTTCTGCTGTGTCAACAATGGATGGAGGTCCTTGATGTCAAACAGGAAATCAGAGCTGTACATATCACGTGCCTTCGATAGGGTCTGGCACCGCTCTGCTCTCCAAACTTTCCTCCTATGGTATGCATGGAAATCTCCACGCATGGCTTGCGGGCTTCCTCTCTGGTCATAGTCAACATGTGGCCCTGAATGGATTTCTCTCATCTTCCCTTCCTGTTGTTGTGGCTTCTTTTGGACACCTTTCTTAGCAAAACTCAATCAGACTCAGCGAGACTCACTCAGTTTAAATCGAGATTTATTCCGATTTGCGGAGAGGACTTTACACAAAATACAGATAAGATACGACGCGTCATTCGGTTGAAGTATTCTCTCCCCGCAGCCTCGGAGGGTCCTGTTACATACAAAACGCATTTCCTCTGATCTACAATGGTCGGAATTCTGCGGTCACTTAGAGCCAGCCTTTCTGGCACCAAACTCCATATGTTTATCATTACGGAGGACACAAAGAACTGATAAGGTCCCTCCCCGAGTCCCACTAATGAAGGGGTACATTCCAACTCCGAGCTGAATCAGCATTCTCCCCTCCGTTCACATCCTTAGAGGTCACTGGGTCATTTCACAGATGGTCGGCTGCTTGCTCCAGGTTCTTTGCACATTTCCTTGCATGCTTTAAGAACAAGATTCACATTGAAGTACAATTTAACTAATATTCATAAATTGTATTATAAATATGAATTATATATTTATCTATAATTCACATGGGTCAGGGACAAGTTTGAATTTGACTGCCTGCGATAACTCGCCGACCCTAACAAATATAGAGGTCTTCTATACTGTTCAGGCTGGAGTTCTCCAAGGCAGTGTTCTTTTTCTGGCTCTGTGATTTTTCTGGTCTTCATCAATGATCTCTCTGACTCGAGAAAATCCTCTCCATCTCTTTGCTGATGACTCCACTCTCTGCCGCTCCATACCTCATCCCTCAGATTGGCAGTCTGCAACCTCCTCACTCTCTGCAGACCTGGATAAAATCACAGTCTGGGCAAACAAGTGGAACATGTCTTTCAATCCTGACAAATCTCACACTCTCACTATGTCTCTCCGAAAAGAGCGACTGGAAAACCCTCCCATCTACTTTCTCAACAATCCTCTCCAAGAAGTTCTGTCACTCAAGCTTTTGGGTCTCACTATCTGCCATGATCTTTCCAGGGAAAACCACATTTCCAAGCTGGCCTCCAAAGCCAGTCGCCGACTAGGCATCCTCCATCGTGCGAAGTCCTTCCTTGGCACACCTGAGCTCCTCACTACATACAAGGCTTTCATCCGCAGCTCAATGGAATACTGTTCTCCCCTCTGGTCTGGTGCTCCTGCCTCACACCTAGCTCGTCTTCACACTGTTGAAACCAAAGCTTTCAAAATCATTGGAATCTCCCGCAATGAAGCTAACTCGGAGGGCCTTTCACTCACTCACTCACCGCAGGCAGGTAGGTGGTCTTTCTGCCTTCTACCGATTCCTCTCCGGCCTTGCTCCCCCAGCTCTGTCTGTGCTCTGTCCCCCAAATCTTCCTACAGGTCGCACAAGATCTGCCAGTAACCCTCTCATGGTTAAACTGCCAAAATCAAGACTCTCTGCTCACCTTCACTCCTTCATTCCTCTTTTCTCCCGCCTCTGGAACAAACTCCCCCACTCTTTTCAATCCCACTCCTCCCTCCAGGTCTTTAAAACAGCTGTTCACCACCATCTCTTATCTTCCCCCCATCCAAAACCTTGATCTTTTCTACCCCCGTTAATTCACCCCAGATCCACTTTTCTGAAATACCGACTTCTTTCCTGGAAGTCCTAGGAGTGTCCATGTGTTTAATACCTCCCACCCCTCCCCCCCCCCTTCCCATGCCTCCTCCCCCCAAGCCCTATCCCTCCCACAGATCTCCCGATGTCCCTGATCTCTACTGTTGTACTTGTGTGCTTCCCTATCTCCCCATCTTGTCTCCCGCTCCCTTGGTCATGTTTTTTGTGTCAGTTTGTTTTCATGTGATGAATGTTAGCTTTTACACAAGCCTTTACAAGAAGGTACACAAAATCGATCTTGTACACACAAAAAAAAAAGTCTCCCACATTTTTTTCCCTCACCTATTCCTGTTGTGTTTCAAGCAGGCTGTTCAACCTTCCTGAGGCTTTTTAACCCTCCTCTTCCCTCCAGGGCTTCAAGCAGCCGGCACCACCATGTCATGCCACTCCATCCCAACTCGCAATCTCTTCTCGAGCCTCACAAAGGCCAACTGCTACCCCACTATCAGTCATACCCTCTGTCACCTTGCTATTCCATGAGCCTCGATCTTGTAAAGAAAACAAACTGTCATTGAATCCCAGGTATAAAATATAAAAATATAATAAACAAGTATATTAAAAAACAAACAAATAAATGAAAAATCACTCATAGAACGACACTTGGCAAAAGAGAACAAAGTAGAATGGCACTCAATAGAGCATCCTTTTGATTTCAAAAATATAATAGGTGGTTGAATTCAGTGACCTGATATGCAAATCGTCTTCAAATTTTAAGTTAATCAGATAAAAATTGACAATTTTAGAAATTTGGCCTATGTTGACCTTTTGGTCTATATTGACCTCAAATATAATTGGTGGTTGAATTCAGTAAGCTGATATGAAAATCCTATTCAAATTTCAAGTCAATCAGATGAAAATTGGAGGAATTTTAGAAATTCAAAAAGGTTGTAGACCTTTGGCCATATTTATCGTTTGGCCTACGATGACCTTAAAAATAGTTGGTGGTTGAATTCAGCAAGCTGATATGTAAATCCTATTCAAATTTCAAGTCAATTGGATGAAAATTGAGGATTTTAGAAATTAGAATATGTTGTTGATCTTTGGCCTATGTTGACCTTTTGGCCTTTGCTGGTCTCAAAAATAGTTGGTTGATTTCAGTTCACTGATATGAAAATCCTATTCAAATTTGAAGTCAATCGGATGAAAGTTGAGGATTTTAGAAATTTGGAAAGGTTGTTGACCTTTGGTCTATGTTGACCTTTTGGCCTATGTTGACCTAAAAAATAGTTGGTGGTTGAATTCAGTAAGCTGATATGTAAATCCTATTCAAATTTCAAGTCAATTGGATGAAAATTGAGGATTTTAGAAATTAGAATATGTTGTTGATCTTTGGCCTATGTTGACCTTTTGGCCTTTGCTGGTCTCAAAAATAGTTGGTTGATTTCAGTTCACTGATATGAAAATCCTATTCAAATTTGAAGTCAATCGGATGAAAGTTGAGGATTTTAGAAATTTGGAAAGGTTGTTGACCTTTTGGCCTATGTTGACCTTTTGGCCCATGCTGATCAAAAAAATAGATGGTAGTTGAATTAAGTAAGGTGACATGGACATCTTATTCAAATTTCAAGTCAATCGGATGAAAATTGAGGATTTTAGAAACTAGAAAAAAGTAGTTGACCATTGGTCTATGGTAACCTTATGACTTATGTTGATCTCAAAAAAAGTTGGTGGTTGAATTCAGTTGGCTAATAAGCAAATCCTATTCAAATTTCAAGTCAATCGGATGAAAAAAGAGGATTTTAGAAATTTGAGGAAAGTGGTTGTTCTTTGGCCAATGTTGACCTCAAAAATAGTTGGTGGTTGAATTTAGTTAGCTGATATGAAAATCCTATTCAAATTTCAAGTCAATCGGATGAAAATTGAGGATTTTAGAAACTTGTACACCCGATAACTAAGGGGGGGGGGGGGGGGGGGGGGTCAGAAAGGGTCATTCCTCTTTGGGGTACATAGATTACAGTCGATCTATGGTCTGGTCTCAAGAACATTGGGTGTGTGTTCATTTCCCAAGTTTCTTGTAGAGAGATCGCCAAGTGGTTTAAGCATTCGAGCAAGCACTCCATTCAAAACCCTTAATGAACGGCTGGCTTGGCAAGCGCTAGCTAGCTGCTTGGAAAAATGAGCACACCCCGAGCTTCCTCCCTTTCAGTTTCGTGTTAAACAGGAGCGAGCTTTAAAAGTTCACTCCGAAAAACACCACGTTAGCGCCAGGAAGGGTCATGTTATTAACCCAACACTTATGGGGTGCCTAGAGTACAGTAGATCTTCGCTGGGTTGTTTGACATAGCCTATCAACACAAATCCCTCCAGGGATCTGATACACAAAATACAGAAACCGAGTTTCTTTCCTGACTTGCAAAATCCTATTTTTTGTGTTTTTACATAAAGCTAACTTAATATGGCTATACACCTCAACACGCAACCCAATGATGGCAATGGCAGGGAAAACCCGCTCGGGGGAGAAAACCCCCTTCGGGAGGGGGGCAAATTAGGGTTCCACCCCAATCTCGGTGGGGTGATTGAGATCAAAACCAAAGACAGCATCATTCTGCAAATGATGGCAGAAGAATATTCATTTCAACAATATTGATAGATAAAGGTGATATAATATAACAAATATCATGAAACATTTACATTTTGTAGTCCATTGTATAATTTAAATAAACATAAATGCAAATTTCGCATGTGGAAAAAGTAAGTACACCCCTACATTTATCACAACTTCAAATACCTAAAATTAGAATCAGGTGCACCAGCTCAGGTGCAAATGATTAGAACATCGTCAGAGAGGATCTTGGAGGAACCTGTCTTATTTAAACATCAGACATTTAGTTTGGTTTGCTCTTTGTTGTTGAAGTGTGCGGCGTCACCATGCCTTGATCAAAAGAGCTCTATGAAGCCTTCAGAAAGAAGGTTATAGATGCCTACGAGTCTGGGAAGGGATTAAAAAAGATATCCAAACTATTTGAAATCAATCATTCGACTGTCTGGAAGATCATCGACAAGTGGAGAAGATTCCAAACAACTGCCAACTTGTTCAGGCCAGGCCGCCCCAGCAAGTTCAGCCCGAGAGCAGACCGCAAGATGCTGAAAGAAGTCTCTAAGAACCCCCAGAATGTCATCACAGGACCTACAGGTAGCTCTTGCCACTGTTGATGTCAAAGTGCACGAGTCTACCATTAGAAAGAGGCTGAACAAATTTGATCTACATGGGAGGTGTGCCAGGAGGAAACCTTTGCTGTCCAGAAAGAACATCAGGGCAAGACTAAAGTTTGCCAATGAACACCTCGGCAAAGACCAGCACTTCTGGAACAATGTGCTCTGGACAGATGAGTCAAAGGTAGAGCTATTTGGCCACAGTACCAGAAGACATGTTTGGCGAAAACCAAAGACAGCATTTGACCACAAGAACAGGATACCAACTGTAAAGCATTGTGGTGGAAATATTATGGTTTGGGGAAGCTTTGCTGCATCAGGCCTGGGCAGCTCACGATCATAGAATCCACTATGAATTCTTCATTGTACCAGAGGGTGCTTGAGGATAATGTGAGGCAATCTGTCGGAAAGTTGAAACTCAACCGAAGGTGGACCTTGCAACATGACAATGACCCGAAACATACCAGTAAATCCACCAAGGAATGGCTGAAAAGAAAGAAATGGAGGGTTCTGGAATGGAAAAGTCAAAGCCTGGATCTAAATCCCATCGAGATGTTGTGGGGGGATTTGAAACGAGCTGTGCATGCAAGAAACCCCTCAAACATCGCACAGCTGAAAGAATTCTGCATGGAGGAGTGGAAAAAAATTTCTCCCAGTCGATGTCAGAGACTGGTAGACAGTTATAAGAAACGCCTACTTGAGGTTGTTTCTGCCAAAGGGGGCAATACCACCTATTAGAGCCAAGGGTGTACTTACTTTTTCCACATGCGAAATTTCCATTTATGTTTATTTAAATTAGACAATGGACTACAAAATGTAAATGTTTCATGATATTTGTTATATTATATCACCTTTATCTATCAATATTGTTGAAATGAAGATCAAATAGCTGTATGTTGAAATGTGTTGAAAAGGTTTATATGGGGTGTACTTAATTTTTCACGTGACTGTATATTACAGTCGATCTCTGGTGGGGTCTCAAGAACATTGGGTTTGTGTTCATTCACCAAGTTTATTGTGGAGACATCGCCAAGTGGTTTAAGCATTCGAGCAAGCATTCCATTCAAAACCTTTAATGAACGGCTGGCTTGACAGTAATAGTAAATAACTTTCTGAAAGAAAGAATGTCGGGATTCCTTCAAATTTCTTCATTTAGTGTTATAAACAGCATTAGCGACTGTTTAAAAAGCTAATCATACATGTTTGTGGTTTATAGTATTCATTACTCTTCATTACTTCTGGTGGAGGCCGTTGCTCCCTCAAAAACGCCATGATAAGCAATTTATATACGTTGACTCGCTGGAAAATCCCCTTGCGGAGGTGGGATATTAATTGGTATTAATATTGTTTTGTAATAACATTAATATTACGCTATTATCGTTAGTTTTGTTATTCGAAGTGGCCTTGGAAAAACGCCACGATAAAGCTAACTTAATATGGCTATACACCTCAACACGCAACCCAATGATGGCAATGGCAGGGAAAACCCGCTCGGGGGAGAAAACCCCCTTCGGGAGGGGGGCAAATTAATGCGCTACAACCTTAATTATGTTACCCTTGGTCATCCTGTCAAGTTTGGTTGAGATTGGATAAGTAATGACTGAATGTATTGGTGTCAAAAATTAATCAGACAGACAGACAGAAATGGCGTATTTTAGTATGATTAGAAAAAAAGTGGTTGAACTTTGGGCTATGTTGACCTTATGACCTCAAAAAAATAGGATTCTGTTGGACCACTAACTCTGCCATTTCGTTAAGTTTCGTGAAGATCGTTTTAAAATTGTGATCTGTAGGCAAGTATAAGTAATTTAGCAGGCAGACAGACAAACACACACATGCACACACACACACACACACATACACACACACACACACACACACACACACACACACACACACACACACACATACACTAGTGGTCAACATACTTGTCAAAAAAAAAAAAATTGACAAGTAATAAATACATAACGTTTTGAGAGACGAGTTTGAGGTTTCACTTGTTTCACAAATCACACTTATATTGTTACCGACCTGTTCTAGAGGGTAAAATGGGGGATAGCTTTGAATAGTTATTTCACAGTACATGTTGGAGTAAGTGTGATGTAATTCCCACGAGAGATAGAAAGTGTTGAGCAAGCGTACCGTCTACCAAGCAGTGATGACCCATTTACATCTCGCTGTCTGACAACATGGAGCAACTTCTATCCACTCATCCCAACTCTCTCTTCCTCATATGTGGCGACTTCAACTGTCATCATGCCAGCTGGCTGGGTGTGGGTTCCTCTCTCACCAGCCATGGCACCTCAGCAAAGGACTTCTGCGACTCATTGGGACTGACACAATCTGTCAATTTCCCGACCCGGATCTCAGTCAACGGAGCATCTTCTCTTCTGGACTTGGTTATGACTAACTTCCCTGCAAATGTCTGCTGCTCTTCTTCTGCTCCAATCAGTTCTTCTGATCATGTGCTTGTTAAAGTGGGCATCTCTCTGGCCATTCTCAGAGAGCCTCCTCAACGTCGACGAGTCTGGCATTTCACTCAGGCCGACTGGCAAGGGCTGCAAGCAGCCATCAATCACCTGGACTGGTCTCCCATCTCTACTGCCTCTGACATCAATTCTTCCTGGGAATTCTTCCAAAGTAAACTGCTCTCTCTCATGCACAGATTTATCCCATCTCGTCTTCAGTTGTCATACTTTTCCTCCCGTCCATGGTACACTGAATCTTGTGGTGAGGCAGTTGCCCTGAAACAACTTGCCTTCGCCTCCTGGAAGGCAAATCCAACTGAAAGTTACACTGGGCAACAAAAAAATCTTTTCGTCTGCAACTAAGGGAAATCCAAGTGTTCTTGGCTAAATCTTGGCTGCTGATTTGAAATCTGCAGTCATCATTTAGCCAGCACGTCAGGTTTTCAAAATATGTATATGTATGAATGAGACCCGGCATGCTATACTAATACTTTATTATTGCAGATTGCCACATTGTACATCTAATATCAGTGCTTGGTAATTAATTTCACTTCATATTTTGTTAACGATGATTGATCTCCGTGCATAATGTGTAGTATGCAAACCAAGAACATAAACAAGTTGCAGAAAAAGAAGTTAATAAAACATTAGAACATGGTAATCTTTGGAAGGGTGTAAACTTGAAATCTGCCCCATTGTGAGTGATTCAGAAACAACACTTCAACTTTACAATCTTCCTTGCAATATAGTCAGTGTAGGCCCCACTGTTCAGACGTGTTCAGAAGTGCGTGAGACACCTGCTCTTGCGCTTGTGTGTGGAATTGGTCTCCCGTTGTGGGAACCAGCAGTAATCACCCATCATGTTTGGGTTGAACCGGCCTTGATACCTAGTTTCCATGACCGAAATGTCTTGGTGGAACCTTTCGCCATGCTCATCGCTTACCTCACCCAGATTAGGTGGGAAGAAATCAAGATGAGAATGCAAGAAGTGCATTTTAAGAGACATCCTGCAGCCCATTCACTTATAGGCCTTTAGCATGTTGTCCACTAATTCAGCATGCTGTTCAGCTCTATAGTTCCCAATAAAGTTCTGCACAACCAACACAAATGCTTCCCGTTCTGCAAACTTAAGTGGGTTCAGTTTATTTTTGAACTCGGGATCACACATCAGTTCTCGGATCTGGGGCCCAACGGAAATGCCTGCTTTGAGGTTAGCATCAGTTTTCTCTGCGCCAAACTTCTCTCTGAGATATAGGAAGTCATTACTGTCATGATCCAATGCCCTTACAAAGTTTTTCATAAGGCCAAGTTTGATTTGAAGCGGTGGAAGGTAGACATTTTGAGGGTCTACCAATGGCTTATGATGCACATTGTACCTGCCAACTATGTGTTCATACCTTTCGGGTCAGTCTTTTACAACTTAATGATTGCTCTCATCATGGCTGTTCCATAGGCACAAGAAGCACATGCATTTTGTGTACCCCAGCTGCAGTCAGAGGAGGAGATAAATCCCTTTTAGATCACAGCAAATGTTCCACTTATGATCTGAGTAATTAATCGCTTTTAGAAGGATTTCCATGGACTCGTACGTCTCCTCACGCCGACAGCAGGACTGCAGGAGCTACAGGAGCAGAAGGTTTTTTGTTACCATTGTGCAACAAAAGAGCTTTGAGGCTCACTTTGCTGGAGTCTATGAAGAGTCTCCATTCATCAGGCACATGTTTGTTTCCTAGCTCATGCATTAGGCCATTGACAGCACAGAAACAAACATCATTTTCTATCTTTAAAAAGGCAGGTACGTTTGTGTGGCGATCACGGAAGTGGGAAATTTTGGTTCCTTCCTCTAGGAGATTCCATTGCTGTAGTCTGGAGCCCAACACTTGAGCCTTCTCCTTTGACAATTTTTTTTTTTTGGGGGGGATACAAGGTCGAGGCTCGTGAAAGAGCGAACATTTATCACCCCAAAAAATCAAACAGACACACAAAACATATAATAAGGGTAGCAGTAGGCAAGATGGGGAGAGAAGGGGAAGTACAAACACAACATTTGAGAACAGGGACATCGGGAGATCTGTGGGAGGGAGAGGGCTTGGGGGGAGGAGGCGTGGGAAGGGGGGGGGGGGGGGTGGGGTGGGAGAAGTATAAAACACAAGGACACTGCAAGGACTTCCAGGAAAGAAGTTGGTATTTCAAAAAAGGGGATCTGGGGTGAAATTAGCGGGGGTAGAAAAGATCAAGGTTTTGGATGGGGGAAGATAAGAGATGGTGGTGAACAGCTGTTTTAAAGACCTGGAGGGAGGAGTGGGATTGAAGAGAGTGAGGGAGTTTTTCCAGAGGCAGGAGAAAAGAGGAATGAAGGAGTGAAGGTGAGCGGAGACAGGTCTCTCAGACAGGTCTCTCTGACAGGTCTCTCACCAGATCGTTTAATTCTTCTTGATTTAGCAAGAGTTTCTTCTTTTCTTCAGACTCAAGTTCGTACAGTTCATCCATATCACCCATAGCATTGTCAGAGTTGTCATCACTTTCATCTGCAGCAACTTCGGGTAGAACTGGCACAGGAGAATCCAGCCCATGGGAGACCGGCTTCAGAGCAGACTTACAATCTGGATATACAATTTTTGACTTGTTTTTCGTTGAGAAACCTGCAATATTTGTCATACAAAAGTAGCGGTCAGAGTGATGATTCGTTGGCTCACACCATATCATTTGCACAGCAAAAGGCATTCCCTTCCATTTGCCACTCAACCACTGCGTAAGTCCAGAGTTACACACGGCGCAGCAAACATGAGGTGCCCAGCTCTTGTCTTGGTCTCCAACTTCACATTCAAAATAATACTTGTAAGCAGCTTTCATCCTCTTGTTAAGGTTCTTGCGCTGGCTACGTGGAGTGTATTTCCCACGGATATAATAAAAGTTATCAGGGTCATTCACACAGCCTCGTCTATTCATAATGCCTGTAGTAACATATGCCTAACCTGAAATTGTACAGAAATATATATTAGGTTATAATCTGAAAATATGTAGATACTTTAGTATGATATTAATTCAAAACTTGATACATTCATAAAATATATACATTGCATTTAAACATTTTAGTATCAAGTTATTAACTCCTCTCAGTGGGGAAAATTATAATGCCGCGTGGAATATTTTACTTAAAAATTCATAGCTTGGTCAGTTTTCATCAATTTTTGATAATTTAAAGTGTATTCTAAAGCTCTTTTATGAGAAATAATATTCTGCAACAGTTGTGTTGCTATAATTGAAACAAAAATACAAAAAATAATAATTTATGATCACTCAAAATTATCCACCAGGGCAGGCTACTGTAATTGGACCACATGTATCACTCAAAATCCTGACGTTCTGAGAAAATTCTGACTTCAGATTCAGAATCAGCAAACTCGATTTAGTCGAGAACATATGTTTCTACCCCAGTAGATAATCTTTGTTGTCCGGTGTAATCTCAGTTCCTTTTACAAAGCTGGGAACAAGTGTCTACCTCAGGAGAGCAAGGAAACATTATCTCTCTACTCTCAAGACTGAACTCTCAAACCTGTCTCCCTCCTCCAAATCCTGGTGGCGTCTGGTCAAATCTATTTCTGTATTTGTTCTCCCTCCATTCCCTCCCTTACCCCAAATGGCCTAACAGATGACACTGCACGGGAAAATGCTGAATGCATCAACTCTGTGTTTGCCTTAAAATATTGTGTCCCTAACCCATCTCTCTCTGTACTCACCTTACCCAGTTGAACCCAGCTGCTCCTGGATCTGTGTCCTTCTCTCCTGACAAGGTGGAGAAGTTTCTGTCAAACCTCGACTCTGATTCTGCAACTGGATCAGACGGCAACAAGAGGGCATCAACCCACGGGTCCTAAAATCATGCTCTGCCCCTCTATCACACCCTCTCTCTGTTCTCTTCATCCTCTCTTTTGCTCAAGGTCATCTGCCATCTGCTTAGAAATCGGCCAACATTACCACTTCACACAAAAAAGGATCTCTCCGACTCTCTGGAAAATCCTCTCTATCTCTTTGCTGATGACTCCACTCTCTGCAACTCCATATCTCATCCATCAGATCGGCAGGCAGCAGCCTCTTCACTCTCTGCAGACATGGACAATATCACAAACTGGTCAAACAAGTGGGACATGTCTTTCAATCCTGACAAATCTCACACTCTTACTTTGTCTCTCCGTAAAGACCGTCTGGACAACCCTCTCATCTACATTTTCAACAATCCACTTGAAGAGGTTCTGTCACTCAAGCTTTTGGGTCTTACTATCTGCCATGATATTTCCTGGGAAAACCACATTTCCAAGCTGGCCTCCAAAGCCATTCGCCGACTGGGCATCCTCTGTCGTGTGAAGTCCTTTCTCGGCACTTCTCCCCTCTGAGCTGGTGCTCCTGCCTCACGCCTAGCTTCACGCTGTTGAAACCAAAGCTTTCAGAATCATTGGTATCTCCCATGATGAAGCTGAGTCTGAGGGTCTCTCTCTCTCTCTCTCTCTCTCTCTCTCTCTCTCTCTCTCTCTCTCTCTCTCTCTCTCTCCCTCCCTTCTCTCCCTTCTCTCCCTTCTCTCCCTTCTCTCCCTTCTCTCCCTTCTCTCTCTCTCTCTCTCTCTCTCTCTCTCTCTCTCTCGCCCCCTGCTGGCTGTCGGTGTGTTTGGGCGCGGCAAGATGGTGGCTGTGCATGTGTGGTGAGGTACGAGCTGCTCTGCTGTTCTACTCTTTTGTCCCTTTCCACGTCGTATCTCACCTTTTCCTTCCCCCTGTTCGTTTATCTTTACATCCTTACTCTGCATTTGTGCCCCAACCCCTCCCCTTTGATCAGACCCAACACTTCGGGGCTTCGGCCTCCCCCATCCCCCTCTGCCTCCCTTTTCCCTCCTCGATTCCCTTTTCTTATCTCGTTTGTATTTATATTCACTCCGTGTCCTTTGTTTCCTTTTCCTTTTCTGAGAGAGAGAAAGAGAGCCCGCAGCTGTTTGTGGATAACTTTTGCATTAATCGGCGGCGCATCCCGTCCTCCGGCTGATCGCTTTTTTCTCCACCAGCTGTGTTTGTTTTCGCCTTTGAAAATCTGTCTCGGCTCGTAATTAATTAATCACTGTTCGAGAGCGATATTCACTCTCCCGTCCTCGTCCCCCCCCCCCCGTCCCTCGTCCCCCGTCCCTCGTCCCCCGTCCCTCGTCCCCCGTCCCCCGTCCCCCGTCCCTCGTCCCCCGTCCCCCGTCCCCCGTCCCTCGTCCCCCGTCCCTCGTCCCCCGTCCCTCGTCCCCCGTCCCTCGTCCCCCGTCCCACCCCCACCCTCGTCCCTTGTCCCCCCCCCCTCGTCCCCTGTCCCACCCCCACCCTCGTCCCTTGTAAATTATGACTTCGTTTTCACGTTACGCGGCATATGAAGCGTTAACTCGTAGACATGGCGTTGTTTGTGTCCCACCGAACGAGGTCAGCGTCGAAGACCTCGTTATTGCTGTGGGCAACATAATCGGTATTGATAAAGTTCGCGCGGCCTCACGAATGAACAAACGTGTCGTTATTTTCGTATCCGAGGCTGAACTGGTTCACGAGATTGTATGTACAGGATTATCGACAGATGACGGACATTTCGTACTCGTGTCCCCTCTCGACACTCCAGCCGTTAAGGTCATCATCTCGAACTGTCCTCCATTCCTGAAGAACGAGAGACTGGTCTCCGAACTATCTCGTTATGGTACTGTGGTTTCGCATGTCACGATGTTACCTTTACGTTGCCAGGACGACCGGGCTAAACATGTGATGTCTTTCAGGAGACAAGCTTATCTTGTACTTCCTCCTTCTAACGTCGAAAGAACGCTGAACATTGTTTTGAAATTCAAAATTGATAATCATGATTACCAATTATACGTAACCACTGACACCTTGAAATGTTTTGAATGTGGTAAATTCGGACACCTGAAACGCTCTTGCCCAAAAACGGCTTCGTCGAACGATGGGACAAACCACGTAAACAACAAGGATTCTTCTTCTTCATCTTTTGCTTCGGCTGTGAAGGGAACATCTTCCATGTCCGGCAATAACGTTCAGCCTTCCCATCCCGATGATCCAAACAGCACAACGAACGTCGGGGATGGTTTCACCATTGTTCCGTCAAGGAAGAGAAAGACCTTTCCCGACGGTCATTTAACTCAGAAAAAGGCAGCATTTAACAATAAGCAACCTGTCGGTAACACCCCCCCAGTCGTGACCGATGCCACTCTACAAGGCTTACCTGGGACAAACCCTGTACCTACAGCCAACAAGTTCGGCCCCCTTTCATGTGAGGACATAGACGTTCCACATGCAGGGACTGGTTTACCTGTTAACAAATCAAATGGAATCGTCTCACCTGTTACGGACTCGGCTATTGGAAAGTCCTCTGATGATTTTGCTGAGACCACTGGTGATGAACCTGCTGAGACCACTGGTGATGAACCTGTCGAGACCATGGATGATGAACCTGCTGAGACCATTGGTGATGAACCTGCCGAGACCACTGGTGATGAACCTGCCGAGACCACTGGTGATGAACCTGCTGAGACCATTGGTGATGAACCTGCCGAGGCCACTGGTGATGAACTTGCTGTCACTTTGGAAAATGTTAATCCTGAGCATGATGATGCTGAATTCCCGCCAGCAGAAAATAGCGAAACTGTCCCAGTTACTGCTCTCACTTCATCACCGGGTGAAGCTGGAATCGCAGGAATCAATATCTTGCAAGAGACTCCTATTCTGCTAGACACTGCCACACCATCGGAGGTTGTTGCAGTCGGGGGAAGCAACATCGCTGCATCTGCTGATGCTGTTTCTGTTTCACAAAATCCACAGATTATTGCTGTTATTCCTCAAAGCAATGTTCCCACGGTGGGAGAGCACACAGATGTTACAACTAGTGCAGGTCCGTGTGCCAATATTGATGACAGCAGCGACATGCAGGATTATACAAGCTTGTGTGATTCGGAAATTAAAACTGACTCTGACGAATCTGACCTGTAGGAAGCAAACAGCCAGGTGGAAGCAATGGAGAAACCTACCAGTCTAGGTCCTACTTCCCCTGAACAAATACGAATTTTCTTGCAAAATACGTACAGGAAACGCAGTATAAACCTAACAGAATACTTTCCCGATTTACCGTCCTTCCTTGAGTGTGCTCAGGCTATTATACGCAGGCCTGACTTATTCAACTTTCCTCAGACACATTGTCACCGTTTAAGAAAATTGATCGCCAAGACGAAAAAGACTCTAAGTTAATTCATGGTGAGTTTCAAGATTGGAACAGTAAATGTCAATGGTGGTGGAAGTTCACTCCGCCAGATCCAGATCAAGCAGCTGATAAACGCAAACGGTCTCGACATAGCTTTGTTGCAGGAGACCCACGCTGTCAGATCTGTTCAGGCCCAGTGGCGGCTCATTTATGGATAAGGAGTGTTTCTTTAGTAACAGCTCCTCGTCTAAGGCAGGAATCATGTTTGTCTTAGGGAAACATTTCCAACCATCCTCGCTTCAATTTGCGAATATCATTGATGGCCATCTTGCCTCTGTGACCTTCTATCTCAATCAGGTCAAGTTTACAATCCTTAATGTGTATGCTCCAAGCAAAAATGGTGAGCGGATCTCCTTCTTTGCTGAACTGAGAAAGTTCCTCCAAACACTGGATCTGCAGACTTGTCTAATTATTGGTGGCGATTTTAACTGTACTGTTAATGCCTCATGCGACCGAAATGGGCCGGAACCTCAACCATGTATCGCAAAACTCTTTGCAAATATCATCGCAAAATATAATCTCCATGATGTCTGGCGCTTGCAACACCCTTCCGAACAATCCTACACATGGTGTCGTTGTTCCAACAACCACATCTCACTTGCGAGGCTTGATCGCATTTATGTAAATTCTCACCTGTTACATGGAGTTTGCAAATCTGACATCGTGCCTTCCGGTTTCTCCGATCACTTCCTAGCTCGAGCATTCGTTCAACTCTCGAAACCGTGTCCAGGGAGTTCTCACTGGAAATTCAACAATAGTTTAATAGAAGACTTCAATTTTATTCAGGCTTTTGAATCTTTCTGGACAGATCTCTTGGAACGGAAGTTAAGCTGTTCTGTTAACCCACTGGTGTGGTGGGATCTAGTAAAAACCCAAATCAAAGGCTTCTGCCAACAATACCAGAGCTTCTCAAAAAGGGCTGATTATGAAGCGAGGAAATTATTGCAATCAGAGATTTTACATCTTCAGATGGTCACAGGACAAAATAATAATGTGCAAAGAGCCTTAACCGAAAAACAGTCTTTATTGAAAGAAATAACTGAGAGGAATGCACGTGGTGCCCTAGTTCGGATGAGGGTGCAGCACCTTAATGAGACAGACATACCAACTAAGTACTTTTTTTCCTTAGAGAAACGCCTCCCGAACAAACAGCTCTCTCAACTGCGTTTGGCAGACTCATCCATCACTTTCAACCAATCAGTTATCAAACTTTTTACAAAGGAATATTTCTCGAAAATATACTCGATGGAGCAAATAAATCCTGTCAGTGTCGCCTCTATCTCCGTAGGGCTGCCAGTGTTGTGTGAGGGTGGACGTTCCTACCTGGAGGGGCCCATTACCTTGGACGAACTTGGCACCGCTCTGCACAGCCTTGCTGTTGGGAAAGCACCTGGATTGGACGGACTTACAACTGAATTTTATAAGAAATTCTGGCATCTACTGGGTCCCGAACTCCTCAACACCTTGAACGCAAGCTGCCAGCTTGGAGAGCTCCCTCAGAGTTGCCGACGGGCTATTCTCACCGTCATTCCAAAGAAAGGAGACTTGCTCTATATTAAAAACTGGCACCCAATCTCTTTGCTATGCACAGACTATAAAGTATTCTCAAAAGCCCTGGCATCGCGACTTACTCCTCATCTCTCCTCATTGTTGAAAGAAGACCAATGTTATTGTGTACCCAAGCGCTCCATCTATGACAACATCTCCCTCGTAAGAGACATGATTGAACTGTGCAAAGAAAACCCCACAGATTTGGGACTTCTTCTCCTTGATCAGGAGAAGGCCTTTGACCGCGTCGATCATCGGTACCTCTTCAAAGTGCTTGAACGGTTTGGACTTGGTCCGACCTTCATTTCTTACATTAAGATACTGTATAACAATATCTCTAGTGTGCTTAAGATAAACAATGGACTTGTTACACCCTTGCCTGTCAACAGGGGAATTCGACAAGGTTGCCCCCTCTCTGGCTTGCTCTATGCTCTCTCCATCGAACCCTTACTGGGTTATTTGCGTGCTAGACTAACCGGGGTTGGGTTTTCTCATCTTGAACGGCCCATTAAGGTGCTGGCATATGCTGATGATGTGTGTGTCTTTGTGCGGAACCTCAATGACATTAACGTTGTCCGTTATTGTCTATCCGTGTTTGAAAAGGCTTCTTCAGCCAAAGTGAATTGGGAGAAAACGAGCGCCATTTGGCTTGGTCCGTCATGTCACTCGGCACCCAAACTTCCTGCTCCTCTTGCATGGGCCACTGATGGCGTGAAATACCTTGGAGTGTTCTTGGGTAATGACGCCACAGTAGCAAAGAATTGGGCTGGTCTGTTGGATCTTGTTGAAGGAAAACTGCAAAAATGGAGAAATCTGATAACACAACTGTCTTATCGTGGAAGGGTCTTGGTGATCAACAGTTTGGTGGCCTCTACCCTATGGCACAGGTTCTTTGTGCTGCACCCTCCGGTAGTGTTGCTTCAACAGCTCCAGAAGTGCTTTGTGTCTTTCTTCTGGGATGGAAAGCACTGGTTGCGACCCGAGGTCCTCAGCTTGCCACTGACCGATGGAGGCCAAGGCCTGGTTGACATAAAGAGCCGGTTAATGGCCTTTCGACTTTCGGTTGCTCTACGCATGCTGTACATGCACCCCTCTCCACCTTGGGTCGACGTCACTCGTCGCCTTTTGCAGCAGGCGGGGAGACTAGGCTATGACCACGCTATATTCTTGATGGATCTCTCGCATCTTGATATGTCTCCCCTCTCCAGGTTGTATCAAAGTGTACTAAACGCATGGCGAACTCTAACGACAACAAGAGCTACGCATTCGTACACAAAGCAAATGTTCTTGATGGAACCTTTGTTTTACAATTCAATTTTCCATGATATGCCTGCTGATAGGTGTCTCGTTCAATGCTTTGTCGCGAAGAACATAAAATCGGTCGCCGATCTTTTAAGCCCAAATGGCAGTTGGATTGGAGCTGATGCATTGGCAAGCCTGGTTGGCGTGCGATCCTCCAGAGTTGTGGCACGTATGCTACGCTGTGTGCTTCATACCTATGTACAGCTTGCACCTAACTGGGAGCAAGTCCAAGCAGACAACGAACAAGGTGCCTCTCCTGCTACCTTTCCTGAACTTATTTGCAAGTTTTCTCTTGCCAACTCTCCTCCGTGTACCCCCTTTAGCATAGGATTCAATGGTTTTCCTAAACAAAAAGACCTCTATTTGGGTTGCGTAAGTTTCCTTTTGCAAGGGCAAATGACACAGCGGAGGGTTCGATGGAGAGACCTCTTACCTTGTTCCCCCCCATATTTTCCTAATTGGAAAGGATTCTATCATCCTCCTGTGCCGCCACGACATGGTGACCTCCAATGGAGACTTGCACACTGGATCCTCCCCTCTAACCACTTGCTGCACCGCTTCTCAAGTCTCCTAGCAGATGAATGTCCCTTTTGTAAAAGGCCTGAAAACCTCTTTCATATTTATGTTGAATGTCAACGGTTGGCTCCTTTATTTATCTTTCTTAAGAATTGTTTTGGCAGGATTGGCTTGGTTTTCAACACTTGTGTTTTCATTTATGGCTTAGACATCTCACACAAGAATATGAATGATGTGTTAGGTAATTTCCTGCTTGCACAGGCAAAAATGGCAGTGTATAAATCAAGAAAAAGAAAAGTTGATGATCTCGGAGCTAATGAGGAAAATGCCTTATTCTTGTTTAAAAATCTTGTGACGAGCCGTGTAAAGTTAGACTTTGCCTTTTTCTCCATAACAGGAAGGCTGCCACAGTTTGAGACCAAATGGTGCGTGAAAGAAGTCATTTGTAAAATCCTGGAGAAACGTTTATTGTTTTGTGAAATGTTTTGTGCATAATTTTACTGTATTTTACTGTATTAATATTTTTTGTTTGTTTCTCTGCTTGAAATGACAATGTGACCCCTATTTGGGGGTTTTCTTTTTCTATTTTTATAATAAAAAGATACAAAAGTCTCTCTCTCTCTCTCTCTCTCTCTCTCTCTCTCTCTCTCTCTCTCTCTCTCACCACAGGCAGATTGGTGGTTTTTCTGTGTTCTACTGACTTCTCTCCAGCCTAGCTCCCCTTGCTCTGTCTGTGCTCTGTCCCCCATATTTTCCTGCAGGACGCATAAGATCTGCCAGCAAACCTCTTATGGTGAAACTGCCAAAATCAAGACTCTCTGCTCACCTTCACTCTTTCATTCCTCTTTTCTCCCGCCTCTGGAACAAACTCCCACACTCTTCAATCCCACTCCTCCCTCCATGTCTTTAAAACAGCTGTTCACCTCCATCTATCTTCCGCCATCCAAAACCTTGATCTTTTCTACCCCCGTTAAAACAACCCAAATCCACCTCTTTCAATCTTCAACTTATTTCCTGAAATTCCTAGTAGTGTCAATTTGTTTTCTACCATGTACCGCTTCCCTCCCCCACTTCCCAACCCACCCTCTCTCTTTCACAGATCTACGGACGTCCCTGTTCTCTACTGTTGTTGTGCTTGTATGCTTTCCTCTCTCTCCCCCTCTTGTCTCCCGCTCCCTATATTTATTTTATGTTTTATGGGTCTGTGCCTGTTCTCTTGTGTAATGTGTTAGCTCTTACACGAGCCTTGACTCAGTATACAAAAAAAATTAAAAAATATTGAAAGCTCTTGTCTCCACTGCCCCAATGTGTCTAAGGGTCTAAGCCATGCATTCCCTCATGCCTAAATTATTGAACTATCTCTGTTTCATCCGTCTTTGTGTACTGTTCCATTATAAGCAGCCAACCAGTGTGGCCCACGTCGGCGATGGAAAAGTGGACTGAAGGTCATGACGGGTGATAAACAAGGCTATCCATCATTGTCTGTCAAACATGCGGTTTTGTTTTTGCTTCATGGCCAATCGGCACATGCCCCTTAATCAAGATCTATCAATTTCAAGGCCAATGGCCCCTGCCAGGGATGGTTCGATGGACCCAGAGGTTATAAAAGCACAGGACACTGCACGCTCTCGGTCGGTCCTTCGTTGCTGGCAGGCATCTAATCGTATCTCTTGGTTGGTGTGTGTGTGTGTTGCTCGTGGTGGGCAGGTCATGCTGTGACACTATATGGTTTTAGGTTCGCGAGTACCAGAGGGGAGGCCCACAAGAACAGCAATGGCAAGCCTCCACCAAACCGCAGCACACCATATGGGATGCCAACTGACGACCGAGATGAGGAGCGTGCCCACTCAAACGAGGACCCCACACCACATGAGGGAACATTGCATGCTTCTTTTCTTTGTTTCTCTCTCCCTCTTTCTCTGCCTTGTCTCCTCCTTTCTCTCTCCCCTGTTCCCCCGAATGAAAGAGGTAAGGCGTATACATTAAGCAGACATGGTACCGAGGGCACGTTGAGGTTATTAATTATTTATTTCTCACTGACTGTGATCGCCAGTATGCAGTCGTGTTCTTCTTCATGCACCTTTTCTCCTTGTTAATAAATATATCTCTATTTGAATGAAACCTTGTGTGGTCATTGGGAGCGGGCCCTCTAGCAATTAGCCAAATTTGTGTATTAAGACGGGCAGATTGGGTTTGCACGAAAGTGCAGCAAACCCGGATTGATGACAGGCTTACTTGGCCAATCTTCGTTGGCACTTCTGCCGCAATCATGTTTTCTGAAACGCCGATTCACACCAAATTAATCTTGTGGATGTGCAGATCTTTTCCTCCCATACCTGCCAGGTGGCATGACCATCGTTGACGATGCACGGCTGTTACACAGGTGTGAGGAGCACGAATCGAGCCCGAAGGGAAAACGGGCCTAATCAAACCCAAATTAAAACGATTGGGTTTTTAATTTAGTTTCATATTAAAATAAAAAGGATTTTCTGTTTTTTTGTGTAAATGAACTATGGGGAAATAACCCCCATTCCCCAATGGAGAAGAGGAATTTTTGGCCCGACACTACCGCGGCCCCTGGGGAGATGTACACGACGAACCCGGTACAGGGTGTAGAATTGTCGTCTACCTGGTAGTCCAATAACCCCCCAATAGACCAGTGTGGAGTGGCAGCAGGCCTGAGTCACCACTGTTCCTGGACATCAGCCAACAGTTGTCAGCCATGATGGCTCAGCTGATAAGCCAAAGTAGATACCAGCATGGTAAAATTGGAGCCTTCCCAGGCCAAGCAGGATGAAATGGCAGCCTAGCTGGGGGCCAATGGGGTCAAGCAGGACAAGATAGAAAAATTGGGAGGGAGGAGAAGAAGAAATGAGGTTACAACCAGAGGAAAAATGGAAAGAGGAGAGAGCAGAGTGTCGGGGAAGCACAGATAGATCATTGGAGCCTGGGGAGAGGGAAGCAGAAGAGGAGGTAGCCCTCTGTGGTTGCAGAAGAGAACGAGACAAAGGATAGTAAAACGAAAGTGCAAATGGAGGTAGATGGAGACAGAAGCAGAAAAATCATATTAAAATATGCCCTTTCTGTCTGTCTGTCTGATGAATTTTTGATGCCAATACATTCCGTCGTTACTTATCCAATCTCAACCAACTTGACAGGATGACAAAGGGTTACACAATGAAGGTTGTAGCGCATTCATTTGCCCCCCTCTCCAAGGGGGTTTTCTCCCCCCGAGCGGGTTTTCCCCGCCATTGCCATCAATGGGTTGCATGTTGAGGTGCATAGCCATATTAAGTTAGCTTTATCGTGACGTTTTTCCAAGGCCACTTCGAATAACAAAACTAACGATATTAATAGCGTAATATTAATGTTATTACAAAACAATATTAATACCAATAACATCCCACATCCCCAAGGGGTTTTCCCAGCGATGTACTCGTGTTAAAACCTATGGTGGTATTGTATGACCATGCGTTCTGGCCCTTCGGGGTCAGGATGCATGTGTTTTGAATGATCATGTGCTTCAGCCTTGGGGTTGAAGTGCATGTGTATGCTAATGGGACAGTCTTGATAGACGGTGTGCCTTGGCCGTGGGGTCAAGGTGCCCGTCCAAGGTTGTTTAAATGTTTGATTTTTTAAAGCTTTTTTAGCTGCGTCGCAGACGCTGGTCATAGAGTGCCCTCTGCTGTTGTTGTTCTTGTTCTTCTTGTTCTTCTTCTTGTTCTTGCAGAGAAGACAAAACCTCAAAGCTCCACCCATTCTGGGAACCATAGCTCCACCCATTCTGGGAGAGGCTTCATATAAACAAATATCCACCATTTTATTAACTCGCATAGCTTTGAGGCCTGTTTTGTAGGCCCGTGGTGTCTTCCTCTCTCACACAGTTTTATTTCAAATCAAATTCGATATATCATTTCATTTTTCACAGTCGCTAACATAGTTTTAGACTTGGTTGAAAAAAAACGGGAAGAAAATCCGATGAAAGTTGCCCTTTATAGAACGAAATGAACTCTCAAAGGCCTGTAACTTCAAGCCCATTGAGATTTTTTTTTTTTTAAATCGCGGCATGGTCAGTCATACACCGCCCGAAATAACAGACGGGAAAATGCCGAGATATATATATTTTGTTTAAATCGCGGCATGCTCAGTCATACACCGCCCGAAATAACAGACGGGAAAATGCCGAGATATATATATTTTGTTTAAATCGTGGCATGCTCAGTCATACACCGCCCGAAATAACAGACGGGAAAATGCCGAGATATATATATATATTTTAAATCGCGGCATGGTCAGTCATACACCGCCTGAAATAACAGACGGGAAAATGCCGAGATATATATATATATTTTAAATCGCGGCATGGTCAGTCATACACCGCCCGAAATAACAGACGGGAAAATGCCGAGATATATATATATCTATCTATAATTCCATTAATCTCTGTGTGTATGTGTGTATGTGTGTTTGTATGTGTGTTTGTATGTGTGTATGTGTGTATGTTTGTCTGTGACCGCTGTTTCTCGACAACTACCGGTCCGATATACTTGAAACTTGCCAGGTATATTGCTGGGGACCCGAGGATGTGCCTTTTCAAGGTTTGAAATTAATCGGACAAGTACTTACCGAGCTATGGCGATTTAGCCGTTCGCCGTTCGCTTTGGCGTTGCGAATGGACCAAACCATTGCATGTAAATAGAGGGGGGGGGTTCTGTGGTCGTTGCGAATGGACCAAACCATTCATGTAAATAGAGGGGGGGGGGGGGGTTCTGTGGTCGTTACTGCCACGTGGTTTCAAAGTTTTTTTTTGTTGTTGTTTGCACGCATGTTTTTTTGCACCCACGTACGGGCACGCCCTAGGATGTTTACACACACACACCCCTACACAAATTTTTTTTTTTTTTTTTTTTTGGCAAGGAACGGGCACCCACGTACGGGCACGTCCTAGCTTATATATAGTACGGGCATGCCCTAGTATTTTAAATCGCGGCATGCTCAGTCATACACCGCCCGAAATAACAGATGGGAAAATGCCGAGATATATATATATATTTTAAATCGCGGCATGGTCAGTCATACACCGCCTGAAATAACAGACGGGAAAATGCCGAGATATTAAAAATTCGTCGCCACACACGGGAAATTGCCGAGATATATTTTCAATTTGCGCAAAAATAACATCAAGTAATCGAATCAATAGGAATGTCCTGTGCCTATAACATTGACGTTATAGGCACAGCTGCATCTAGGCATTGTGTAACATCGACGCGGCTTTTGTTTTAATTAAAACTTTTTGTACTTGTTATTATAAAAAAGGCAGGCCACGGACTGGCCTCAAAAAGTCCCAGCGAGTCAACGTGTTTCCAGAACTAAATAGCTTATCATGGCGTTTTGTGGGAGCAACGGCCTCTACCAGAAGTAATGAACATTATTGAACAGTAATGAATATTATGAACCACAAACATGTATGATTAGCTTTCTAAACAGTCGCGGATGCTGTTTATAACGCTAAATGAAGAAATTTGGAGGAATCCCGACATGCGTGAGGTCTGAGCGAAGATCTACTGTACTCTAGGCACCCCATAAGTGTTGAGTTAAGAACATGACCCTTCCTGGCGCTAACGTGGTGTTTTTCGTAACGAACTTTTGAAACTCGTTCCTTCTGTTTAACACGAAACTGAAAGGGAGGAAGTCCGGGTTGTGCTCATTTACCAAGCAGCTAGCTAGCGCTTGCCAAGCCAGCCGTTCATTAGGGGGTTTTGAATGGAGTGCTTGCTCGAATGCTTAAACCACTTGGCGATCTCTCTCCAAGAAACTTGGTAAATGAACACACACCCAATGTTCTTGAGACCAGACCATAGATCGACTGTAATCTACATACCCCAAAGAGGAATGAACCTTTCTGCCGATCCCGTAGTGAGAGGGTGTTCTAATAAATATAAATAGAGAAAGTGGAAGATATAGAGATAGAGGTAGAAGATAAGGCACCAGGATTTGTGATAGCAATGTGATGCATTGAGGATTGGAGGAGCCGGATGGTGGGTGCGATCGACGGATGAAGCCAACAGTTGCCGAAAGGCACATGGACACACTCTGGCAACGAAAGGGGAGGGCTCAGTGGGCTCGAGCCTCCTTTAGCCATAAACGTGATTATAGTTTGTATGAATTACCCTCACCATAGGAGAGGCCAGATATTGCATTTGGGTGGGTCCGTTTGTCTGTCTGTTTGCTTGTTTATCTGTTTCCCCACACATAATGTGCCAATGTGGACCACAATTTTTATGTGTTATCTTTTTTCAACAGAGTAACTCTATTTGCCCACACTAAGCTTGTGCGTTACAATTACAAAGTGAGTACGTCTATAAAATACGTACTGTACAACCACGCAAAACAAGTCCTGGCGAATGTCTATAATCTTTGATTGGTGTTTCTAGTTTCTTTTATTTGTGACTAAAATTAATGACTGTACAGTCATATTCACATGTCCTGCATGAAAACTGTCTGCGGTAAACATCACTCCACGAACACCCAATGAAAACCCTCCATGTATGAAACTGACAAAATGCAACCAATGAAAGTCATGTGTGTAGAAGGTGATACTTACCATCGTTTTCCAATCTGATCGTTAAGTGACAGCAATCGAATGGTTCTACCGAGACTACTGGATACCACTGTCCACTTACAAGTTTCCTGTGTCTGGCAATGCAGACTGTAAGAAACGGAAACGCATTTTTAATCAAAAATGGCTACTGCAATATCTATGACAAGCACACAGTGTTGCACAACAGGGTGGATTTTGTAAATTGTATGTTGAATTTGCACCTGGCAGCAACACAAGAAGTGAGCATAAACTCGGGAAGCTTGTTACAAGTCCCTTTACAAACTATAAATGACGCAAAATAAGTTTTCACTTCCCACGAGATGACCCAATATCACAAGAACTCTGCACAGAAAGGCCGATGGCATCCTTAAAGAATTCAGTGGTGAGAGTACAGATGTTCGAAATCTCATTGACATTGACAGGTAAAAGGCAGTTGTTGCAAATCGGAAACGTCTTGTCCACATGATCAAAACAATTGAGTTTTGTGGACGTGAAGAGCTGCCTCTCATTGAGGCATCATGATCGTGGATCATTTCAACTGGAAGACAACTGTCAACCAAGGAACCTTTGAAGCTGCAACTGACATCTTCACTTAGACGAAATATCTGCAAAACAAGATCCTTTTCACCTTTCCATCTCTCATATTGACAAATGAAGGCAGTGTGTGTATATGAATATAAACAGTATATTAATATGTGCATGTGTATGTCTATATACATGTATGCGTGTATATGCTCCGACTATGCACTCACTCTCGTTGAGGAAGGTGAGAGCTGTTACGGTACCTCTATCCTTTTGGTATATATTTTATTTAATAGTACACCTGCTCACCACGGAAGCGACAGGAAGGGTCATTCCTTTTTGGGGTATATACATTGCAGTCGATCTATGGTGGGGTCTCAAGAACATTGGGCGTGTGTACATTTACCAAGTTTCTTGTGAAGAGATCGCCAAGTGGTGCATTCGAGCAAGCACTCCATTCAAAACCGGTAAGGCACGGCTGCTTGACAAGCGCTAGCTAGCTGCTTGGCAAATGAGCACACCCTGGGCTTCCTCCCTTTCAGTTTTGTGTTAAACAGCAGGAAAAGCGGGTTTCATTGGTGGTTCAAAAGGCCGCTACGAAAAACGCCACTTTAGCGGCTGGAAGGGTCATGTTATTTACCCAACTCTTGTGGGGCATATAGATTACAGTAGATCTTCACTCAGTTCTGCAAGTAAAACTTACCTCACCAGAGGATATCCAGATTCCAGATTCCTCCAGATTCCAGATTCCTCTGGATATCCAGATTCCTCCAAATTTATTTGCTTAGTGTTATAAACAGCATTAGCCACTGTTTAAAAAGCGAATCATATGTGTTTGAGGTTTATAATATTTTAAACTCAAATGGACTACCGTCCAGTTGAGTTCATCACATGTTGAACCCTCCAGCGTCCGTCGTCTGTCGTCGTCTGTCAACTTTTCGACGTTAACACTCCAGCATCCACAAATATCAACTGATTCTGATCAAACTTGACAAGCAGCATCCTTACCCCAAGGGCCAGGTTGGTATTACATTTCAGCCCGATCCGTTGAAAAATGGCGGACTTAGGCGACCATTTTGTTTTTGGTCATGAAAACGACGTTAACACTCTAGCGTCCACAAATATTAACAGATTTTGATCAAACTTAGAATGTTTAACCATTACCACACAAGGTAGGTTGCTATTGCATTCCAACCAGATCCGTCACAAAATGGCCGCCATAGGTCGCCATATTGTTTTCAGCTCCGAAACGACGTTAAGACTTTAACGTCCACAAATATTTATGGATTTTGATCAAACTTGGTGTGTGAGACTCTTACCACACAAGGTAGGTTGCTATCGCATGTCAACCAGATCTGTCACAAAATGGCCGCAATAGGCCGGCATATTTTTTTCAGCTCTAAAGAAAAGCACAAGAATTTAGGATGCTGAAACTGAGAAAGAAGTGAACACAACATTTACGGAAGTGAAATGTACAAGTATAAGGATACAAGGACCTTAAAATTATTACACAAGGTTGTTGGCTTTTCATTTAAGTTAAATCTAGTGCAGACAACTGACATACTTTAAAGTTGTCCAGTCAGTTCAGTTGAGTTCTGCTTCCCTGGAAGCTCTAGTTTACTTCTGGTGGAGGCCGTTGCTCCCACGAAAACGCCATGATTAGCTATTTATAAATGTTGACACGGCGTTTGTTCAAGGAGGAAACCCCTTGGGGAGGTGGGACATTATTAATATTAATATTACTTTGCAATAACATTAATACCATGCTATTATCATTCGTTTTGTTAGTGGCCTTGGAAAAACGCCACGATAAAGCTAACTTAATATGGCTATACTCCTCAACACGCAACCCCATTGGCGGCAATGATGGGGAAAACCCACTTGGGGGAAAAAAAAACCCTTGGGGAGGGGGGCAAATGAATATTCTACAAGCTTCATTATGTAACACTTAGTCATCCTGTCAAGTTTGGTTGAGATTGTATAAGTAACAACGGAATGTATCACGGTCAAAAAATCATCAAACAGACGCCAAATTGCGTATTTTAGTAGGATATTGTAGCGGTTGCCGCTGAACATACACAATCACCTTGCACCTGCCGGGGACGCAACCGGGGAGCGATCGCTGTGCCGGGCTCGCCCAGACCGCCCGGAGACGCTCAGTCTCGCCTTTCCCGGGCATGTCCGGACTCGCCTTTCCCGCGCTCGCCCAGACCGCCCGGAGACGCTCAGTCTCGCCTTTCCCGGGCATGTCCAGACTTGCCTTTCCCGGGCTCGCCCGGGCCGCCCGGAGACGCTCAGTCTCGCCTTTCCCAGGCATGTCCAGAATTGCCTTTCCCGGGCTCGCCCGGGCCGCCCGGGCACGCCCACTCTCACCGCGTTTGATTGCATGTATATATTGCCGCCCAATAAACGGGCTTTTCAGAGTACCCGAGTTTGGTTTTGTGGAATAAAGAAACTCGAATGAATTCCCGTCTTTTGTCGCGTCAATCCTTTTAACTCGCGTAGGAGCACAGCTCCTTCATTGGTGACCCCCGACATGGACACGGCAGTTGCCCTTAAACTGCCTACCTTCTGGGAGGCTCACGCGGTGGTTTGGTTCGCACAGGCGGACTCCCAGTTTGCCCTGCGAGGCATTACCGCCGACGACACCCGCTTCCACCATGTGGTAGCGGCACTCGGCTCCGCCACCGCGGCCCGCGCCCTGGGCCTCCTCCAGCACCCGCCAGCTGCTGACAAGTATGGCGCGATCAAGACGCTCCTCCTCGACGCATTCGCCCTCTCACCGGCAGAACGCGCACGACGCCTGCTCGACCTGCCCGAGCTCGGCGACACGCGCCCGTCCGAGCGAATGGACTACATGCTCTCGCTGCTCGGTGAGCACTCCCTGCATTTTCTTTTCCGAGAGCTGTTCCTCCGCCAGCTGCCTAGCCAGGTACGCCTCGCCCTGGCAGGCACGCAGATCACGGATCCCCGCGCCCTCGCCAGGGAAGCCGACAAGATCTCCTCGGCAGGCCAGCACATCGGGGCGGCTACCTGGAGCCCGCCGCCGTCCGAGGCGATGCCCATGGCGCCCGAGCGCCCGGTGCGGTTGGAGGCCGAACTGCCGGTGCAACTGGCGGCTGCCATGCCATGCTGACCGCTCCCAACACGACGGCCGGGGCCTCCACCTGACCAGGCGTGGTGTTATTACCACACCAGGTTCGGACACAAGGCTCGGACATGCCGACCCCCGTGCACTTTCGGCAAGTCGGGAAACGACCGGGCCGGCGTTCATTACCAGCCATGAGCGCCGGCCAACACGGGCAACTTGCTTTTTATCAAGGACAAAGCATCCGGGCGGCGCTTCCTTTGTGACACCGGCGCCCAACTGAGCGTCATACCCACCTCCGAGCAGGACAGGCAGACGGCCGTTTGCGGCCCCTCCTTGGTCGCTGTCAACGGATCGGCCATCCGCACCTTCGGCCCGCGCAACGTCACCCTCTGCTTCGGCAACCAGCACTTTACCTGGACCTTTGTGATGGCGAGCGTCCCCATGGCTTTGCTGGGCGCCGACTTCCTCTGCGCACATGGGCTGCTGGTCGACGTCAAACGGCGTCGCCTTGTCAATGCCGAGACTTTCAGATCCCTGGCATGCACGATGAGCAGCTCCGCACCGACCGAACTAGCATGCGCCCTCCCGGCGGCCAACGAGTTCGCTCGCCTGCTCGCGGAGTTCCCGGCCCTCACGCGGCCGACGTTTTCGGCCGTCGCAGTGAGACATGGTATCGAGCACCACATACCAATTACGGGCCCGCCGGTCTATGCCAGAGCCCGCCGCCTCGACCCGGCCAAGCTCGCCATGGCAAAAGCCGAGTTCGACGCGTTGGAGCACCTCGGCATCGTGCGGCGCTCCGATAGCGCGTGGGCCTCGCCATTGCACATCGTGCCGAAGCCGGGGGGCGGTTGGCGCCCATGTGGTGACTACCGCCGCCTCAATGACGTTACCACCCACGACGTATCCAGTCCCGCACATCCAGGACTTTTCCGCCCGTTTGGCGGGGCGGGTCATTTTCTCAAAAGTTGACTGAATACGGGGATACCACCAGGTACCTGTCAGGCCGGCCGGCGTCCCAAAAACGGCCATCATCACGCCGTTCGGCCTGTTCGAATTCTTGCGAATGCCGTTTGGCCTCAAAAACGCGGCCCAGGCGTTCCAACGCTTGATGGACAGCGTGCTGCGCGACCTGCCGTTCCTCTTCATCTATCTGGACAACATCCTCGTCACCAGCACGTCCCGGGCCGAGCACCTCCTCCACCTCCGAACACTGTTCGAGCGCCTCAGCGAGCATGGCTTAATCGTCAACCCGGCCAAATGCCACTTCGGCACGACGGCCGTTGACTTTTTGGGCCACCACAGCACCAGAAACGGGGCCTTGCCGCTGCCAACCAAGGTCGAGGCCATCACCGAGTTCCCGCGTCCCCGCTCCATCAAGGCCCTGCAGGAGTTCCTCGGCATGGTGAATTTCTACCACAGTTTCGTGCCCCACGCTGCTCAGCTCATGCAGCCCCTTTAAGAAGCCTTCCGGGGCAAGCCGGCCAAGCATGACGTCGTCTGGTCCGCAGCCATGGATGCGGCATTCACAGGCGCAAAGCTGGCCCTCGCCGACACAACGCTGCTGGCTCACCCGGTGCTCGACGCTCCAATCGCCCTCACTACGGACGCCTCCGACTACGCAGTGGGCGCCGTACACGAACAATGGGTGAACGGGGTTTGGCAGCCACTCGCTTTTTTTAGCCGGCAACTCCGGCCGAATGAGCTAAAATACAGCACATTTGACCGCGAGCTCCTTGGTCTATACCTGGCCGTTCGCCATTTCCGCCACCTCCTGGAGGGCCGCCCGTTCACGGCTTTCGTCGACCACAAGCCGTTGGTTTACGCAATGGCCAAAGTCATGGAGCCGTGGTCGGCCCGCCTGCAGCACCACCTCTCCGCCGTGTCGGAATTTACCACGGACATCCGACATGTCGCCGGAAAAGACAACGCCGTGGCCGACTTTCTTTCTCGGGCCAGCGCGAACGCGGTCCACCTTGGCGTGGACTTTGCACTTATGGCGGCCGACCAGACCACCGACACCACGGTGCAAGCCCTCCGGGCGGCGGACACGGGCCTCCGCCTGGCCGACGTCCCCTTCGCGGAAACTGTCCTGCTCTGCGATGTCTCCCAAGGCCAGCCTCGCCCCATCGTGCCCGTTACCTGGCAGCGCCGCGTTTTCGCCTCCCTCCACGGCCTTTCCCACCCGGGCCGGAAAGCTTCCCAGAAGCTGGTGTCGGCGCGTTTCGTCTGGCACAGACCTCGACGGGACGTCCGCGATTGGGCCAACGTCTGCACGGCCTGCCAGCGGGCCAAGGTCCACCGCCACACCCAGGCCCCGCTGGCTCCTTTCACCATGCCCGAACGGCGTTTCGACCACGTCAACGTGGACCTGGTGGGCCCCCTTCCCCCATCACGAGGTTTCACACACCTGCTCACCATGGTGGACAGGACCACCAGGTGGCCAGAGGCCGTTCCCCTCGTTTCCACCACCACCGCCGACGTGGTGCAGGCTTTCATCGCCACCTGGGTCGCCCGCTTCGGCGCACCGGCGGACATCTCTTCGGACCGCGGTCCGCAGTTCACCTCCGAGCTGTGGGGCACGGTCGCCCGCAACCTGGGGGTCAAGCTCCACCGTACCACGGCCTACCACCCCCAAGCCAATGGGTTGTGTGAGCGTTTTCACCGCTCTATGAAGGCCGCGCTCATGGCCGGCCTTCAGGACGGCGGTTGGGCCGACCGGCTGCCGTGGGTCCTTTTGGGCCTCCGCACGGCCCCCAAGGAGGACCTCCAGGCATCCACCACCGAGCTCGTCTACGGCCAGCCGCTACGCGTCCCGGGCGAGTTCGTGCCCGACGCTACCAGTCCCTGGTCCGCGGCTCGCAAGCGCTCGGACCTCCAAGAGGCCGCCCGACGGTTTGCCCCCGTGCCAACGTCCCGCCACGGTGGCCCCCAGTCCTATGTCCCCCCGGCGCTTCGCACGGCGGAGTACGTTTTTGTGCATCATGACGCACACCGGGGGCCACTCCGGCCGCCGTACGACGGACTCTTCCGGGTCCTGCGACGGGACGACAAGTCTTTCGTCATCGACGTCGGCGGCAGGTCGGACCGGATTTCGGTGGATCACCTCAAGCCGGCGCACGTGGACGTCGACCAACCACCATGGTTGGCCCTTCCTCCACGGCGAGGCCGCCCCCCATCCATGGTTCCCCCCGCTCGACCACCCACCACCACACCAGACCCCCCCCCCCTCCACGACCCTCCAGGGGTCGCTTCGTGCGGGTCATCAGGACCCCCCTTAAATTGACCCTGCCGGTGCAAGTCGATTCTGGGGTGGCGCGTGTAGCGGTTGCCGCTGAACATACACAATCGCCTTGCACCTGCCGGGGACGCAACCGGGGAGCGATCGCTGTGCCGGGCTCGCCCAGACCGCCCGGAGACGCTCAGTCTCGCCTTTCCCGGGCATGTCCGGACTCGCCTTTCCCGGGCTCGCCCAGACCGCCCGGAGACGCTCAGTCTCGCCTTTCCCGGGCATGTCCAGACTTGCCTTTCCCGGGCTCGCCCGGGCACGCCCACTCTCGCCGCGTTTGATTGCATGTATATATTGCCGCCCAATAAACGGGCTTTTCAGAGTACCCGAGTTTGGTTTTGTGGAATAAAGAAACTCGGATGAATTCCCGTCTTTTGTCGCGTCAATCCTTTTAACTCGCGTAGGAGCACAGCTCCTTCAATATATTGATATTGTACCATTAGCTCACATGTATGCCTCCTGTTCTAGTACACCAAGGAGAAGGCCTATTTGGCCTAAAGTTTTTCACCAATAAAGACCATCCATTTGCTACATCTGTAACTCATTTAATTTCTTCCAGTTATTAGAAACTAGCTGAATGCACCCGGCGTTGCCCGGGTTCTTTTTGAATGAATTTAATCTTCTGTACATAGGTCTGACGCGAGCCCAGTATGAGTTAGTGCTCAACGATTCCTTGTTCTTTCTTCTGTCGGGCCCCGCGAGAGAGAATTTTGAAAGCACGTGTTGCAATCAGTCAGATATTCCTATTAAGTGCATAAGTTGTACTTCAAGAGAATTTTGAAAGACGAAGAAGATTTATTGCAAAATTGCCGCTGAACCTCATTGCCGCTGAATTGCCGCTGAAAAATTGCCGCTGCCTCAGCCCGGCTGAGGCGGCCTCGACCGGCCTCGCCAACTAGCCTATATCCTTCCTGGGGCCCGTCCTGACATTTTTTGTTTCAGAGGTTTCCTCCTGTCTTTCACCGTTCAGGAGATTAGCGCATACAGACAAACAAACAAACAAACAAAAATTTTCTTTTATATATATATATAGATGAGGCACCCCACCCGTAGTGTGGAGTTTCTGCTACTCATTTCGGATATCTACATATATATATATACACACACATATACATATATACACATATATACATACATAATATATATTCTTGGGTAAAATACCAGGGGCAAAGAAAAGTCCCCTAATAAGGGTATGTGCCATGTGCAATGTGGCAAAGTATAGAAAAGAAGGGACATTCCATAGCTTCTAGAAAATGCCAAACAATACAAAATAAAGGGCATTCAAAAAAAAAAATCATGTCCATGCTGGACTACCCTTGTGTTCTGATGAGGAACCAAGTAATGCTCTAGAAAAATTCATATAAAGGGGACCCAATTTGATTCATACACCTGCATGAAGAAGTAAATGTATTTTATTTGTCAGATGTGGGGCACCCCTTTATAGGAACTTTTCTCGAGCATTTATTTTTTTTGATTTTTTAGATTTAATCAAATATTTAAGATTTAATCAAAGATATAGTCCCTTTAAATAATAATATTTTAAAATAATATTACATCGGTCTTTGTTGAGTAATGAATCAGATTTCAACCTCTCAACTATGAGTTCTTAGTTGTCAAATGTTGGTGAAGAAAAACAGAAATTTGCCTCGAACTTGAGTCTTGCATCACTGGTATTGATGGACACGTCTTCTAGCGTGTCCTCCCTTGAGGGATAGTCCAAATTGGTGAAGGCAGTCCAGCTGCATGGGCAAATTATAAATCATATTGAAATTCGTATCCATTCCACTCCACCATGATGTTGCATCATAAACATGCAGAGTTTCACCCTCGTTCACACCCTCGTTTCACCCTCCCTTGCCTTCATGTTCATCAAAATAGAACATATTGTCGCTTCAAGTGATTCCAGTTTCCGAAATAAACTTTGGAATATTGAAACCATCTATAGTCATGATATATTCCACATAACATATATGGCAAAACATCCATCACCCACAGCTATGGTACAGTACGTGCAATGTGGGTGCTATTTTTCCGACACACATTTTCAAAAATACTAATGTTCAGTCTCGGAGTAGCCATTAATTTTTTCATTTAAAACGAAAAGTAAATGCATCTGGTATGGTTTTATTCCCAGCAAAGTAATTATTTCCCCTTGATCTGTCATTGGCAGTTATTCTCAAAAACGTTGATTTACCTCCTCCCCCCCCCCGCAGCCCCCCCTCCCCCACTCCACCCCTACCACATTAAGTGCTGGTAGACATAATATCCAATTTAATTTCAAAGTCAATCATCAGTTTTGCAAACAAATTATATAACAACAAAGACATCCAGAGCACGATACTTGCGAAATCCCGAAAACAAATATGACCTTAAAAGAATTGGTGGTTGAATTCAAAGAGCAAATATGCAAATCCTCTTGAACTTTCAAGTCAATCGGATGAAAATTGAGGATTTTAAAATTTTTCCCATGCTGTTGACATTTGGCCTATGTTGACGTCAAAATAATTAGTAGTTGAATTCAGTGACCAAATATGCAAATCATCTTCAAATTTCAAGTATATCAGATGAAAATTGGCAATTTTAGAAATTTGCCCTTTGTTGACCTTTTGGCCTATCTTGACCTCAAGACCAAAGGTGATGATTTTGCAAGTATCGTACTATGCATGACGTCTTCTTGTTTGTCTGTCTGTCTGTCTGTCTGTTTGTCCGCACCGAATAAATATGATTTTCTCTGCAACCGTTGGTCCGATTGACAGGAAATTTTCGCCATAGGTGCAACTCCACCTGTATACATTTTTAATGATAATTATGACGTCATAGGTCACGTGGTTCGGCCGCCATCTTGGGAAAAAAACGAAAAACATTGCACCTCTATATCTCCGAAAGTTCTGAATATAAAAAATTGAGACATGGATCATTGTAAAGAACTCTCCATGGGGAATAAAATATGTTAATGATGATGTCATACGTGCCTCTATTATGACGTCATAATTTGATAAGTACAAAACTTCATCCGATCAAGATGAAATTTCTTGAGCATAATTTAGGAATAAATTAGGTTACAAAATAAATAATGATGACGTCATCTGTCACGTGGTTCGGCCACCATATTTGTTTTAATGCAAAAGCCTTAAAAACCACTGAAAATACATCTTGCTGAGGGTTTGCAATCTCTGATTGCTCTTTTTCTTGTTCTCAGTTGTGATAGCTGTTCATACGGTATCAGGTGTGCATTGTTGCAAACAATGAAACTGGTAATCTCCAACCTGTTGTTTCTTACTGAAACTGAAAATAAGAAACTGAACGTAGCTGTGCCCAGGTTGAACGAGAGGCATTAGCGTTTGTCTGGGGCACCTCTAAGATGCACCAATATGTTTTTGGAAGGCATTTTACTATCGAGACCGATCACAATACCTCGTTAGGTCTGTTGGGAGAAGCTAAAGCCGTTCAACCCACATCATCAGGTCATATTTAATGTTGGACATTGACCCTTTCCAGTTAAGACTATTCACGGGTTTACCACCCGGGTAAGGAAATGTGTTGTGCTGATGCGCTCAGTCGCTTGCCACTTCCCATAGCTATCCCAGAACCTCCCCAATCTGGTTATATTGTTCATCTCATGGCTAACATCACACAGCTCTCGATGTACCATCCTCATGTTCTGCTGTAATCATTGAAGCTCTATAAAACATGTTCACGCAACATGGTGTTCCGAACTCTATTGTATCAAATTACGGCTCGTCATTTGCAGGATCAGAGTTTCAGATTTTGTTTGTAAAAAGAATGGCATTAGGCAACACACATCTGCCCCTTACAAACCCACCAATAACGGCCAGGCCGAACGTATTGTTTAGGTTAAGAAGAAAGGCCTGAACTGTGTTTTCAATGTTGTCTAGCTCATGTTTTGTTCAACTATCGCAGCAGACCACATAAAACGAACGGTAGCTCATCGCCAAGCTTTTAATTGGCCGTAATATTAGCAACAAGATTTTCATTAGTGCACATAGATGTAACACTGTAACAGTCCAGGTTGAGAACAAGAAGTATCGCTAGAAATGCAATCACGACCATGTATCTGTATATCATAACTTCCGGGTCAATTATCCCGTATACGTATTGAATTCTGGATATGGTATCAAGTGGTTATACCTGGCATTGCCATCACCAACATTGGTGAGATGATGTTTCTTGTGAAGTTGTCGGATGGTAGATGCAAACGTAAACATGTTCATCAACTCAGGTTGCATCATGTGGAGTCAACCATTGAACCAGCTTACATGCCTGTGTCACCCACTCCTGTATTAACACCACCTGTGATTGAACCTGATGGATGATATGTCTCCTCATGTAAGCGCTTCACCCACCAATGTACCCAAACCCTCTCTCGATCCTGTATCCTCAATGCAAAAGCTTACAGCAGTCACAAGTGAAGGTAGCCCTCCACTTGCCCTTAGAAGTTCAGCTCGTCTTTGTAAACTTCCTGTACATCTTGATTTGCAAGAGGGAATATAAGATGTATCGAGCAGTTTATGATAACATGTATAGGGGGTGCTGTGCAGGCCAGGCTGGGGAATCCAGTTACGGTTCCAGACGTGTGCTGAGCATGAGTGGAATAAACCGAATGTTCCTCGATATAATCTTTGTCTCCATTCAAATACATTCCGTATGAAGAGAGGAATAAGCATTTCAAAGAAAACTAGAAGGGCACTTGGTGGAGCGCACTCCTCCATCAGGCTGATTAGTTTACGTTTTGTATCCCACTGATAGGCCTGGATTCTGACCTGAACCAAAATTAAAAAAAACTTTTATTATTTTTAATTTTTTCGTATAGAAGATCGAGGCTCGTGTAAGAGCTAACATTGATCACAAAAAGACAAACTGACACATTAAGACACATGAAGACAAAGAGAAACTTGAGTGACAGAACTTCTTGGAGAGGATTGTTAAGAAAGTAGATGGGAGGGTTTTCCAGTCGGTCTTTTCGGAGAGACATAGTGAGAGTGTGAGATTTGTCAGGATTGAAAGACATGTTCCACTTGTTTGACCAGTCTGTGATTTTGACCAGGTCTGCAGAGAGTGGGGAGGCTGCGGACTGCTGATCTAAGGGATGAGGTATGGAGCGGCAGAGAGTGGAGTCATCCGCAAAGAGATAGAGAGGATTTTCCAGAGAGTCGGAGAGATCATTGATGAAGACCAGAAATAGCACAGGGCCCAGAACACTGCCTTGAGGAACTCCAGCCTGAACAGGAAGGGCAGATGAGAAAAATCCATTCAGGGCCACACGTTGACTATGACCAGAGAGGAAGTCCGCAAGGCATGCGTGGAGATTTCCATGGATACTATAGGAGGAGAGTTTGGTGAGCAGAGCTGGGTGCCAGACCATATCGAAGGCACGTGATATGTCGAGGGAGACAGCTCTGATTTCCTGTTTGGCATTAAGGACCTCCATCCATTGTTGAGACAGCAGAAGCAACATGTCCAGAGTAGAATGACTTGGTCTGTATCCAAATTGATGATCGGAGATCAAGCCATTGGAGAAGAGGAAAGATTTGATGTCAGAAGCGATGATTGATTCCATGACCTTGCTGATAATTGGGAGAAGGCTGATTGGTCTGTAGTTGCAAGGATCTGTTTTTGCACATTTTTTGTGTAAAGCGGGAATGTTGTCTGATTTCCAAGCAGATGACAGATGACCTTGAGCAAAAGAGAGGGTGAAGAGAACAGAGAGAGGGTGTGATAGAGGGGCAGAGCATGATTTTAGGACCCGTGGGTTGATGCCGTCTGGTCCAGTTGCAGAATCAGAGTCGAGGTTTCACAGAAAATTATCCACCTTGTCAGGAGAGAAGGACACAGAGTCCAGGAGCAGCTGGGTATGACTGGGTAAGGTGGGTACAGAGAGAGATGGGTTAGGGACACAGATTTTGAGGCAAACACAGAGTTGAGGCATTTGGCTTTTTCACGTGCGGGGTCAGCTGTGTAGCCGTTTGAGGTAAGTGAGGGGATAGAGGGGGAACAAACAGCAAAGAAACAGATTTGACCAGACGCCACCAGGATTTGGAGGAGGGAGACAGGTTTGAGAGTCTTGAGAGTCGAGAGATATTGTTTCCTGGCTCTCCTGAGGGTAGACACACACTTCTTCCGAGCTTTGTGAAAGAAACTGAGATTACCTTCAGTTGGATTAGCCTTCCATGAGGTGAAGGCAAGTTGCTTCAAGGCAACTGCTTCACTACAAGCTTCAGTGTACCATGGACGGGAGGAAGGGTAAGACAACTGAAGACGAGATGGGTTAAATCTGTGGATGAGAGAGAGCAGTTTGCTTTGGAAGAATTCCCAGGAAGAGTTGATGTCAGAGGCAGTAGTGATGGGATATGAAGAAGAACAGCAGACATTTGCAGGGAAGTTAGTCAAAACCAAGTCTGGAAGAGAAGATACTCAATTGACAGAGATCTGGGTCGGGAAATTGACAGATTGTGTCAGACCCAGTGAGCTGCAGAAGTCCTTTGCTGAGGTGCCATGACTGGTGAGAGAGGAACCCACACCCAGCCAGCTGGCATGATGACAGTTGAAGTCGCCACCTATGAGGAAGAGAGAGTTGGGATGAGTTGATAGAAGTTGGTCCATGTTGTCCGACAGCGAAATGTAAATGGAGTCATCACTGTTTGGAGGACGGTACAGAACACATATGAACAAAAGGTGGGAGCGGAGAGGAAGCCGTAGCCAGAGGTACTCCTGGGGGTGGGGTGGAGAGAGGGCAGTGCAGGGAGAGTGAGGAAGAGAGTTTTTGATAAAGATGCAAACCCCACCACCAGGACGAGGCTCATGTCTATCATACCGGAGGAGAGAGTAACCAGGAAGAGATATTAAGGAATCAGAGACATCTTGAAGGAGGAAAGTTTATGTTGAGGAGATCAAGTCTGGATTGTCAGAAGCAATCTGAATGGAGAGATCAATCAGGTTTGAGCGAAGGCCCCGGATGTTTGAGGTCCATACCGTTAAGGAAGAGGGAGGGGGAGCATCGGGTACAGGTCATTAATTATTGTCATTATTGTACATTATCACCTAACCAACTAATTCACCAAGTTTTGTTACAACTCGTCCACAGATTTTTGAGATCTCATGCTGTGTATTGTTTTTTGCCCCATCTCTCAATGGTGAAGAATCACTTAAAATATCGGATCCGTATCTAGATATTCACCAAAATCGAATCATTTCTTCCTTGCCACACACCCGACCTGTTCACCAAGGTTCATCTGAATGCATCCACAACTTTTTGAGATATCCTGCTGCATATCATTTTTGGCCCTATCTCTCAATGGTGAAGATCACTAAAATAATTATAGTTTCTGTATCTTTACCAAAATTGAATAAACTCTTCCTTGTCACATATGCAACCAGCCCACCAAATTTCATCTGAATGTGTCCACAAGTTTTGGAGATGTACTGCACACGAACAGACAGCCACCCATACAGGGGTGAAAACATAATAACCTCGGTAATAAGATTTTCAAGGATACGAAAAAATTATTTTTCCATGACCACATAAAACAGTAAATGACGGTCAAGGAGCCACCACCAAAAGATGAGTTCAGCCACCTCCCTGGGGTTCCACCAATCAGACCCCAACAGTTCCACCACTAATCTCTGCCATAAGGCTTCCGTGAGTTTCCACCCTCGAGACGTTCACCTATTCCCGCCTCGGAAACCAACCAATGCCAAATTCCCACATGTTGATGGACAGCTGTGGAGGAGGATAATCTCCTTCTGTTAGTGGAATTAACGTGACGGGTCAACCCAACCCTGCACGGCTGCACCTGGTGTTGAATAGGAGAACAGACGCAATGCCTTAACCAAGCTATCTCCATGAGCACAATCTCCTTTGCAGAGAACATTTACATTGACTCCTTACCTAAGCGCACATCTAATGCAGGTAAGATATTCTACAGTCATACGAACACCTACAACCTTAATCCTAATCCTTAATACAACCGAACCATTGCCCCCTTCCCTATAAACTTCTAAACCCCAGGGTAACTGCAGACCTCGACTCTTTTATTGTGAGCTTCTCTCATCTATGAAATCACCTTCCGGAAACAAATGTGAATACATTCTTAAGGCAATGTAAACCATGCGTTCTACATGGACAATCTGAAATGCTATGGTAACAAAAATGAGCCGCACAGAAGCAAACCAGCAATTTGAAGCCATTTCGGCCAAGATGTAGGCATGGAGTTTGCCAAAGACAAGTGTGTAAAAGAAAAGTTCAGGAGGAAAGCTTGCTTCCATCACAAATGCCACTCTCAATGAATACACAGTGGTCATAGAGCTGGAGCAGGAAAACACGTATGTAAGTACTGAGAAATCGAAGAATCAGAAAGCATATGTACCACCTTTAGAGGCCATTTTTCTCCGTAGAGTAGGGGTTAGGCCTTTTTTGGGCACCATGGTCCCCTATTTGAAGCAATGTTTTGCAGCCGGATGCCCTTCCTGCCGCTAACCCTGTTAGTCGCCCCTTGCGACACACAGGGAATTACCAGTGAACTGGTACTCAATTTGCCGACCTCGGAAGGATGACAGGCTGAGTCAACCCCCCTGGCATTAATTCAGCGATCGACAAGGATTCAGAACCCAGGATCATAGGATCCCAAGCCTGCACCCTAACCGCTAAGCCAACAACAGGCTACAATCAGAAAGCATCTACTTAAAACAAATTTGACCTTAAAAATAATTTGTGGTTGAATTCAGTGACCTGAGATGCAAATCCTCTTTCAAATTTCAACTCAATCAGAGGAAAATTGAGGATTTTAGAAACTTCACCTAATTTGTTGACCTTTGGCCTATTTTGAACTTTCGACCTATGCTGACCTCAAAATCAGTAGGCTTCTTGCTTACGATCAACTCTATGATTCGGCGAAGTTTCGTGAAGTTCAGTTTAAAATTGTGACCTGTAGGCGATTGACACAGACAAACAGGCAGAAAAAACAGACCAGACCAACCAATATTCCTGTAAATCTTCGATTTTGCAGGTAATAAAACAAACTCGAGGAGTTCATATAACACTTTACCCCACGTGGTCTTGGGGCGGGGTCTATGACCAGCAAATTTGATTGGTCGTGATGACATAAACTGCTGTAATATTTTGTCCAAATACTGCTAAATGGAAGGGTTTATTTTGAAAGTGCCAAAAAGGCGAATTGTGTTCTAAAATTTCGTGTTCAAACATAAAATTCAATTGAAATAAAACAATGATTTTAGAGGTTTTCGGGGAAAAAAATCTATTTCGGAAGTTTACCGCCGTTTATGCAGCATCTTTCACACCACCTTATTTAACATATTACATTAGTTATTCGTTCGTGCCTGTTTTTTGCATCCTTTATGACGTCGCTAAAAACAATGAGTTTCCTATTTAGAGTGATTTTCAATTTTTTTTGATTGCCAGATGGACGGAGAGGAATGAATGAAATGCTTTAACTCCACTTTTAACTTTGAGTGCATCAGGTAAAAATCAGGAGTATTACCGGATAATTAGGTTATTGTTAAAAGGCGAGCTTAATACATAAAACAACATTGCTGCCATGATTACCTGAGCAGTAAGGGTTGTTGAATACAGCTTTGTCATTGTTGACTGGACTGATGTTTAAATCTAAAGATTAATGCAAATAAGAAAACTGTTCAGCAGTAATAATTACACACTATACAGTCACGTGAAAAAATAAGTACACCCCATGTAAAGTTTTGACTTTTTCTACATATTTCAACATACAGCTATTTGATCTTCATTCCAACAATATTGATAGATAAAGGTGATATAATATAACAAATATCATGAAACATTTACATTTTGTAGTCCATTGTATAATTTAAATAAACATAAAGGCAAATTTCGCATTTGGAAAAAGTAAGTACACCCTGACATTTATCACTATTTCAAATACCTAAAATTAGAATCAGGTTCACCAGCTCAGGTGCAAATGATTAGAACATTGACTGAGAGGATTTTGGAGGAACCTGTCTTCGTTAAACCTCAGACATTTCGTTTGGTTTGCTCTTTGTTGTTGAAGTGTGCGGCGTCACCATGCCTAGATCAAAAGAGCTCTCTGACGCCTTCAGAAAGAAGGTTATAGATGCCTACGAGTCTGGGAATGGATTTTAAAAGATCTCCAAACAATTGGAAATCAATCATTCGACTGTCCGGAAGATCATCTACAAGTGGAGAAGATTCCAAACAACTGCCAACTTGTTCAGGCCAGGCCGCCCAAGCAAGTTCAGCCCGAGAGCAGACCGCAAAGTGCTGAAAGAAGTCTCGAAGAACCCCAGAATGTCATCACGGGACCTTCAGGTAGCTCTTGCCACTGTTGATGTCAAAGTGCACGAATCTACGATTAAAAAGAGGCTGCACAAATTTGATCTATATACATGGGAGGTGTGCCAGGAGGAAACCTTTGCTGTCCAGAAAGAACATCGGGGCAAGACTAAAGTTTGCCAATGAACACCGAGGCAAAGACAGCACTTCTGGAACAATGTGCTCTGGACAGATGAGTCAAAGGTAGAGCTATTTGGCCACAGTACCAGAAGACATGTTTGGCGAAAACCAAAGACAGCATTTGACAACAAGAACCTGATACCAACTGTAAAGCATGGTGGTGGAAATATTATGGTTTGAGGCAGCTTTGCTGCATCAGGGCCTGGGCAGCTCATCATCATAGAATCCACTATGAATTCTTCATTGTACCAGAGGGTGCTTGAGGATAATGTGAGGCCATCTGTCGGAAAGTTGAAGCTCAACCGAAGGTGGACCTTGCAACATGACAATGACCCTAAACATACCAGTAAATCCAGCAAGGAATGGCTGAAAAGAAAGAAATGGAGGGTTCTGGAATGGCCAAGTCAAAGCACGGAACGAAATCCCATCGAGATGTTGTGGGGGGATTTGAAACGAGCTGTGCCTGCAAGAAACCCCTCAAACATCGCACAGCTGAAAGAATTCTGCATGGAGGAGTGGGCAAAAATTTCTCCCAGGCGATGTCAGAGACTGGTAGACAGTTAGAAGAAACGCCTACTTGAGGTTGTTTCTGCCAAAGGGGGCAATACCACCTATTAGAGTCAAGGGTGTACTTACTTTTTCCACATGCGAAATTTGCATTTATGTTGATTTAAATTATACAAAGGACTACAAAATGTAAATGTTTCATGATATTTGTTATATTATATCACCTTTATCTATCAATATAGTTGAAATGAAGATCAAATAGCTGTATGTTGAAACATGTTGAAAAAGTCAAAACTTTACATGGGGTGTACTTACTTTTTCACGTGACTGTACATATATATATATATTGTATACAAGATCGAGGCTCGTGTAAGAGCTAACATCAATCACAAAAAAAAACAAATGGACACACAAAACATACAATAAAGGGAGCGGGAGACAAGATGGGGAGAGAGAGGGAAGCACACAGGTGCAACAGCAGAGAACAAGGACATTGGGAGATCTGTGGGAGGGAGAGGGCTTGGGGGGAGGAGGCATGGGAAGGGAGGAGTGGGAGAGGTAAAAACAAATGGAGCCTGCTCGGACTTCCTGGAAAGAAGTCGGTATTTCAATAAAAGTGGATCTGGGGTGAATTAACGGGGGTAGAAAAGATCAAGGTTTTGGATGGGGGAAGATAAGACAAAATTTATCCATTATCTACCTCATATCCTTCAACTTCATTCAAGTAAAATTGTACTGACATCTCCCATTATCTTTGTCCTGGATGGGATTTATGAACAAACTTCTCCATTTGCATGAGATTAATGATAAAAAAAGAAATGCATTGTAGCACCAATAGCAAATGTGATGCTCAAGATTGGTTTAGCACATTTTGTGATGCTATGATGCTTAATTGAAGTTTATATTGACAAAATGGGTGGCAGGATACCCTTGAGGTATCCATACCCACCTGTAAGCTGTCCAGCCAGGGCTCGCATCTCGACACAGCTATAAACTGTCACTTTGGTGTTCCACAGGCAGGGCGATACCTTATTTGTTTTGAGATGTTAAAATATTCCACGGTGTTCTTCGGGAAGAGTGGTTGAGTTGTCGCCATCATTCTCGTTAAATTCCAAATTCCTGCTCTGGCCTAAAGGAGGCACTGCATCATCAGCACTGGCCCGCCTCCAGTAATGATGTAAACCTACAGCCTGCACATGCTGCCACTCAAAATAATAATAACACCTAGACGTGCCACTTTATCACGGTGGACACTTCAGATCGGGTTCCATGCTGTCCCACTTTGATCGGACAAATGACCCATGACGTCATCTTTATAAAACTGAATTCAGAATTGGATTTTTAAAAATCCCGATTCAAAACAATTTTATAAAATGGCTGCCAAACTATGTGACCTATGACATTTCAATTATCAAACTATCATACTAAAATAGGCAATTTGGTGTCTGTATGGCTGCCTGGCTTTTTTTTGACCGCCATACATTCAGTCGTTACTTATCCAATCTCAACAAAACTTGACATGGAGCCGAAGGGTCACATGATGGAGCTTGTAGCAATCTAACCCCCCCCCCCCCTCTTCCCAAAGGGGATTTCCACCTTGGACGACCTCCGTGTTGAGGTGTATATATCTGTATTAAGATAGTTTATTGTGACGTTTTTCTGAGGCCGTTTCTAATAACAAAAGTAACAAGAATGAGCAATCAGAGATTGCAAACCCTCGCCAGGATGTATTTTCCGTGGTTTTTAAGGCTTTTGTGTTAAAACAAATATGGCGGCCGAAACACGTGACCGTTTCATCGTTTTTCATCGAAATAGCGTGTAGTTTCGGAGAAGAAGATCCGAGTGTTTACATATAGGCCTCAAGCTGAGGCCTGAAATAGTGCCACAAAAGAGAGTTTCGTTCCGAACTCGTGGGACTACGATTTCTATGCATTTTTTTATTGTATATAACATGCCTGACCTTGTGTTAAAAGTTTAACTCTGAAATCCTGCCAGTTTCCGTGAACGACCACGTCAAACTGGGTCATGTAGAGTCAAAAAGGAGGATTTTTAGCTCCGGTGCCGACTTTGCGGCCTGGTATCTCCATCAGTACATATCATTCAGCCTAGGAATTTATGCTCGGCACAGACCTCCCATGGTTCTGTGGCCCTGCCAGTTTTGAAGGCTCTTACTTACGCGCGCATCATACAGCGGAAATGTAAAAAATGTACTTTTGTCGTACGTACGTACTGTAAAATTCAATGAATTTCTCCGAAATTAACCCAAAATATTTTCGAAACCATCAGAGATATCCTCTCGAAAATGGGTAAGCTTGGCATATGGAAGGGATACTGCTTATTGACATTTCGTGGTTGTCTGGAAAACAACTGATGAAGGGGGCGACACTAAAAATGCCTCCAGATGCATATGGGGACCGCATGATGACCAGGGATAGCATAGTGAATGTAGAGTAGGGAAGCTTGGTATTATGGTCGGCGGTATGAATCCGATGAATACATGATAATCCATCGATACAATAAGTATCAATCCATAGATAATAATAAGGCACACACCTGAAGTAAATCGCATGATAGTTTATTCACCGTCGTGTCAATACGCAAAGATACAGGCTTCGATGTATGCGAAAATTCTGAATGTCCACGGGCTCAAGCAGCACAAATCTTCTTAAAATTTCAAGGCAATCGGATGAAAATTGAGGATTTTAGAAATTCGACAAAGTTGGTGAACTTTGGCCTATGTTGACCTATTGACATTTTGATCCCAAAAACAATAAGCTTCTTGCTTATGATCAACTCTACCATTTGGTGAAATCTCGTGAAGATCGGTTGAAAATTGTGACCTGTAGGTGCCTGACAAACAGACAGACAGACAAACAGACAGAATAACGCACAAGATCAAGCAATATACTTGAAAAATCTCAGGTAGAATTAATCAGCAATTATTTAGCTCAGGTAGAACAGCAAGGTGATCGTGAGCATTTTATTATTAAAATTAGTATACAGTGCACGTTTTTATGCCTCCGCAGGACGGTTGTCCGTCCGGTTGTCGGTCCGTACCAGACTTTCGTTTCCAGAATAACCGCTTATGGGATTGGCTTGGTATGAACTGTAATAATTGGTATGATAACAAAATTGGTATGAACTGTAATGCAAAGATGAACTGGTTCGATTTTGGGTTGAAAAGGTCAAAGGGACCATGGTCATGTGGCCTTTAATTTAAAATCTTGGTTACCACAACAACTTGTGGACGAGAGAAGGGATTTCAATCAAACTTGACAGTAAATATCGCGGATGCTTCTTCATGGTGGTCGAACCCTTCCCCCTCCTTCCCCCAATGTAATTCGGGGGCAAAATCTTCCCCATTCTGTCCTGCTGCCCGGATTCGTCAGGTCAGCGCTTTATTAGGGCCAGAGTGCCGATTGGTCCCCATGGACCGTCCCTTTCCCTCTTGTCCCTGTTTCTCTCTTTCTCCAACTCTGACGTGGCCCTGACTTCGTGAAGGTGGGTCACACCATCCTCGATGTGGGGGATCTCTGAGTCGTTTCTGGGAGATCGATCCGCTGTCTTTGTGTCACGGGCTTGTTCGAGAGAACTGTCCGAAGTGATACAACAACAACCAAATTTGATACAACAATGGCCTGCTGTGCAAAGATGGACAGATTACATTTTTGGGTGCAACAGGACATGTGCCCTTTGAAAATATTTTTGCAGATCATAACTCGAGTTTGAAACATCTGAGGTTTTACCTCTGTCATGTGACTTTTAATCGAGATCAAACGTAAACAGTGGGTTGACATCGAACGCAGGCGGACGCATATCCAATATCACCACCGATGCAGACATTGTACAACAGAGCTCGTTTCGTCCCACTCTGCACAATAACATGGGGTATAATTAGCAGTGCAGGTAGATCCTAGACTTGTGGAGGTAGATCCTAGACTCGTGGAGGTAGATCCTAGACTCGTGGAGGTAGATCCTAGACTCGTGGAGGTAGATCCTAGACTCGTGGAGGTAGATCCTAGACTCGTGAAGGTAGATCCGAGACTCGTGGAGGTAGATCCGAGACTCGTGGAGGTAGATTCTAGACTCGTGGAGGTGAATCCTAGACCCATGGAGGTGTATCCTAGACTCGTGGAGGTAGATCGTAGACTCGTGGAGGTGTATCGTAGACTGGTGGAGGTGTATCGTAGACTCATCGAAGTGTATCGTAGACTCGTGGAGGTGTATCGTACACTCGTGGAGGTGTATCGCAGACACGTGGAGGTGTATCGTAGACTCATGGAGGTGTATCGTAGACTCGTGGAGGTGTATCGTAGACTCGTGGAGGTAGATCCTAGACTCGTGGAGGTGTATCATAGACTCGTGGAGGTGTTGGTGAACTCGACGTTGACCAGATGTTGGTGTCTGTTGGCAAGATTGTGATACTCACCGTCCAATTGCAGCCACGTCTGCAGGCATTCGCGATATTTACTCCATCTAAGAGGCGTAAACGGCGAAGTTATGTCATTCACGACGTGTTCAAAGTGCATGAAGCACTTTAAACGCGATTTTCCCGAGGCCATGACTAAACATTCAGCGTGACATGGGCGCCGCCATTTTGTATGTCGTGTGCCCCAAGCAAGTGTTCTGATAGGCCTAGATTCAAAATTAGTGCCTTCGATGCAAGACAAAGTAGTGCGACATAAACGCGTGAAAAACTTTCAAACTGGCAGGATCTGTTAGTTAAACGTTTTGTATGTGCTATAACTCGGCACATACTTAGATTACCAGTGATTATTTTTTAGTCTCTCTGACCTCGGAACGGGATTGAACGATACACGGTGTCAGCTTGAGGCCTAATACTGAATGAATGACTGAATGACTGACTGCCGGACACCTTGCAATGCTAATACCTCACCTGAACTATGTTCCATGTGAGCTAAAAACTATAAAAAGGTAGAGAAATGGTTGGGAGTGGGAAGGAGTTTGAGAGGGTGAAAGATAGGGGGTTAAGAAGAAGTAGAGCAAAGGGAGGGATAATTGGGAGGAAATTTGATTATGAAGAAGAAGAAGAAGAAGAACCACCGTTAGAGGCCATTTTTGGGCACCTTGGTCGTCTTTTTGAAGCAATGTTTTATGGCCGGATGCCCTTCCTGCCCCCAACTCTGTTAGTCGCCTCTTGCGACACACAGGGAATTACCATTGAAATGGTACTCAATTTGCCGACCTTGGAAGGATGACAGGCTGAGTCAACCCTCCTGGCGTTAATTCAGCGATCGACCGGGATTCAAACCCAGGATCCTAGGATCCCAATCCGGCACCCTAACCGCTAATCCAACACCGGGCTCTGGGATAAAAGCAGGGGATTAAAAGGGGGGGGGGGAGGGGGAGGGGAGGGTATGAGGCATCATCAAACTTTCCTCAAAACCCATGTACATTTTCCATATAATGAGGGAAGAGTCAAATTCAAATTTGACAAAAGCGTAAAATTAAATACAAAATTCATACTATACAGACCTTTGTCGTCGTAGTCCTTTGGATGCCATTAATGCTACGTTAAGAGAGCCTATGTTACTAATTCTTGCTGTTTTAATGCCAGGAACCCCATGCGAGCTATCAGGACCCAATGAGATGCAACAGCCGACATAGCCAGGTCATCTCGACGCCAAGCCACATGAAGTCTTGTTTGAGTAGTTACTCCGACAGCCTGGATCATAGACATCCCGCTTCCATGGAGGCGTTATGGAGCAGTCTCACGAGGAAGATAACTTTGTTCGACGTTGTTCCATGTTTTTACAATCGCCAGGCTGTTGGTTTGTTTATGTCTGTCTTTGCTTTCCTATCGATGCAATATGAACATCAGAGCATTCAGGCTCAGCATCCATCAAACACGTTGGCATCCATCAGAATCCTTCCCTTCTCTTTGATCAGACCACTTCCCAACAGTCTTACTCCATTAAGAGCATATCACAAGTTCATAAAAGCTCCAAGCATGTCCAAAGTAGTTTATTTAAATAATGCAGTTATGCAACGTACAAATATAATGGACGATACACCCATACTGTACACTTTCACGGAAATGGAATTTCCTCATTTTAAGCAACACCACTAATATTAGGTTTTTTTGTTTTTTTTTTGCCAGAATCCCTCCTTGCTTTTTGGACAATTTTGTTACAACTGCCAAACCAAAAGTGAAGCAGCAAACCAAGAATTCCGTAAAGAAAATGTTCCGTATAAGAATCTACATTTGTGCATACACAGACACAATACACACCAACAGGGCCTACCCTTGTATAACTGTATGTCCAATTAAGTGAATAGCTATAAATAATAAAATAAATAGCATCTACCTGGCAAATCTGAACAATAACCTAATGCTAATGTAAACAAGGAAATGTGCAATCTACAAGTTAATTAAGCTTTGAGATGCTTTAGAAATGTAATACATAAATGAAACCTCTAGTTTTGTTTGGACACGTGATCCTCAGAACAAAATTGCAGGCGTCCTCATGTATACGTAACTTTGTTTCTGCTTGACATCTGGGTCATAATGATCGATAAAATCATTGCCAAAGCTCGGAGGTGGTCGACGACATGCGAAAGGAGGACGTAAAGCAGACAAACCCGAGTGGAAGAATCGAAGTGAAGCCAGAGGCTGTTTGAGATCCTCAGTTATCATTTTTCACACAATCCGACCGCATGTGAAAGTTTTCTTTCCTTTCTTTTTATATTCCTTAGGATTGCAACTGTCACAACGTCCACATATCAAATGCGCTGCTTCCGGCAGACGCAGCGAGCACCACAAAAAGCTGAAAGTCGCATCCCTCGTACAAAACTAGACTGAAAGAAAGAAACCCGTGCTATGTACACACACAACTTGGTAGGAAGCACAACGGATCTGTTGTAGAATTCCTCCTTCAAGAGTGGACTTCCTAGCCACAGGTACCCTGATGAAAAATGGCAGCGCAGAATACAGAGCGAACTATGGATGCAATGTACCGCTGTGGACTGCAGCTTCCAGTCCCTTGCACCTTATTCTCAACGCATGAGAGCAAATTGTTTGAAAGTTTCAAAAAGTATAGGAAAAATACATTGTGGCAGAGCAGGTGCCATTCCAAATGCTTTGAAAGAACAATATGTAACCCATAAGGAAATGACTATAATCATAAGTACATCTGGCACAAGGGAGGTTCAGTATTGTTCTGATGATATTCCGGATAGATTTACAACACCATCAATGCCAAAGCACAACAGGGAAAAAACAAACAAAACAAAAACATGTTGCTCATTTCTGGTGGAGTTTTTAAGTGGAACAACAAAAGGCGGAAACATCATGGCATCATAAACTGCGATATCATAGAGAAACTTTCAGCTCTTATTACGACAGGTGGCGCACCTGTGAACAACAACAACATTGCATTTACATTGCATCAAAACTGACTGCGATGACAAGGTAGATTTAATGAAGAGCCAAAAGGCCATGGAAAGTCGTTTTTCATTGGAGGAAAATTCTCAGCTGATATTTTAAGCGAAGCCGGCTCGGTGTAATGTAAATTGCCCGGAGTTATTCTTCAATACAGCTCTCCACAAAGGTACTACAATGCACCCTTTTCACACCGCAAAGTGTCAGATAGCTCATACGTCACGCAATCACCTTTGTTGCTGTTGAACCTTGGGGTCGACTCTCTATCAGACGATAAATTCTCATCTGGGTGTTTTGCAGGTGGGGCGATACATCGATGAGTATTCTTCGAGAGTGAAGCCATCTGCCAGAAGGGGTGTTTAGCTTGGGACCAGTCCGCAATCATTAGCTGGTGGACTTTAAAGATCCCACAGGGTCGTTCATCGAAGAGCGGCCGAGGTCTCCCTGGAAGTCTGGCTAAACTCCTACCCGGGTCTACAGGTGAGCAATAACTGTGCCATGTTGTGCCGAACCCGTGTGCACGACCAGTCGTTTCTGTTGTTTTACCCTCCCCTCATCATTACTTTCTTTGCATTGTTGCATCCGTTCCCTCTTCACCATCCTGCCATTGTAGTATTTAATGCGACAAAACACCGTATCCATTCACTTTGCAGTGTGAGAAGAGCAGAATAATCTACTTACTTGGGCATTTATGCAAAGTGTTTAAAGTTTCTGAAAATGCCGGACAACTCTCAACAAGAAATGGCATATACCAGACCCACCCTGCTTGTTGATCGGGCGTATGGAAAATCCTGGAAAAATCACCATAAGTCAATAGCAAAGGAACAATCTTGGAAGAATGTGTAACAACTGGAAAATTCAATCACAATTAATGATTTCCATTAAAATATCTGTATGGTCAAAGTTTAAGGACCACCACAAGAACCTCAGCATCAAAGGTCCACTTATGTAACGTAGGTCAAAACACAAATTTTCTACACATGTTATGGGTGCCTTACTCTTTGGGACTCAACAATTCATGACTCTGAGAACTGCTTTTACTATCGAGTTGGTGAACAAACGTAATAATGCGAGGACAGGGCTGGTCACCCACGGTTGATGCTTTGTTATTTTGCAGAACATCCATTTTGAAATTGTAGTGTCTGCTGATCCAGGCCAGGAGGCAAAATGAGACAGAAAAGATAGTGTGCTGAAGGAGTGCAGTCCGAGAGCTTTTCATCAGATGGTAATGGAGGATGGGCACGGATTAGCAAAGAAAAAGTAACTTCAAAAACCTTCTGTGAGTGAAACTGTCTCGAAAAGTTACAGAAGACGAGCCTTCAAAATCACTTATCCACGTCTGTCTCCGAAATTGCCGCAGTTGTTGGTGCAACAAGTCGATGCGAGGTTGAAATCCTGGCATCCCTTGGCGAGTCGAGTTGAGAAGGTTTAAACAGTTTCATTGTCTCATTGACTCTCGCAGTGCAGTGAAATCTCCAGGCAAAAGAGAAAGGAGAAAGGTCAGAAATGTTACATCATCTCACCATTGCATGGTTGGCCATGTTATGTTTCTCGGCTCCAACTTCACAGCATCTCAGTTTTAGTGCACCTCCCGTCTGGGGTTTCAGCAGTTGGCTGGCTTGCCAAATAGAAAGGTATGTTCCATTCCAACTCAGCTCTCCCAGCTCATGCAGGCGATGACTTGCTGTAGTTTAGCAGCGAGACGTTGCCGTCGGGCATGTTCATCTTTCTCCAAAGCCAACAGCAACTGGGGTTCAAGGTGAAGAGAAGACCAGACAGACACTAGAGAGCGATCGTGATAATGACTGTGCATTGAAGGAGAGGGGATTGCTCAGCAGTGATGTTAAGCACATGTGCCAACACTGAAATCTGGCATAAAGGGGGGGGGGGGGGGAGAGAGAGAGAGAGAGAGAGAGAGAGAGAGAGGGAGAGAGAGTGAGAGAGAGATTTACATGAGAATATGTTACACATTGCGAGGTGTTAGGAGAATATCTGTAAATCTCAAGAGAAATTCCGATTAAGGTATGCTGTATTTTGATTCGCAGGTTTCAAAAAGTAATCATCACGTGTCGAAGCAAGGTGGTGCAGAGGCAGCATGCTGGGTCCATAACAGAGAGATCAAAGAATCCAAGCCGTTCTCTGCTTGGAGCTTTGCTTAAAGTTCCGGGATATATCAGTCACATCTGAGCTGCTTGGTGCTGGGTTTGATTCCTAGCGGGGTTGAATTTGTGACACTGCAATTGCAATTCTGGCACGGCTTAAGCAACAACTTAAATGTGGAGAATTCAGTGCTTCATGGTGGTGGGAGACCTTTTTCACCTCTTGGGATTGCTGAGACTGCGCAAAAACTTGCTGCATCAATACATTCCATCGTAGCGAATCAAGTGACAAACATTGTCGCTACAGAAAGCCGATCTAACTGAGGGAAACCAACAGCTGTTCAGCAAATCAAAGCCCAACATCAATCTTATTACCTCTGCCACCGCAGGCGGACAGAGGTTATGTATTCACCCTTGTTTGTTTGTTTGTCTACGATAAGGATATCTCAAAATGGGAAAAACTTGGTGGGCAGGTTAGGTGTGTGACAGGGAGAATTGAATGAATTTTGGTGAAGATTCGAATCCTGATCCCGATGAGATACTTTTTAAGGGATTCTTCATCATTGAGTGATGGGACCAAAGTCGATATATCAAAACGTTGTGGATGACTTGTGCCAAAACTAGGTGGATGAGTTGAATGAATGAATGATCGTTTTAAGGCCATTTTTCCCACTAGAACTGGGGTTAGGCTTGCAGACCCCATGACAAACATGGTTCCCTGTTTGAGGCAATGTTTTTATGGCCGGATGCCCTTCCTGACGCCAACCATTAGTCGCCCTCTGTGCAGGGATACGGTGTACCGATTCTAAATCGGGGTACATCCCAGGATCATTCATCCCTGCAAGCTGGTACTCAATTTGCCGACCTCGGAAGGATGACGGGCTGAGTCAACCTCCCTGGCGTTAATTCAGCGATCGACCGGGATTCAAACTCAATATCCGAGGATCCCAAGCCTGCACCCTAACCGCTAAGGCAACACCAGGCTTAGGTGGATGAGTTGGATAGGTGAAAAGAACAATCAATCTGATTAGATTTCGGTTCAGGTTCGAATCCAGATCCGGCCTATCAGTGGGATACAAAACGTAAAACTGTTCAGCCTGGCGGAGGTGTGTGCACTACCGAGTTGTTGTTCCAGTTTGAAATGTATAAATCTTTCATCCCAATGTATCTGCCTATCCAAAAACAACCGAGTGATACACAGTCCTGTCAAGATGTCTTTCTTTTTCTTTTGCTTTCTCAAAAGACATAACCACAATAAAAAATTAATGTGGTAAATTAAAGTACCTGAAATTCATTCACCATTCACGGAAGCCTCTTCTCAGTGAAAGTCAAATGAAAGCCCGCTTGGAGTTTGCAAAAAAGCACCTAAAGGACTCTCAGACTGTGTGAAACAAGATTCTGTGGTCTGATGAAACCAAGATTGAACTGTTTGGCTTCCGTCTGGCCACTCTGCCATAAAGCTTAGATCGGTGGAGTGGTGCAGTGATGGTTGTCCTTCTGGAAGTTTCTCCCATCTCCACACAGGATCTCTGGAGCTCAGCCAGAGTGACCATCAGGTTCTTGGTCACCTCTCTTACCAAGGCCCTTCTCCCCCCGATTGCTCAGTTTTGCCGGGCGATGAGCTCTAGGAAGAGTCCTGGTTGTTCCAAACTTCTTCCATTTAAGAATTATGGAGGCCACTGTGCTCTTGGGAACCTTCAATGCAGCAGAATTTTTTTTTTAGGCTTCCCCAGATCTGTGCCTCGACACAGTCCTGTCTCTGAGCTCTGCAGGCACTTCCTTCGACCTCATGGCTTGGTTTTTGCTCTGATATGCATTGTCAGCTGTGAGACCTAATATAGACAGGTGTGTGCCTTTCCAAATCATGTCCAATCAATTGAATTCACCACAGGTGGACTCCAATCAAGGTGTAGGAACATCTCAAAGATGATCAAGAGAAATGGGAGGCACCAGAGCTAAATTTCAAGTGTCATAGCAAAGGGTTTGAATACTTATGTAAATGTGATATTTCAGATTTTGCTCTTTAATAAATCTGCAAAACTTTCTAAAATCCTGTTTTCCTTGGGGTATTGAGTGTAGATTGATGAGGGAAAAAATGAATTTAAACGATTTCAGCATAAGGCTGCAACATAACAAAATGTGAAAAAAGTGAAGGGGTCTGAATACTTTCTGAATGCACTGCATGTCTGTTCTCTTCAGCAGGTCTTACAGTTTGGGCCATCACCCATCTATATATGGATAGTGACAAAATGGCCCTTTTCCGTAAGAGTGCCATGGCAAATCCACTCAACCACAAACAGGTCAGCCTGGTGCTTTCAGCTGGTGTATATATAAAGGAATAGTGAAATCCATAAATTAAATCCATATTCATTGCCAAAGTCAAGCAATTCTGTTCCAATAATTGATGTGATTGTTGAATTCCTTTTTAACGTTCATTATCTTGACACGGTGCTGAACTGAACACGTGCGCCAATCAGTCGAAGGTTTGCACCAAAATCTAGAGGTCAAAGTGGACGTGTCATGTACTTCTGATCCAGTCTGCCTCCAAATCTTGCTGGCTAAGCTCTCTTCCTCTATTACTCAAAACTCTCTCTGTATGTGCCTCATGGATGTCTTCTGCATTGCCTGATGTATGACATTCTTCTTGGCATGATCCCATTTATTCTCAACATGCAGCCTGGCATCTCCCCAGTGCAGCACCATGGGACAAATGTCGCTAGTGATGTATTCGACTGAACAAAGTGCATTTCATGAAAATTATCTTTCCCACAATTTGCTGATATTTAATTCCTATATCAAACATGTTCCTCACACCAGTGACAAATGGGCAAGCAGCTGCATCCTTTCCAAGGAAGAGTGGAAGCCAGTTCATTGAATGCACATGAGATTAAATTTAGGCTTAATGGTCTGCCTTATTACTTATCTTCTCTTATATTGTCACCTTTCTATGAATAAGGTGCGGTCCCTTGAGCATCTTGGTCTCACTATTACTCATTACCTGTTCAAGGCCGACTACAGGCAGGCTACAAAGAACCACCTTTCGAGGCCATTTTCCCCAGCAGGGCAGGGGTTGGCCTTTTTCGGGCACCGTGGTCCCATTTTTGAAGCAATGTTTTATGGCCGGATGCCCTTCTTGCCGCCAACCCTGTTAGTCGCCTCTTGTGACACACAGGGAATTACTAGTGAACGGGTACTCAATTTGCGGACCTCGGAAGGATGACAGGCTGAGCCAACCCACCTGGCGTTAATTCAGCGATCGACTGGGATTCGAACCCAGGATCCTAGTATCCCAAGCCAGCACCTTAACCGCACCAGGCTTGGGCAGGCTACAAGGCCAGATGCAAATTAGGAAATATTCTCTCAGTCGCAATATATTTTATATCGTACTTCTCTCAACTATGAGCATGTACTTCTACATCCGTTTTGTGCACTCATGGAGACAGAGTTGGCAGACTTCTGAAAGTCATCAGCATTATAAAAAGAGGTTAAATGACATTGCATCAACCTGATGTGCAAGTTTTTCTTTCACCTGCACATAGTTTAATCCCTTTTCTTGCACCTGTGGTGTGACTTACTGCTATCTCATGTCATCACTAATACTGATCAATTTAACCGTTATACCCTTCATATACTTGTTAGTTGGTATGTCCTCAGTTTGCCAGTCTATTCCTCAGTGTACAATCGTCAATATGATAACTTTCCATTGTCTCTCATGTCCCACTTTAAAAGTCACAACACAGTGCCATCCATAAGTATTGGAACAATGAAGTCAAATTTGTTATTATTGCTATATCCTCAATAAATTTGAATTTGACATGAAAAATTAATATGAGGCAAGAAGAGAGAAGGTCAGATTTTATTTATTGGTACTTCTATGGAAATATGTTTTACCATTGTAGAACAATAGCACTTTTTAATGTTCCATCTCCGCATTCACCACCCCCACCCTTCCCCCCATTTTCGGTAAGCATAAGTATCGGAACAGATTAACTTAAAGTAAAATAAAGTAGTATAATATTATTTGTTGCATATCCCTTGCATACAATAACTACATTGAGACTGTGACCCATCGACATCACCAAACTTTGGTATCTTCCTTTGAGATGCTTTGCAAAGACTTTACTGCAGCCATTTTCAGTTGTTGTTTGTTTTGGGGGGTTTCTGACTTTAGTTTCCTCTTCAGCAAGTGAAATGAATGCTCAATTGGATTCAAATTAAGAGATTGACATGGCCAGTGTAAAACCTTCCACTTTTTTCCCCTGATGAACTCCTTGGTTGTGTTGGCAGTGTGTTTTGGGTCATTTTATTGTACTTTCACAGACAAAATGTTTCTGTACACATTAAAATTCATTCTGCTGCTGCCGTCATTAGTTATATCATCAATAAAGATGAGTGAGCCAGTTCCAGAGGCAGCCATGTAAACGCAAGCCATGAAATGACCTCCAACATATATATATATATATATATATATATATATATATATATATATATATATATATATATATATATATATATATATATATATATATATATATATATATATATATATAGCCTGGCGTTGGCTTAGCGGTTAAGGTGCCGGCTTGGGATCCCAGGATCCTGGCTTCGAATCCCGGTCGATCGCTGAATTAACGCCAGGGGGGTTGACTCAGCCTGTCATCCTTCCGAGGTCGGCAAATTGAGTTCCAGCTTGCTGGGATGAATGATCACGGTGTGTACCCCGACTCAGAATAGGCACACTGTATCCCTGCGCATCGTAAGAGCGTGACCAAGGGTTGGCGTCAGGAAGGGCATCCGGCCATAAAAAAACATTGCCTCAAACAGGGAACCATGATTGTCATGGGGCCCGCAAGGCTAACCCCCGCTCTAGCGGGGAAAAATGGCCTTAAAACGATCATTCATATATATATATATGTCAAGTAGTAGATTTGTTATTGCCTAAAGTTCAGTTATAGACGTTGGTTGCTAATGTGTCATGATTTAAATGTTGTTTAAATCATGCTATTTTCATAAAGTTAATAAAGGGTTTTTGCTTCGTTTTAGTTTTGCTCGCTGAGGTCATGCTGGACAATTGTATACGTGTGCTTTTTTCGAGGCTGGTCGTAAAACCACGCCCACATGCGCGTGTTTTTACGTAATGCTAGTAGAATGACATGAACCTATCGTTAACCATATATATTTTGTTTTAATCACAGCAACGCATGACTCTGTATAAACATGCTTTGAATTACTCATGTACACAAACCCATAAAATATATGGGTTTGTTTGGCTAAGCATACACTCTTCTCTTTGTGAGTTACATTTCTGTTTTCTCGGAGCCCAGAGAAACATTTGGTCCGAATGATAAGGAAGGGCTGACTCCCCCGAATAACAGAGCGGATGACGGTGGGGGCTTGGCCCACCGGGGAGGAACCTCTCCCAGTTTTGTTTGTTCTCTCGGAGATTTTCTGATAATCGTATTCGTATATAAGTGAATGAGAATCAATGCGTTTTCAGGAAGGCTTGACTTGGCATGAGACTGGCTCTTGCTGTAGAGGTCTGTCTCCTCCGGATCTGTATAAGTTGGTTTTTAATTAATAAAGCTGCGTCATTTTTCAGGCTATTTGTGGACTTCTTTTCCAAACGAAGAGCTGATTCTTCACAGATGGTACCAGGAGTGGGGTGTCAACAGACGCGGAGGACGGGAAACGGAGCCCGAGGGACAGGAGGAAGGCTGACCTGAGGCCGGCGCCGGCACGTTGATTTGATTAAAGGTGGGAGTTGTTTTATATCAGAGGGCTATTATTCCAAATTCGTACCTTCCTCCCTCGCGCGGGTTCAGTCTCCTTGTCTTCCGCGCTGTCTGCACTCGAACAGAAATTGTAAGTAAAGGCTCATTTAGGCCTCAGAATGACGTAGCTTTGTTAAAGCCAGGATAAACAAGTAAGGACTTAACAGTAAGCTTAAAGTTACAGTTAGCACCAGGAGGGGAAAATGAGGTCGGACAGCCATATAGGCTGAAGCCAGGTGGCCAAGATTTTTCCAGGAAGGAACAGCCCAGAGACAAGATGGGGTATGCCATTGCATGCCAGGGAACGAAGGGCTGTGGCTAACTTAGATAGAAGGCCATAGGAACATAGAGGTCCAGATAGAAACAGGCCAGGACCTGGTGGACAAGAGAAAATAAATAAGCTCACAGGAAATGGGCCAGGTGGCCACAGGGTGAGAAGGACAGGAATGGTTTTTGAAATATTGAAATTTTAAGCATTGCAGCTATAGTTATTGAAGCTACAGGACAGAGGACAATTAAGTAAGCAGTTAAACAAGTAAAACAGCGAGTGATGCCGCTGGACCAGATACCAGACCAAGACCCCCCACCCCCCCAAGACCTGAGCTCAGTCCCGGGGCTCTAGGCAACACCCCCCACCCCCCCAAGACCTGAGCTCAGTCCCGGGGCTCTAGGCAACACCCCAACACCCCGCCCTGCCTTCCCTTTTTTCACCTCAACCAACCCCCGTCCAACCCGTCCCAAAAAAATCCTTTTCCTTGAATGAGAGACGTAACATGAATGAGCAAAGATTGTTTGGGAGTGGCTGGAGAAAGGCATGATTTGAGTCGATCTGAGTTTCGCGCGAAGTCTGGGAGACTTCTATGAGTATATGAATGAGGAATGAATGTATATTGGGATGTTAATTGACGTGTGTATCTAACCAATGTATTTGTCTGTATGACATATGCAAAGCAGAGGGTTTCGGTGTGAAGCTTTGTAAGTGGTCTGCTCGACATGGGGGAAATTCAGGCCGGGAATGTCCATTTTAGCGTCTATCCGAGAGAACAGGCGAGGTCCTGAACTGAGTCCGGATTTTCATCTGTTTGGGAATTGTTTGGGAAGCGAATTGATATAAATCGGGTCAGGAAAGCACTCGGAGTGCCCTTGTCAACCTACTGTTGATATGAAGCGGGTTTCTTGGAGATGGTTGCAGGATGGGCTGCTTTGTCTTTCGAGCGGCAGCCGGACGGAGGTTTGGAGTTTGTGGAACTGGAGGTTCAGAATTCGAATCAATATGTGTGTTTTACTTGAATCGAAGAGTTCATTCAATGGCAGATATTGTGGATTGTATGTGTGGGATGTATCGCTGAGGCAGCTCACCTTTGGAATTGGTGTCATATAGTGCATTTTGGGTCAGAGAGGTCAAGCGTCGGAGATCCTGTTTTTTTGCGATGTTTACGAGCTAGGGATGAGTTCTGACAGCTCAATGTTCTGACAGCTCACTACATGTCAGGTCGCAGATTTGTTATGACAGCTTTTCGCACTTTGTTATGACAGCCGACTGCATGTCCCAACGTGAGGTAAAACCCCGCCGTGAACGCGAATAGAGCGGCGTGCAGGGAGTGTTGGGATTCGTGTGGAGGCACGAGGGTGCGCGCCAAGACGGGGGGCGGCGTGGCGTCGTCGCGTTGAGATGGTTGTGCCAGGTCGATCGGCGATCTCTGAATTTAAATCGGATCTTTGTCATGTGTGTTGTGAAATTAACGTCTATCCGAGAATCCTGGCGATGTTCGTTTAATTAAAGTGTGGTACAAACCTGTGTTTCCGCCGTGCGGCTCCGTGGAAGTTAGAGTAGAGGGATATTGTGCGTTCGGGCAGGAACCGAGCGAGCCGCGAGTCACGGGTGTGCTGTATGAGACTTGCTCAGAGTGCCGGCGATAACTCGCCCACTCTCAGAGGAGGATGTGTGCCCAAATGCATTGTGGGTCATTTCGACTTTGCTGGATGTCGGACGTTCATGTCAGACGAGCCATGTCGGAATAGTGGCCGGCTGCGACATATATGCCAGGCAATGTCACAGGACGAATACGTTATAAGATGGATTTTTATTTAAGATGGATTTATAAGATGGATAGATGGATGGATTTATTTAAGATGGCTAAAATAAACGATTTCAAGACAGAGTAATTAATTTCCGGAGCCAAGTTCCAACAGGAAGTCTTGTTCATACAGTAAGGTACAGTGCGGAGTGGCGGCTGGAAGATGCATCGATGCATTTGTGTCGATCGATGCGGACACAGATTTAGTATGCTGGTAAGGTTAAGTTATTAAAATTGGAAATTCAATAATTTGAGCAGAAATGTCACGTTTCCAACAGAACGCTGATCCGAGGAAGGAGGACGGTTGAGGTTTCAACTGTCGGTATGTGGTGTGGCTTGTGCCAAGGTGTGGGCGCGAGGAGGTGTGTTGATGAAGCGTTGTGCGAACGAGGAAGGATGTGCGAAAGGTGTGCACCAGGTAGAGAGGTGCTGCATTGTAGAGCACGTACGGAAGTCCCTGGACGGATTGTGACGGTTGTTGGATTCGTAGGAGCTAGCATTTTGCGATGTAGAGCCTCAATAAGGGTCATTTGTCTGTCTGGATGTGGTTCTTGCAGGGAATGACGCCGGACTTGTATTATTTGCGAAAAAATAAAGCGCTGGTTACCCCAATTCGAAGTTTGACCTTTTAAAGTTTAGTTGACCTTTGTTCGAGATATGCAAGGGAAAGGTCAGAGGTAATTCACTAACCTTGGAAGAACGACAGGCGGAGTCAGTCTACAGGGTGTTGCTTTAACGACAGGATATATAGGACTTAAATCTGGAGAATATCGGGACATTATATTGTGGGTAAAACCAAAATCATGTACATAATTAGTGGACAGAGAATATCGAGTTTTTTGTTGTTGTGGAAGCGTCAGGTACAGTACGCTTGGAATTTAATTTAACCGAGCCGAGTACAGTGACGTGTTCGATCGAGCTGTGGGGATTTGAGATGGATTTGAGTCACGTTAAATGGAGGACAGTTGGGAGGATGAAGAGATGCAAGTAACGTGGATTAAATTGTGGTATCACGAGTTGGGTGCCAGAGATATTGTGGTTATTATAACTCGCTGATTATGGGGGCGCACCGAGTACAGATCGGGTTGCATGATGGAGCACGCATGCATGGATTTTGGCTTTGCGAGGCTCCAGATAGAAATTGGCATTTCGATGCTGTGGATTATATTGTGCCTGCCCGGAAAGGTGATGTCCTGTGCTGGGGCTGGCGACATGCCTCTGTTATTTGTTTGTCTGTCGGTCTGATTGTAAGTCTTTGGTACTGGGAGGGCTAATTGAGTGCTCAGGCGTCATTGTTCCATGGAGGCAGGAGCTGTGAGTCACAAAATGTAAATGTAACACAGAGAGATGAACAGGACAACAATGGAGTTTATATGGATGGGTTTGGGGCAGTTTCAATCTGACGATTACAGAGTGCTTTGTTCCGTTCACGAAACATGTAAAATTCATGGAGTTGAAGTAGTTTGCAAGAAGGCAGCAGAGTCAGTACTGGGATGCAACCTCGTCCAGGGGTTTTGGTCCAGCCTGCAAGGAGTCCAGGGGCTTGTTTTAGGGCTGGGTCGCCAAAAACGGGATGCTGTGCCCATCTGGATGTAAAATTATCCATCAAGGAAGGGGTGATGAAAAGTTATTTGTTTTAGTGTGAAGTAGGTTGGTTGCTTATTTGTCACAGTAAGATGAGAGTTGTGTTTTTAAGCTTGGTCTTTGAATGAATTGTTGCTTGGAATGTGTTGATTGGAAAAGTGATTTCTGATCGCTGATCCGATCTGGTTTTGAATTGTTTGATTTAATTTTGAGTTGATTGGAGGTAATAAGGATTTGTGTTGATTTCCTGATTTGAGTTCATCTGGAAACAAAGACAGATGGGATTAATGTGTATATCAGGAACATTTTGGAAAAGAAATATGGATATATGACATTACTAAAATATAACCAAGCAATTGAGAGTTCTTGGGTTAATGGGATATAAATAAATGCATCTACAAGTTGATGGTTTATAAAAATTTAGTTCTGGATGATACTTAAACGATGAACAATGTTGGCAATATACAAAGAATGTGACTTGTTTTTTGGGGGGAAAACATGTGGTTTAAAATTGGTTGGCTAAGTCTTAAAGATGGAGATGTTTTGCAGAACTCTTATGATTATTTATATGAGTGGTGGACTATTCCATGGCGAAGCAATTTTCAGTTTATTGAAAGTTGGATTTATATATATATATATATATATATATATATATATATATATTGTAACGGTTTTGAGAAGTGTGTAACGAATTTGAGAAGTGTAACGGTTTTTGAGAAGTGTAACAATTTTGGAGGGAGTGTAACGAATGTAAAATAATGGTTTAATATAACCACAGTAGAAAATAATATACAGATTTGGGACATTTTGTAAACTTTCAAATAATGAGAAGATTCAAAAAATTCATTTTATTTATTTCATGGAAAATATTTGGGTTGCAAGTGGAGAAGCATGGTATGGTATAAAAATAAAGAGGGAGTATCCAGGAAAAAGATGTTCAAGTGAACTTTGTGCTGTGAAAAGAATGTCGAGTTAATGGAAGTGTTTTGTTCGATTAAATTTGTTCAATTTGTGTTCAAATGACCATCGATGTTGGGGGCAAAGTTATGGGTGGATTTGGTGAGTGGTTGTGGGCAAACGAAGATTAATTTAGATTTATCATAGTTAAGGTCGAGGAAGTTGATTTGAAGCCAGAATTTCATTTGGATGCCAGAAAGGAGAAAGGAGATGCTGAAAGCCAGAAAGGAGATGCTGTTGTCTACTCTGAATGACAGGTGGCGGTATCCAGGGCGCTGAGGAGTTTGTTCACGTTGTAAAGTTTGTTTATTTAGTTTGTTTATTGTAGAGAAGAGTGCTTTTGGGATTCCGGAGCCAGAGTGGATAATTTGAGAGTAGTAGGTGGTCCATGTGAAGCTTGGGAGTGAACTGATTTGGGTTTAATAGGCACAAGCTGGTCTAAACAGGGTGAGGAGGATGGTGTGATTGATGATGTCAAAGGAGGCGTTGAGGTGAGGAGGATGAAAATGTTGAGGTTGCCAGCACCAGAGAGAAAAGGTCGCTGGTGATTTTGAGGAGAGCAGTTTCAGTACTGTGGCTGGAGCAGAATCCGGATTGGGACGTTTCATACAGGTTATTGGCAGAGTGGTGATGTTTGAGTTGAGTGGCCACAGCACGTTCCAAAACTTTTGACAGAAAGGGTAGATTGGAGATGGGTCTGAAGTTATTTAGGGTGTCAGGGTTTAGTCCAGGGTTTTTCCAGAATGGGGGTGAAGTTTCACGAGTTTTTGGGGAAATCGGTATGTGAAGCTGGATTAAGTTGGAACTGCTTGATGAGCCATGGAGATGGATTGGGTTTTGTTGTTGGTTGTCTGGGAGTTCGGTTGTTGCATTGCCAAAGGTTTCTGTGTGGTGGACACACTGGTTGGCTGTTGTCTTGTGTGACGTGGATGGAGATGTATGTGGTTGCGTGTGGCTGCCTGGAGTCGGGAAGACGGCTACAGTGGTTGATATTGGTTGTGGATTGTCCGGGGTGCTTCGATTTGCATAAAGGGTGAAGATTGGGATATTACATTATTTTAAGTAAGTATTGGTATGAGTAATTACATAAGTAATTATGAGTTATTATGAGTATTAGTTATGAGTAAGTGATTATTTTAGTAAAGTTACATGTTTCGCTGTGTTGTGGATCTGCGGACAAGCTAGTTTGATGGGTACCCTGGGGTCTTCGGCGTGTCTATGTGTTTGGCTATCTGTTACACCGGACTCTTGAATGGGTTTCCATGAGACGAATTTCAGACATAACAGTGAGAATCTATTTTGAGCGAATCACAGTGGGTGAGGAAAACATTGTGTGTGACCAGACACCAGAACTGACCAGAATTGAAATTGGAAGTAGACCAGGTTATTTCTATTATTTGTTTATTCGTGAAAATAAATAAATAATAGGGGGAGGTTAATGGAGGTTAATGGTGGTTTGTTTGTGTTAATGGAGGTTAATGGTGGTTTGTTTGTGTTAATGGAGGTTAATGGTGGTTTGTTTGTGTTAATTCTAGTTGAAACTCTCGCTGAAGTAATTTTCGTTTATTTTTATAATTTTATTTTTATTGATGTTGGAAACAGGTAATGGGATGCTGAGAGAAGGATTGAATTTAATTTGCATTGGACTGGATTAAATGGGATTGAATTTAAAAATTGAATATTGGATAAAATTGGATCCACTTGAAAAAAAGTGGATTAGGAAATTGGAGAAAAGGTGTTCTATGAAACTATGAATTGAATGAATTGAATCTATGAATTGGAGACCTGTAGACCAGGCGCTCCCAGGAGACTTGTGGACCAGGTGTTCCACCAGAGGAAAAAGACCAGGTGTTCGTGGAGCACTTCACCTGCAAGAACGCCTTGGAACCAAGGTGGAAGGGACCAGTCCAGGTGTTGCTGAATACACCAACGGCAGTCTTTTGCGAGGGCAAGACTTCGTGGATCCACGCCACGCACTGTAAGTTGGCCATACAAGCACCAGACACTACACCACAGCAACCACAGTAAGGATGGGCCTAATCATAGGTACAATACTATTGATAGCGACAGCAGCTAGGGGAAACTCCGATTCCAATAGATGCGAAAACGAAACCCGACACCTCACCGTAACATGGGGACAAAGAGTATCACTACCATGTTTCGAACAGAAAGCCCTGCACACAAATTGGGTGAACATAAATTGGCTAGCACTGTCGGCAGGGCCTGGACGCGTTGGCATGGTACTACAAAAGCAACGAGAGTTCCGGGAAGATGGGCAAGCTAGCATTAAGACCTTGGCCCAACCAGGATACAAATGGGGAACCCCTGATTTTAAGCTACAAACACGCACACGCCTAGGGAAAGACATGACCATGCAGGTCCGGTGCAGCGTCTGGACCCCTGGCGCGGCCGGTGGCGAAAAGAACTACATACGATGCAACGAATACATACTCACGCCGCAACCCCAGGATAAGGCCCCAAAGAGGGGGGAAAACACATATTGGAAAGTGGCCAGGGAGGTGGCAACAATTCAAAATAGGACACACTGCTGGTCGTGCATGCACTTTCCCCAAGCAGGCACCACAGGAATACACATGATAGTGCTACCTCTGTCCCTCAATGACCTCTGCTCACAACCTATCGATTCCCCATGTTTAGTCACCACGCTGGAAAGAGAAGGGGTTGACAACGGCAAGAGTTGCAATCGACAATTTAATTATCGCCCGCCAATGATTGCCCATGTGGCCGAGAGGCCTGCCCCCGTCTGGGTCAAACCACAGAAAGGGAGGGTCTGCCTCCAGGGTTCCGGCCACTTGCGTATGGGAGAATCAGAATGCGCCTACACTCTCCCCGGGAAGCTGGGACAAGGGAGCTCGGGGATTACATTACGAATAGTACTGCAAGATAAACACAACCACAACATAACGGCTATAATATTCTCTAGGGGGGTTAGTAGGATTAATGGGGTGGTAAAGGGACTCCAGTGCTTATCCACCCACCTGGTCCCACCCCATGGGACAATGTTTATATGCGGCGACAAGGCTTACCCCTATTTACCAAATAATTGGGGGGGCACATGTTATCTGGGTTCAGTCCTTCCTGACGTTGAGATACTGGATGAGCTAGACCCAAAGTCCTTGGACAGGCGTTATAAGAGGTCAGTCATGAACGAAGATGGAACCACTAAACTACACGGGAGTCTATGGGAAAAGGTGTTTGGTTTCTTCTTCCCAGGAGCGGGCACAGTCATGGATAGTTTCCGGATAGATAAATTGGCTTTGGCCCTAGAAAAGGTGGCAAACGACACCGCTACGGCTCATGACATACTATTGGATCGATCGGATCGCGCGCGAAAATTCTTATACATTTAGCTGGCTCACTGACTGGTTCCAGGGATGGACGGGCACCATAGTGAAGTGGTTATTGACCGCACTGGCTGTGATAATCGGGGTAGTAATTTGGGGGGCACTAATGAAATCTCTAGTCCTCCTCTGTATGAGAAAGTATTTTACAGGATGGAAAGTGAAGAAGCCGCCGACAACGACTATGGCTCTGACCACAGAGGCCGTCGACCTGAACGGGTCCTTCAACAAGGCAGTTGCGACCGGCGCTCCAGAAAATTGCATTGAATTTTGTAATGACTGTGATACTTGTGCGGATCCCATGTGGGAACTGGCTGCTGCCTGTAACGGTGTATGTAATGACTGTGATACTTGTGCGGATCCCATGTGGGAACTGGCTGCTGCCTGTAACGGTGTATGTGATGACTGTGATACTTGTGCTATAAACCCCTTGCGTGTACTGGCTAACGCTGCTTATGTATTACAAGCTGACAGCTGCACGCCCCCTTTAAACCCAACTATGGATCTGATTGCGACGCTGGGTCTGGCGGTCGAGGGACCCGACGTGGATATCCTAGACCCGCAAGCCGACCAGGCGCCCAAGGGAGACTTTGACATAAAGGAAGTTCCTCTCTTTGCTTCATATGTATTAAGTTCAAATGCTTCAAGTGAATCGGATTTTTACGCTCTGTACCCTGACCAGGAAATTGAGACACAAGATACTGACAATATTATGTATTCCCCAGAACAGCAGCACGTGAGGGACCTCATGGGCATGATCGTTGATTAACTTCGAAGATCTGCAAGGACTGGGTCTGCAAAGGGTGGGGGGAGCAAGTTCCGCAGGGGAGGTGGTGGCCCTCTGGCGGAGCAGAACCTCATCTGGACCAGACACCTTCGTTGTGGATCCGAAACGTTAATGGACTTTCATGTTCTGAGCCCTCAGGCTCCGAGCACGCACCACACGACACGTTCGCCAAATGCACGGGCGAGGCGCTTTGGGCGCACGATATGCCCTTGGGAGATACCCGCATTACAATTATTTTTTCAATACCCGCATTACACAATTATTTTTCAATAAAGCCCGATGTGGCACGTTGTCTCTTAAGATACTTTGTCTCGACGAGACAAGAGGAAGGAATGTCAAGTAGTAGATTTGTTATTGCCTAAAGTTCAGTTATAGACGTTGGTTGCTAATGTGTCATGATTTAAATGTTGTTTAAATCATGCTATTTTCATAAAGTTAATAAAGGGTTTTTGCTTCGTTTTAGTTTTGCTTGCTGAGGTCATGCTGGACAATTGTATACGTGTGCTTTTTTCGAGGCTGGTCGTAAAACCACGCCCACATGCGCGTGTTTTTACGTAATGCTAGTAGAATGACATGAACCTATCGTTAACCATATATATTTTGTTTTAATCACAGCAACGCATGACTCTGTATAAACATGCTTTGAATTACTCATGTACACAAACCCATAAAATATATGGGTTTGTTTGGCTAAGCATACACTCTTCTCTTTGTGAGTTACATTTCTGTTTTCTCGGAGCCCAGAGAAACATTTGGTCCGAATGATAAGGAAGGGCTGACTCCCCCGAATAACAGAGCGGATGACGGTGGGGGCTTGGCCCACCGGGGAGGAACCTCTCCCAGTTTTGTTTGTTCTCTCGGAGATTTTCTGATAATCGTATTCGTATATAAGTGAATGAGAATCAATGCGTTTTCAGGAAGGCTTGACTTGGCATGAGACTGGCTCTTGCTGTAGAGGTCTGTCTCCTCCGGATCTGTATAAGTTGGTTTTTAATTAATAAAGCTGCGTCATTTTTCAGGCTATTTGTGGACTTCTTTTCCAAACGAAGAGCTGATTCTTCACATATATATATACAGACTTGGCATTTAATATGGAATTTTTTTTTCTTTCTTGACTTGGGTTTACTTTCTTAACTCAGTATATCAATCTGGTGAGTTTCTTTTAACTTTGGTGATTTATTTGTTAAAAGAACCATGTCACTGATTGTCTGTCGCAGCAAGAAGTCAACAACAGGATTATATCACAGGTGGCGTGGCAAAATGTACGGACAGGTGCATTTGACGATTGGCTTCACAGTCGGGTATACAAGGGTTGTTGCGTTCTGCATTAGTGGAAAACAACTGCTGCACATCTCCAAAAGTTATTGCCGCTTCCTCTGGAGATGGTCCGTCAACTCGACAATGCTGTTTGTCATGGAGTGGTGGCTTTTCAAAATTACGGCATGAAACAGCGTGCTATTGCTCGGCAGTATGGCATCAGTCAAGGTCAGGTGTCAAAGATCCTGAAACGAAATGCTCAGAGGGGTGTCCCTACTCCAATACCGAGGCCAGGACGTCCCCGCAGAACCACAAGGAGGGATGATCGCCAGCTGCACCGGTTAGTCCGCAATGGCCGTACCAATTCAGCTAATCAGCTTAGGGCTGAGTGGCAGCAACTGACAAATGTGCCTGTTTCCAGAAGGCTAGTCAACCAACGACTGGTTCAAGCAGGCTATCGTGCCAGGTGTCCCCTGAGAAAGCCACGCCTGAGCAGACAACACAGCCAGCGCCGATTGCAATGGGCCAGAGAGCACCGTCAATGGCAGCCAGAACACTGTAATCACGTGATCTTCAGTGACGAGTCTAGATTTCTGGTCTATCGTCAAGATGGCCGCGTCCTAGTATGCAGACAAGTGCATGAAGCCTACAACAAAGATTGTATAGTGCCAAGAGTCCAAGCTGGAGGTGGTGGGGTGACCGTTTGGGCTGCTTTTCATGCAGGGGGCAAAACTGACCTGGTTGTTCTGAATGGAAACCTGAACCAGTTCAAGTACAGGGCCATTCTGGAAGAAACATTGCTTCCATTTGCTTGTGCAGCCTTTCGAGGAAACTTTGTCTTCCAAGATGACAATGCACGGCCTCATCATGCTCGCATGATCCAACACATTCTTGCTGACCGTGGTGTAGAGCATATGGAGTGGCCTGCCACGTCCCCGGATATGAATCCGATAGAGAACTTGTGGGCAGAGTTAACGCGTCAAATCGACCACTTGGACCAGCAGCCGACCTCTGTGTGTGAATTGCAGCAGACTATTGTCACTGCATGGCAAGCGATTCCTGTCCAAACCTTGGCAAATCTCGTGAACAGCATGCCTCAACGTGTACGTGTTCTCCTGAATGCTCGTGGGGGTTACACGAAGTACTGAACTGTAATTTTACTGTCCGTAATCCCAGTCGTAATTTAACTTTTGTTTTTGTTAAAAAATTTTTTGGCTAATGTGCAAAATAAAGAGATACTTCTGGAAAACGTACAGAAGTTTAACACAGGACTGTCCATGAATTGAGTTCGATATCAGTTTACATCACTTTCAAGGATCAATTTATTTGTTTCGAAATGTCAAATGTGGTTTTTGTTTCTTCTAAAGGTCACATTAACAAAATCTAGAATAATTTCAACATAATTCCAATGAACTTTTGGTTCTAAGTCATCTTGAAAAGTAAGTTCACCCCCACCAAAAAAATATTCCATATTAAATGCCAAGTCTGTATATATATATATATATATATATATATATATATATATATATATATATATATATATATATATATATATATATATATATATATATATATGCAGTAAAGTGAAAAAGTAAGTACACCCCATGTAAAGTTTTGACTTTTTCAACATATTTCAACATACAGCTATTTGATCTTCATTTCAACAATATTGACAGATAAAGGTGATATAATATAACAAATATCATGAAACATTTACATTTTGTAGTCCATTGTATAATTTAAACAAACATAAATGCAAAATTCGCATGTGGAAAAAGTAAGTACACCCTTGGCTCTAATAGGTGGTATTGCCCCCTTTGGCAGAAACAACCTCAAGGAGGCATTTCTTAAAACGGTCTACCAGTCTCTCACATCGACTGGGAGAAATTTTTGCCCACTTCTCCATGCAGAATTCTTTCAGCTGTGCGATGTTTGAAGGGTTTCTTGCATGCACAGCTCGTTTCAAATCCCCCCACAACATCTCGATGGGATTTAGATCCGGGCTTTCACTTGGCCATTCCAGAACCCTCCATTTCTTTCTTTTCAGCCATTCCTTGGTGGATTTACTGGTATGTTTAGGGTCATTGTCGTGTTGCAAGGTCCACCTTCGGTTGAGCTTCAACTGTCCGACAGATGACCTCACATTATCCTCAAGCACCCTCTGGTACAATGAAGAATTCATAGTAGATTCTATGATGGTGAGCTGCCTAGGTGCTGATGCAGCAAAGCTGCCCCAAACCATAATATTTCCACCACCATGCTTTACAGTTGGTATCAGGTACTTGTGGTCAAATGCTGTCTTTGGTTTTCGCCAAACATGTCTTCTGGTACTGTGGCCAAATAGCTCTACATTTGACTCATCTGTCCTGAGCACATTATTCCAGAAGTGCTGGTCTTTGCCTAGGTGTTCATTGGCAAACTTTCGTCTTGCCCTGATGTTCTTTCTGGACAGCAAAGGTTTCCTCCTGGCACACCTCCCATGTAGATCAAATTTGTGCAGCCTCTTTCTAATGGTAGACTCGTGCACTTTGACAACAACAGTGGGAAGAGCTACCTGTAGGTCCCGTGATGACATTCTGGGGTTCTTAGAGACTTCCTTCAGCATCTTGCGGTCTGCTCTTGGGCTGAACTTGCTGGGGCGGCCTGGCCTGAAAAAGTTGGCAGTTGTTTGGAATCTTCTCCACTTGTGGATGATCTTCCGGATAGTCGAATGATTGATTTCAAATTGTTTGGAGATCTTTTTAAATCCCTTCCCAGACTCGTAGGCATCTATAACCTTCTTTCTGAAGGCCTCAGAGAGCTCTTTTGATCTAGGCATGGTGACGCTGCACACTTCAAAAACGAAGAGCAAACGAAACTAAATGTCTGAGGTTTAAATAAGACAAGTTCCTCCAAGATCCTCTCTAACGATGTTCCAATCATTTGCACCTGAGCTGGTGCACCTGATTCTAATTTTAGGTATTTGAAGTAGTGATAAATGTAGGGGTGTACTTACTTTTTCCGCATGCGAAATTTGCATTTATGTTTATTTACATTATACAATGGACTACAAAATGTAAATGTTTCATGATATTTGTCATATATTATCTCACCTTTATCTATCAATATTGTTGAAATGAAGATCAAATAGCTGTATGTTGAAATATGTTGAAAAAGTCAAAACTTTACATGTACTAGAGTAGCTCATGGTGGTTGAGTATGCACTTTATTGTACAGACCTAAACTCTTCAGGAATCCACTAATTGAAGGTCCAGGAACAATATTTGGTTGGTAACACATTTGCCACTGACGGCAAAATAGCTGAAATGGCCATACCACTTTTTGGGCCACGCCCCCTTTTTTGCCGTGACTGTATCTACAGAACCGTTGGACCTAGGAGGTTGCCCGACCACTCAAAATTTGCGCAATGGCCACATTATGGGGGGTCAGTAATACATTTTCATATCCAAAAGTCAATGGTTTTTAAGATAATTGCCAAAAACCGATTTCAACATGTTACGAACTACAATATTATTCGTAATTGTTCCTGTTCCTGTTCCTATTGTTCAATTACTTGATTCCTGAAGAGTCTAGACTAGACTAGAGTCTAGACTAGAGTCAAGACTAGAGTCTAGACTAGAGTCTAGACTAGAATTTAGTCTAGAGTCTAGACTAGAGTCTAGACATGGCTAGAAATTCCGGTCATGGGTGTTTTGTCGTTGAGCCTGCATGCAGGCAGCGGTATCCCATAAAACAACATGGCGTCGCACCGAGAAGCAAGTAGAGGCCGAAGAGGCCTAGATTACAGGCAATTTAACTCTTTCTCCTCTGTTCTTAGGTGAAGGTGTTTAGGTGAAGTGTTAAAGTGTTCTCTGATGGCAAGTAATTCTACTTTCGATCCCTGCTTGCTGTGACTAAAACATGGTAAGTTTTTAAATAATAGTTGCATTTATTATATGCACATTAAATCAATCTGAAACAATATTTGTTCCATATCATTAATTAATCAAAAATATTTTGTACAGGAAACTTCAGTGTTATCAAGCCCAGCAGACGAAGCAGTTTACGATGGGACTGTATGCGTTATATGCAACACTGCATCAGGGAGAAAGAAGCAGTAGCCTTATGGAATCTCCTAAAGCATGAGAAAGATCTTCATGTGGCACAGCTGCTGGAATGGTGCAACTTGGGAGACAAAGATGACAGTGAGCTGAGCCTACACCATGAGTTCAATCCAAGTTCTACGAAGATTGGCCATGTTCGTGCAAAGGCCCTTCTGGATTACATAAAATCCATCAACAATCCGTTCGACGCTGGAATCAGACTTCAGAACATCTCTACTGGAGCTGACATTCCCCAGGAGGTTGTCGACGGATTACTTGAATGCCTGGAAATTGGTGAGAAGAGTTATGAAGAGTTTGTTGAGACCAGATTTCAGGATAATGAGAAGCACCTACATGATACAATCCCTACCAACCGCAAGACTGTTTTCGTGAAACGTACTTCTACTCCGTTCACAGCGAAGAAATCGATGGCGAAAAAGGATGCAGCGGAAACGGTTAGGTACATTGACTATGCTAGAGAAAGAGGGTACAGCATGCTAGAACTCCTGAAGTATGAATTGACCAGCACATCCCAGTTCCTCACCACTGAATGTAAAGATGGCATCAAATTGAAGAAGCCCGATAAAGCCTCCTTAGCCAGGGAACTTGTCAGTCGCCTTCCACAGGAGACGAGGAATGTAAAGAGTGACGCTCAGATGACAATAGTGGACTTCATGGCACTTGTGCGTAAACTACCGATGAAAATGATGGGCCTTCACACATTCGGGGAATTGGCTGAGAGTCTTTCCAACAGGATTCTTGCTACAGGCTCCGTGTCCACAAGAATAGACATTATTTTTGATGTTTATCAAAAATCATCAATCAAGCAAATGGAACGGGCACAGCGAAGTTCCTCAGAACAAATCACAATCACCATTGGGTCTGACAATCAGAAACTCCCTGTCGATCTTGATATGTTCTGGAGCTCAATGTTGAACAAAGTTCGGTTGCAGGAGTATGTCTTCAAGTGGATGCTGCAGAATGTCGAGTCGGACAAGGAAATATTCTTTGGAGGAGTATATGGGGGTGAATGCAGGAAACTGTTAGCTGGCACTGAAACACAGATCGCAGAGCTCTCAAGCAACCAAGAAGAAGCCGACGACAGAATCATGTTCCATATTAATGATGGTGTTGTGAAACACGGGGTTCAATCAGTCTTGGTCGACTCGCCTGACACAGATGTCTTTGTCAACCTCATCTTCCACTTCAACACAACCTGGCAACTACAAAAGCTGTACGTGAAGCTTGGTAACCGGAAAACAAAGAAAACTGTACCAGTCCACATGTTGGTTGATCAACTGGACAACGGTTTGGTGTCGTGTCTCCCAGCCATTCATGCTCTCAGCGGTTGCGACAGTACCAGCAAGGTGGGTCCAAAGCTGTCTGGCCTGAAAGCATCCATCGATCTCTCCCTACTGGAAGGGTTTGGTGTAGAAGAACTGTCACCACAGATAACAAGCAATGCTGAAAAGTTCCTTGTGTCTGGATTAAAGAAGACCGACTGTTCCACTTTCGATGAATATCGATGGGAGCAGTACCACAACTCCAAGAAAGAACTGGACTTCAACCAGCTTGTGTGCTGTTCATCAACGCTACGAGAACACATAAAGCGAGCATTTCTTCAGTGTAAGATGTGGTTGCAAGCCCCAACTCCTGCCGTCACCAAACCAGATCCACTCCAGTATGGGTATGAAGCAACGGACGTTGGCATAACACCAGTGATACTGCCAGTATCGTGCAGGCCCGATGACCTGCCTCCTCCATGCAAATGCCCAAGAGCATGTATGAGTACCAAAACGTGCACTTGCAGAGACAGGAACATTAAATGTGTCACGTTTCGTAAAGGCGAAAAGTGTAGAAATCCAAATAAGTAAATTCCAAAATAGGATGATGCAAAAGGTATAAGTGTCATATAATGTTGTGGCCTTGGTGGTATCATACAATTGTAGTTCGTAACATGTTGAAATCGGTTTTTGGCAATTATCTTAAAAACCATTGACTTTTGGATATGAAAATGTATTACTGACCCCCCATAATGTGGCCATTGCGCAAATTTTGAGTGGTCAGGCAACCTCCTAGGTCCAACGGTTCTGTAGATACAGTCACGGCAAAAAAGGGGGCGTGGCCCAAAAAGGGGTATGGCCATTTCAGCTATTTCGCCGTCAGTGGCAAATGTGTTACCAACCAAATATTGTTCCTGGACCTTCAATTAGTGGATTCCTGAAGAGTTTAGGTCTGTACAATAAAGTGCATACTCAACCACCATGAGCTACTAGAGTAATGGGGTGTACTTACTTTTTCACGTGACTGTACATATATATATATATATATATATATATATATATATATATATATATATATATATATATATATATATATATATATATATATATATATATATATGTATGTATGTATATATATATAGTCAGGTTCACTATGTCAATAAATTATATTTCGTTCAAAATCATGGTAGATTAGCAAACCTATACATTTTTGGAAAGGTTATCGCATAAGGAAACTAAAAATCAATGTTTACATTTGGAGAGATACCTGTATGGCGGCCATTTTGGATTTTCAAAATGGCCACTGTAAAATACATATTTTGTTCTATTTCTGCCTCTAATTACCCTAAAAACTTTAAAAAATATACTAAACCTATATTTTCAGGGACAAGGAATCCAATGAAAGAATCAAATTAGTGCTATGGGGAATGGTAAGACATGAATCAAAGGTTTTGAATTGCAAAATACTGTCTTTAAATTCGTGATAAGTTGCATAATCAAATACATGTTATCATTTTGTACAGGCAGTTAATAACATCAATTTAATAACATCAATTTAATCATCAATTAATAACATCATTTATTTATTAATAACATTAATTTAATTAATTAATTAAATAATTAATGTTAACATTAATTAATTAATGTTAATGTTAACATTAATTAATGTTAACAAAATTAATGTTAACATTAATTAATGTTAACATTAATAACATTAATAACATTTATTAATAACATCAATTAATAACATTTATTTATTAATAACATCATTTAATCATAATAACATCAATAATCATCATCAATTTAATAACATCAAAGTTAATAACATCAATTAGTTAATAACACAATTCCCCCCCCCCCCCCCCCTTCCCACGCCTCCTGCCCCCAAGCTCTCTCCCTCCCACACTTCTCCCTGCTCTCAAATGTTGTGGTTGTGTGCTTCCCCTTCTCTCCCCATCTTGTCTTCCGCTCCCTCTTTTTGTATATTTTGTTTGTCTGGTTGATTTGTTTGTGAAATAAATGTTAGCTCTTTCATGAGCCTCGATTCAGTATACAAAAAAAAAAAAAAAATGTGTCACAATAATTCATATCACCAAACATACACAGGCAGTCAGCAAAATCATATATACACCTGCAGTCAGTATAACTTCACATCTACACAGGCAGTCAATGACAAAATATACACAGGCAGTCAATGGCATCAAACATACACGATTACAGAATATGCCATTTAGAGTTCGTCATCACTGTCCTGTGTGTCGTATCCGACAATATAGTCCGCATCGTTTTCACAGTCCGTTCCACACAAGCAAAGGTCGGTCAAATTGATTGGCAAATCGAATTGGTCGAATGGTCGATCGAATCGAATTCGATGAATCGAATCAAATCGATCGAATTGGTCGAATGGTCGATCGAAGCGATTGGTCGAATGGTCGAATTGGTCGAATGGAATTGGTCGATTGGTCGAATTGGTCGAATCGAATTGGTCGGAATTGGCAAATGTAAACATTGATTTTCAGATTTTCCATGTAATAACGTTTCCAAAAATGTATAGGTTTGCTAATCTACCATGATTTTGAACGAAAAAACATAGTGAACCTGACTAATATATATATATCTATATATAAATGTGAACGTCTGTTTGTTCGGTTGCCTCATGGACAGCCTAAGGAAGTGACTTAGAGAGGGAAGAGGGGGTCCATGGGGGGTAACCTTTCATGACAAAAAACATGGGCGCATCAGATTTAGACTAGGGACATGCCCAAGGGGTGTGGCAGCAGGGCGTTCCCAAGGGGTGTGGCGTCCTCTGACTATAAAAATAACACGAAACTAAATTGCGTGACTGACTTTATTTTCCGGGCAACGCCAGGTAGCTCTGCTAGTGATTCATAAATGAGGTAGTACGTTTTGGTTCATATGCAGTTCCTTCCTTTCTCCAAACCTCTATACCTTTTCCAAATGGAAAATGGCAAATGGAAAGGCCTGCAAAATGCCTTTTCGTTGCTTTGGTAAAGGTTTATCTTGGTCTCATCTGTCCATAAAACTTTGTTGTAGAACTCACTGGCTCACCTCTGCACATCTTGGCAAATTCCAATATGGCCTTTCAATTTTTGCTGCTTATGAGAGGTTTGCATCTTGCGGTGCAGCCTTTGTAATTCTGATGTTTAAATCTTCTGCGAACGGTTGATTGTGATACTTTGACCCCTGCACACTTGAGGTTTTTGGTGATGTCATCGAGTTATTTTAAGGTTTTTCTTAACAGCTCTGATTATTTTTTTCTCTCAACAACTGCAGTTTTTTCCTTGACCAACCCGGCTGTTGTGTTTTGCCAAGTACACAAGTGGTTTCTTTCTTTTTCAAGATATTCAAAATTATTGTTTGTGCTTTGCACAATTTTTGTGCAATGGTTCTAATTGAATTAGTCTGTTCTTTCAGCTTCCAAATTGCTTGTTTTTCTTTCAAAGACAGCCCTCTGGTCTTCATGTTGGTTTATGCCGAATGACTCCAAAGGCAGACTCTGAAGGCAAAGGCAAAGGCTAATACCAAGACCATACATTCACAGCTCTTTTATGTGTGAACAATCAATGCAACAAGAAACACCTCTGTCATCAGTGACAATACTTATGCTTACCTAAAATGGAGAGGACTGAACATAAAAAGTGTTTTTGTTCTATAATGGTAAAACATATATGCATAGAAATACAAATAAATAAAAGATGACCTTCCAAACTCTTGTCTCGTATTCATCTTTTGATCTCAAATCCAAATTTATTGAGAACTGTATATAGCAATCTTACTATAATTCACCAAATGTCTGTCCGTCTGTCTGTCCGTCTGTTCCCAGGTACTGCAAAAACGGCTGAACCGATTGCAACGACATTTTGGGTGGGTAATCCTGGGAACCCCTGGAGTAAAATAGGCTATATTGTTTTTCCAATTTTTCCCCAATTTTTCCAAACACGATGGAATAATATTTACCGATATGAACAGTTATGCGGCTTTTATTGAAATTCTACAAATACTGTTTAGATTTTGATGATTTGCATGTGATATTATTTAAAGGATGTTTATATAAATCGTTTAAAATAAAAAAAGCCTTCAATTTCTGATATTTTGCTTTTTCATTTGGGCGTCCCAATTGAAGCCCCGCCCATAGGGCGGGTACCGTTGCTAGTAATAACAAATTTGACTTCACTGTCAAATTTGACTTGGAGATCTCGCGAGATCACGGCCAGGTCACGTCTTTTCGAAGCTGCTCCATGCGCTCACGCTCTCGAAGCTAAGTGATCTTTCACAATCGTGTTTTTGTCGAGACTGTATCTATCTTTCGGTGTGTGTACCTATAGCGTATCTTTTGGGAAATTTTCGGTGCTAATTTTTCGTACATGTATACACAATCGTCGGTTAATGGTATCGAGTATTCTGTGGCCTAGTACTCGTAGGCTTAGACTACCGTACCGTCTCCGACCTTGTGGTTTTGTTTTTCTCTCAGCGATTCGTCGAATGCGCTGAAATTATTTTCGTTCACTGTTTTGTCCCAGTCGTTCACCCCATACCTCCTTGTTTAATATCTCTGCTCACAAAAAAAACCCCAAAAAAATATTTCCTTCCCAGGTCTTATTCGTTTATTTGTTGTTCTTTTTGTTCGTTCGTTCTTCGTTCGCGATCACGCAGTTAGAAATGTATAATCTCTCCCCTGAACAACTATTTTCTCTCATATATTATAACACCCTTTTCTTCTTTTCCTACAAAAGGATGCTTTCGTCTTGCTCACCAAATCTATTCATTCCAAAAAATATATATAATACCATCTCTTACAGTTCCTCCTTTCTACATTCCCTAAACTATCCAGAACTCCACCCCTCCTCCAGTGTCCTCAAACGTATTTTTGACTCGAAGGTCTCAAACTCATTTTGCAAAAAATGTTCGTTTCCCCTGAATCGTACACTTTTCAAAATCCAATCTCACCCCTCCTCTCCAAATCCTCCCCATCACCCATCCCTTTCAAATCTCCCCCCTTGCCCCTTCCCTCCCCTCCCTCCTAAACTCCCCCCACACCCCTCCCCTCCGAGACTCTCCCTCGCTCCTCCCCTCCTAGACTCCCCTCTCACCCCTCCTCCTCAAAGCATCCTCCCTGCTTCTTCCCCCTTCCAACTTTCACCTTCATCTCCCCAAACCTTCTGCCTCGCTCTTCCCCCTCCTCAAATAACACCTCACTGTGCCTCACCCAATCTCCATCAAACCTTTTGTCCGCCCCATTCTTCCCTTTCTCCAAGCTATTCTGAAATCTCTTACACACCTTCAACAGCTCTCCCTACCTCTTCCTCCTCTTCCACATCTTACCCTACCCCTCCCCCCCCCCCCTGTTCTGGACCCGATGCTCCCCCTTCCTCTTCATTAACGGTATGGACCTCAAACATCCGGGGCCTTCGCTCAAACTTGACTGACCTCTCCATACAGGTTGCTTCTGACAAACCAGATGTGATCTGCTTAACAGAAACTTTCCTCCTTCATGATGTCTCTGATGCCTTGGTATCTCTCCCAGGTTACTCCCTCCTCCGGTATGATAGACCTGAGCCTCGTCCTGGAGGTGGGGTTGCTATCTTTATAAAAAACTCTTCCTCACTCGCCCTCCACTGCCCTCTCTCCACCTCACCCCCAGGAATACCTTTGGCTACGGCTTCCCCTTCGCTCCCACCTTTTGTTCATATGTGTGTTGTACCGTCCACCAAACAGCGATGACTCCATCTACATCTCACTGTCTGATAATATGGACCAACTTCTATCTACCCATCCCAACTCTCTCTTCCTCATATGTGGTGATTTCAATTGTCACCATGCCAGTTGGCTGGGTGTGGGTACCTCTCTCACCAGCCATGGCTCTTCAGCAAAGGACTTCTGCGACTCACTGGGACTGACACAATCTGTCAATTTCCCGACCCGGATCTCAGTCAACGGAGCATCTTCTCTTCTGGATTTGGTTATGACAAACTTCCCTGAAAATGTCTGCTGCTCTTCTTCTGCTCCAATCGGCTCATCTGATCATGTGCTTGTCAAAGTGGACATCTCTCTGACCATTCTCAGAGAGCCTCCTCAGCGTCGACGAGTCTGGCATTTCACTCAGGCCAACTGGCACGGTCTTCAAGCAGCCATCAATCATCTGGACTGGTCTCCCATCTCTACCGCCTCTGACATCAACTCATCCTGGGAATTCTTTCAAAGTAAATTGCTCTCTCTCATGCACAGATTTATCCCATCTCGTCTTCAGTTGTCATACCCTTCCTCCCGTCCATGGTACACGGAATCTTGTGGTGAGGCTGTTGCCCTGAAACAACTTGCTTTCGTCTCCTGGAAAGCAAATCCAACGGAAGGAAATCTCATTTCCTTTCACAAAGCCCGAAACAAGTGTGTGTCCACCCTCAGGAGAGCCAGCAAACAATATCTCACCATTCTCAAGACCGAACTCTCTTATCTGTCTCCCTTTTCCAAATCCTGGTGGCGTCTGGTCAAATCTGTTTCTGGTGTTTGTTCCCCCTCCATCCCCTCCCTCACCTCAAACGGCTTAACGGCTGACTCCGCACGTGAAAAAGCTGAATGCCTCAACTCTGTGTTTGCCTCTAAATCTTGTGTCCCAAACCCATCCCTCTCTGTACCCACCGTACCCAGTCGTACCCAGCTGCTCCTGGACTCTGTGTCCTTTCCTCCTGACAAGGTGGAAAAGTTTCTGTCAACCCTCGACTCTGATTCTGCAACTGATCCTGACGGCATCAGCCCACGGGTCCTAAAATCATGTTCTTCTGCTCTTTCACTCCCTCTTTCTGTTCTCTTCACCCTCTCTTTTGCTCAAGGTCATCTGCCATCTGCTTGGAAATCAGCCAACATCACCGCTTTGCACAAAAAGGTGCAAAAACAGATCCCAGCAACTACAGACCAATCAGCCTTCTCCCAATTATCAGCAAAGTCATGGAATCCATCATTGCTTCAGATATTAAATCTTTCCTCTTCTCCAATGGCTTGATCTCTGATCATCAATTTGGTTTCAGACCTGGTCACTCTACTCTGGACATGCTGCTTCTGCTTTCTCAACAATGGATGGAGGTCCTCAACGCCAAACAGGAAATTAGAGCTGTCTCCCTTGACATTTCACGTGCCTTCGATACGGTCTGGCACCCTGCTCTGCTCACCAAACTCTCCTCCTTTGGTATCCATGGAAATCTCCACGCATGACTGGCGGACTTCCTCTCTGGTCGTAGTCAACGTGTGGCCCTGAATGGGTTTCTCTCATCTCCTCTTCCTGTTCAGGCTGGAGTTCCCCAAGGTAGTGTTCTGGGCCCTGTGCTTTTTCTGGTCTTCATCAATGATCTCTCTGACTCTCTTGAAAATCCTCTCTATCTCTTTGCTGATGACTCTACTCTCTGTCGCTCCATTCCTCATCCCTCAGATCGGCAGTCTGCAGCCTCCTCACTCTCTGCAGACCTGGACAAAATCACAGACTGGTCAAACAAGTGGAACATGTCTTTCAATCCTGACAAATCTCACACTCTTACAATGTCTCTCCGAAAGGACCGACTGGACAACCCTCCCATCTACTTTCTCAACAATCCTCTCCAAGAAGTTCTGTCGCTCAAGCTTTTGGGTCTCACTATCTGCCATGATCTTTCTTGGGAAAACCACATTTCCAAGCTGGCCTCCAAAGCCAGTCGCCGACTGGGCATCCTCCGTCGTGCGAAGTCCTTCCTTGGCACACCTGAGCTCCTCACCACATACAAGGCTTTCATCCGCAGCTCAATGGAATACTGTTCCCCCCTCTGGGCTGGTGCTCCTGCCTCACACCTTGCTCGGCTTCACGCTGTTGAGGCCAAAGCTTTCAGAATCATTGGAATCTCCTGCGATGTAGTCAACACCAAGGGCCTTTCACTCACTCACCGCAGGCAGGTTGGTGGTCTTTCTGTCTTCTACCGACTCCTCTCCGGCCTTGCTCCCCCAGCTCTCTCTGTGCTCTGTCCCCCCAATATTCCTTCAGGTCGCACAAGATCTGCCTGCAACCCTCTTATGGTTAAACTGCCAAAGTCTAGGCTCTCTGCTCACCTTCACTCTTTCATTCCCCTTTTCTCCCGCCTCTGGAACAAACTCCCCCACTCCCTTCAATCCCACTCCTCCCTCCAGGTCTTTAAAACAGCTGTTCACCACCATCTCTTATCTTCCCCCATCGAAAACCTTGATCTTTTCTACCCCCGGTAATTCACCCCAGAGTCCTTGCAGTGTTCATATGTTTTATTCCTCTCCCACCTCCCCCCAAGTCCTCCCGATGTCCCTGCTCTCAAATGTTGTGTTTGTGTCCTTCCCCCTCTTCCCCCTCTCTTTTGTGTCCTTCCCCCTCTCTCCCCATCTTGTTTGCCGCTCCCCTTGTTTTTTGTGTTTTGTGTGTCGGTTTGTCTTTTTGTGTGATTAATGTTAGCTCTTTCACGAGCCTCGATCTTGTATACAAAAAAAAAAAAAACAACAAAAAAATAAACTTCCAATACTTATGGAGTGCACTGTATATAAGTATTGGTACTATAAGAGAGCCGTTTGTGTGTCTGTGTGTGTGTCACTATTTTTCGAAAAGATGGCAAAATGGATCTTTGTCAAACTTTCAGAGATTCATCAGTGAGTGCTTTCGGTAAATGTTTTTGTAAAAGTTGGGTTTCTTAATTTCTCTATAGTGCCTAAGCCATTGTAGTTAGGTAAAAGGGAATGTTAAATGATCCCTGACCCCATTCCCTTAGTCTTAGTGAGTGTAGGGAAGTGTGTTAGACCACCCAACAAATAGAGAAAAAACAAAATTTGATTTCTTCAAATTGGCAATAGGATTATAACAACACCAGGCAATGCCAGGTACCCATGCTAATATAATACGTATATAGTAAAAAAAATTAATAGAAACAATTACTCACTTGAAGATACATGATCTTGGATATATTTCAGACCCTTCTGCTACCAAAAGCAGCAATGAAAGCCATAATAATTCATCTTGCATTTTTATCCCCTCCATCCATGACTATAATATATATCATTAACGATACTGCACTGATACCCGATCAGATGGTGAAATTTCTCAGAGGTAGCATGCCTGCATCTGTAGCCATATATTATGAGTTTGATTATCGATGGATTTACATCTGACGACAAGCAGCGCATTGATTAAGTCGGCAGGGGGTTGCATCAATGTGCTCGTAGTTGTTCGGAGGTGACATTATTCCAGATGTCCCATCTGCTAGCTCTCAACCTTGCATGTTAAAGACCCAATGGTATAATTGTGGACGTAAAAGATGACATGGTATCATTGAGAGGGTCATTTTTTGCTGATGCACAAATATTAAATTTCTGCCCTGGATAAAGGCTGTTTTAGCAGCAAATGTGATGGAGAGCTTGTTTTTGAAAGGCTTGACCAGGAGCAACTTGCCAGCAACACAAATTATTATGACTATTAGTGGGTTCTTTCGACATCATTTGGCCGGTTGAACAACTACAACTACAACTACTACTCACTCCTACTACTCCTACTACTCCTACTACTCCTCCTCATAAGTTCCAAGAAGCATGTTTTTTTAAACGATTACCTCCACCACCCAAGGTGGACTGATGTGTTTTAACCAGTCTGTCTGTTTGTCTGTGAGCAGGATATCTCAAAAAGTTGTGGACAGATTATGACAAAACTTGGTGAATGAGTTTGGTAGGTAACAAGAACCAGCCGATTAGATTTTGATTAAGGTCTGAATACAGATCCGGCTTATCAGTTGGATCCAAAATGTAAACAGCCTGGCAGAGGTATGCGCTCTACTGAGGGCCTTTCTGGTTCCGATTAATTGGATAGTGCCACCATTAGTGATCGATTAAGTTAATACCTCACAGCATCCACTCCATAAGTTTATCGATGAGATATACTTTATTTTTGTACACTGCTCCTTTCCTATTCCATCTCCAGGCGCTGCATAACGTCATCATTAGGAGCCGAAGGTGGCCTGGGGATGACATGCGCTGAAAGGGAGTACTCAGTTTTCACTTCAATTGTTCGTTTTCATTCTTTCTTTATTGTTTGTTTGTACAGGCGATATCTCAGCCATCCTTTGAGATAGGAAGCTCAAATTTGGGCACAATAGTGAGCAGGTGCTTCTGAAAAAAAGGTATTTAATTTTTTTTTGATTAATCAATTCATTGGTTAATTACTTAATTATTATCGATTCATTAAGTACTTATTTATTTTATTTATCATCTGGACAATATCTCAGGCACCTTTTGAGCTAGGAAGCTGATATTTGGACATGACAACGACCAAATGATTTGGCTGTAAAGGGTATTTTTGATTTACTGATTAATAAATTAATCGATTCATCATGTCATTAATTAATTTTCAATAAGTTACAGATTCGGATGAAACGGTGGTGGTTTAGGTATGATTTTATCCAACTGATTAAGAAATCAATTCTTTTACGATTTTTTATTTTTTTTCAATGATCTCATGATCTCGCGAGATCTTGGAGACGGCGGCAGGGATTTTCGAAGCTCCACACGGTCTCCACGTTTTTCGAAGTTAAGTCTGTTCACAATTGTATTTTGTCGAAACTGTATTTATCTTTCGGTGTGTGAAGTTATTGTGTGCAACTTTGGTTGTTTCTCGGTGTTTATCTTTCATAAATTGATCGTCTGTTTGCCGTGTCGTGTCTTGAGGCCTTGTACAGTGTGCACTGTACAACCTTGAGGCTTTGTTTTTCTCTCAGCGGTCCGTCTTTTGTGATCCAATAACTTTCGTTCTCTGTATTCCCAGGCTTTTCACCCATAGCCTACTTCCTTGTGTAAATCTCAACTCAAAAAAAAAAAAAAAAAAAAAAAAAAAAAAAACATTTTCCTTCTCTGTTCTCATTCGTTTATTCATTCTTATTCGTTCGTTCGTTCTTCGACCACGTGTTTCTCCCCCATTTCCCCAGATAGTTTTCACTCATTAACCTTCAATGTTTACACTTTCCCCTCAAGTTATGTATTCCGTCATATTTTATAACACCTTTTTCTTCTTCTTCTTTAAAAGGCTGCTTTCGACTTGCTCACCAAATCAATTCATCCCAAAAAAAATATCCATCTCCTATAGTGCCTTTTTTCTACATTCCCTAAACTCTCCTGCACTCCATCCTCCATCCAGCGTCCTTAAACGTATTTTTAACTCGAAGGTCACAAGAAACTCATTTTGCAATAAATGTTCGTTTCCCATAAATCGTACACTTTCAAAAATTCAATCTCACCCCTCCCCTCCAAATCTTCCCCATAACCCCTCCCCTCCAAATCTTCCCCATCACCCCTCCCCTCCAAATCTTCCCCATCACCCATCCCTTTCAAATCTCCCCCCTTGCCCCCTCCCTCCTAAACTACCCCCTCACCCCTCCCCGCCAAGACGCCCCCTCGCCCCTCCCCTCCTAGACTCCTGCCTCACCCCTCCCCTCCAAATCTCCCCCATATCCCATCCCTTTCAAATCCCTCCCCTTGCCCCTTCCCTCCCAAACTCCCCCCTCACCCCTCCCCTTCAAATCTCCCCCCTCAACCCTCCCCTTCAAATCTCCCCACCCTCATTGCTTCTCAATTTCCCCCCTCTCACTGCCCCTCCTCAAAGCGTCCTCCCCGCTTCTTCCCCCTTCAAACTCTCACCTCCATCTCCCCCAACCTTCTGCCTCGCTCTTCCCCCTCCTCAAATAACACCTCATTGTGGCTCACCCAATCACCATCAAACCTTTTGTCCGCCCCATCCTTCCCTTTCTCCGAGCTATTCTGAAATCTCTGACACACCTTCAACAGCTCTCCCTACCTCTTCCACCTCTTCCACATCTTACCCTACCCCTCCTCCCCCCTGTTCTGTATCTGATGCTCCCCCTTCCTCTTCATTAACGGTATGGACCTCAAACATCCGGGGCCTTCGTTCAAACTTAACTGATCTCTCCATACAGGTTGCTTCTGTCAAACCAGACGTGATCTGCTTAACAGAAACTTTCCTCCTTTATGATGTCTCTGATTCCATAGTATCTCTCCCGGGCTACTCCCTCCTCCGGTATGATAGACCTGAGCCTCGTCCTGGAGGCGGGGTTGCTATCTTTATCAAAAACTCTCTTCCTCACTCGCCCTGCACTGCACTCTCTCCACCTCACCCCCAGGAATACCTCTGGCTACGGCTTCCCCTTCGCTCCCACCTCTTGTTCATATGTGTGTTGTACCGTCCACCAAACAGTGATGACTCAATCTACATCTCGCTGTCTGATGATATGGACCAACTTCTATCTACTCATCCCAACTCTCTCTTCCTCATATGTGGTGATTTCAACTGTCATCATGCCAGTTGGCTGGGTGTGGGTACCTCTCTCACCAGCCATGGCTCCTCAGCAAAGGACTTCTGCGACTCACTGGGACTGACACAATCTGTCAATTTCCCGACCCGGATCTCAGTCAACGGAACATCTTCTCTTCTGGACTTGGTTATGACTAACTTCCCTGAAAATGTCTGCTGCTCTTCTTCTGCTCCGATCGGATCATCTGATCATGTCCTTGTTAAAGTGGACATCTCTCTGACCATCCTCAGGGAGCCTGCTCAGCGTCGACGAGTCTGGCATTTCACTCAGGCCAACTGGCACGGTCTTCAAGCAGCCATCAATCATCTGGACTGGTCTCCCATCTCTACCACCTCTGACATCAACTCATCCTGGGAATTCTTCCAAAGTAAATTGCTCTCTCTCATGCACAGATTTATCCCATCTCGTCTTCAGTTGTCATACCCTTCCTCCCGTCCATGGTACACGGAATCTTGTGGTGAGGCTGTTGCCCAGAAACAACTTGCCTTCGTCTCCTGGAAAGCAAATCCAACGGAAGGAAATCTCATTTCCTTTCACAAAGCCCGAAACAAGTGTGTGTCCACCCTCAGGAGAGCCAGGAAACAATATCTCTCCGTTCTCAAGACCGAACTCTCTTATCTGTCTCCCTCTTTCAAATCCTGGTGGCGTCTGGTCAAATCCGTTTCTGGTGTTTGTTCCCCCTCCATCCCCTCCCTTACCTCAAACGGCTACACAGCTGACTCCGCACGTGAAAAAGCTGAATGCCTCAACTCTGTGTTTGCCTCTAAATCTTGTGTCCCAAACCCATCCCTCTCTGTACCCACCATACCCAGTCGTACCCTGCTGCTCCTGGACTCCGTGTCCTTTCCTCCTGACAAGGTGGAAAAGTTTCTGTCAACCCTCGACTCTGATTCTGCAACTGGACCCGACGGCATCAGCCCACGGGTCCTAAAATCCTGCTCTGCTGCTCTGTCTCACCCTCTCTCTGTTCTCTTCACCCTCTCTTTTGCTCAAGGTCAACTGCCATCTGCTTGGAAATCAGCCAACATCACCGCTTTGCACAAAAAAGGTGCAAAAACAGATCCTAGCAACTACAGACCAATCAGCCTTCTCCCAATTATCAGCAAAGTCATGGAATCCATCATTGCTTCGGAAATGAAATCTTTCCTCTTCTCCAATGGCTTGATCTCTGATCATCAATTTGGTTTCAGACCAGGTCACTCTACTCTGGACATGCTGCTTCTGCTGTCTCAACAATGGATGGAGGTCCTCAATGCCAAACAGGAAATTAGAGCTGTCTCCCTCGACATATCACGTGCCTTCGACACGGTCTGGCACCCCGCTCTGCTCACCAAACTCTCCTCCTTTGGTATCCATGGAAATCTCCACGCATGGCTGGCGGACTTCCTCTCTAGTCGTCGTCAACGTGTGGCCCTGAATGGGTTTCTCTCATCTCCTCTTCCAGTTCAGGCTGGAGTTCCCCAAGGCAGTGTTCTGGGCCCCGTGCTTTTTCTGGTCTTCATCAATGATCTCTCTGACTCTCTCGAAAATCCTCTCTATCTCTTTGCTGATGACTCCACTCTCTGCCGCTCCATTCCTCTTCCCTCAGATCGGCAGTCTGCTGCCTCCTCACTCTCTGAAGACCTGGACAAAATCACAGACTGGTCAAACAAGTGGAACATGTCTTTCAATCCTGACAAATCTCACACTCTTACTATGTCTCTCCGAAAAGATCGACTGGACAACCCTCCCATCTACTTTCTCAACAATCCTCTCCAAGAAGTTCTGTCGCTCAAGATTTTGGGTCTCACTATCTGCCATGATCTTTCTTGGGAAAACCACATTTCCAAGCTGGCCTCCAAAGCCAGTCGTCGACTGGGCATCCTCCGTCGTGCGAAGTCCTTCCTCGGCACACCTGAGCTCCTCACCACATACAAGGCTTTCATCCGCAGCTCAATGGAATACTGTTCTCCCCTATGGGCCGGTGCTCCTGCCTCACACCTAGCTCGGCTTCACGCTGTTGAAACCAAAGCTTTCAGAATTATTGGAATCTCCCGCGATGAAGCTATCTCCGAGGGCCTTTCACTCACTCACCGCAGGCAGGTAGGTGGTCTTTCTGTCTTCTACCGACTCCTCTCCGGCCTTGCACCCCCAGCTCTCTCTGTGCTCTGTCCCCCAAATATTCCTACAGGTCGCACAAGATCTGCCAGCAACCCTCTGATGGTTAAACTGCCGAAATCTCGGCTCTCTGCTCACCTTCACTCTTTCATTCCTCTTTTCTCTCGCCTCTGGAACAAACTCCCTCACTCCCTTCAATCCCACTCCTCCCTCCAGGTCTTTAAAACAGCTGTTCACCACCATCTCTTATCTTCCCCCATCCAAAACCTTGATCTTTTCTACCCCCGCTAATTCACCCCAGATCCACCTTGTTTGAAATTCCAACTTCTTTCCTGGAAGTCCTGGCAGTGTCCATATGTTTTATACCTCTCCCACCGCCACCTTCCCACGCCCCCCCCCCCCCCAAGCCCTCGCCCTCTCTCAGATCTCTCGATGTCTCCATGTCTCTCGGTCACTGCTCTCAAATGTTGTGTTTGTGTCCTTCCCCCTCTCTCCCCATCTTGTCTACCGCTCCCTATGTTATATGTTTTATGTGTCGGTTTGTCTTTCTGTGTGATTAATGTTCGCTCTTTCACGAGCCTCGACCTTGTATACAAAAAAAAAAAAAAAAAAAATCTTAATTGCTTATTTATTTCCTTTCTCATCTGGGCAATATATCAGATACATTTTGAGCTAGGAAGGTGATATTTGGACATAACAGTGACCAAATGATTTGGCTACAAAGGGTATTTTTGATTTATTAAATTAATCAATTAATTGATTAATTATTTAATTTTTCAATAGCTTAATTAATTAATTTTCAAAAAGTTAGAGATTTTTTTTTCTTTTTTTGTATGTAGAATCGAGGCTTGTGTAAGAGCTAACACATTGAACATGAAAACATGCACAGACACATAAAACATACAATGAAGGGAGCGGGAGACAAGAGGGGGAGGGAGAGGGAAGCACACAAGCACAACAACAGTGGAGAACAAGGATGTCGGTGGATCTGTGGAAGGGGTAGGGCTGGGGAGGAGGGAGGGATACACGGTATAAAGCAAATGAACACGACTGGGAATTTCACTACTTGGAATTTCAGGAAAGAAGTTGGGGATTGAAAGAGGCAGACTTGGGGTGTTTTAACGGGGGTAGAAAAGATCAAGGTTTTGGATGAGGGAAGACAAGAGACGGTGGTGAACATCTGTTTTAAAGACCTGGAGGGAGGAGAGGGATTGAAGAGAGTGAGGGAGTTTGTTCCAGAGGTGGGAGAAAGAGGAATGAAAGAGTGAAGGTGAGCAGAGAGTCTTGATTTTGGCAGTTTCACTAGAAGAGGGTTGCTGGCAGATCTTGTGCGTCCTGCAGGAATATTTGGGGGACAGAGCACTGACAGAGCAAGGCCAGAGAGGAGTTGGTAGAAGACAGAGAGACCACCGACCTGCCTGCAGTGAGAGAGAGAAAGGCCCTCAGAATCAGCTTCATCACAGGAGATTCCAATGATTCTGAAAGCTTTGGTTTCAACCGTGTGAAGCTGAGCTTGGTATGAGGCAGGAGCACCAGCCCAGAGGGGAGAGCAGTATTCCATCAAGCTGCGGATGAAAGCCTTGCATGTGGTGAGATCAGAAGTGCCCAGAAAGGACTTCGCACGCTGGAGGATGCCTAGTCGGCTACTATCTTTGGAGGCCAGCTTGGAAATGTGGTTTTCCCAGGAAAGATCATGGCAGATAGTGAGACCCAAAAGCTTGAGTGACAGAACTTCTTCAAGAGGATTGTTCAGAAAGTAGATGGGAGGGTTTTCCAGATGGTCTTTTCAGAGAGACAAAGTGAGAGTATGAGATTTGTCAGGATTGAAAGACATGTTCCCCCTTGTTTGACCAGTTTGTCCAGGTCTGCAGAGAGTGAAGAGGCTGCTGCCTGCCGATCTGAGGGTTGAGATATGGAGCGGCATAGAGTGGAGTCATTAGCAAAGAGATAGAGAGGATTTTCCAGAGAGTCGAAGAGATAATTAATGAAGACCAGAAAAAGCACAGGGCCGAGAACACTGTCTTGAGGAACTCCAGCCTGAACAGGAAAGGGAGATGAGAGAAACCCATTCAGGGCCACACGTTGACTACGATCAGAGAGGAAGTCCGCAAGCCATGCGTGGGGATTTCCATGGATACCATAGGAGGAGAGTTTGGTGAGCAGAGCGGGGTGCCAGACCGTATCGAAGGCACGAGATATGTCAAGGGAGACAGCTCTGATTTCCTGTTTGGCATTGAGGACCTCCATCCATTGTTGAGACAGCAGAAGCAGCATGTCCAGAGTAGAATTTGGAAGAAAGATTGGTGCTTTCGGTATGCTATTAGGCAATTGATAAATAAATAAATAATTTTACAATTATTAATGATATATTTTAATTACGCCATTAATCAATTAATCACTCAATCACTCAATTATTGCACATCACTCCCTCTAAATTCCGTCTCCACGTGTTGCACTACGGCATCGCCAGGCACCCTGGCAATGTCATGCGCTGGAGGATATGTTATTTATTTATTTGGCATGGGGGCGGTGTACTTTGAATGTAGCTCTACTTGTTACCTTCGCAAAAGCGGAAGGTTATGTTTTGATCGCTGTGTATTTATTTGTATGTCTGTGTGTGTGTGTGTGTGTATGTTATTCGCATAACTCAAAAAGTATTCAACCGAATTGCATGAAATTTGGTGGGATGATTGGTTATTATACGGGACACATTTGATTAGATTTTGGGAGCAATCGGGTCAAAGGTCAAGGTCAAGGTCACGAAAAGGTCAAAATCGTATTTTAGTACAGTACAGAACAGTAGCTGCGGCGAAGGTATGCGCTCTACCGAGTGCCCGTTCTAGTTTCCATTTATTTAAGGAAGGTAGGGAAGTGTTGGGTTGGAGGCTCGGTAGTAGTTCAAGTGTACGGATATTTGTGCATACATTGCATATTTTAATTCATTATACACATTTTAAAATAGATTGAGGTCAAGGGATTGTGGTGGCGAAATAATATGATGGGAATGCGTGTTACTCTCTATAAACCAATTCCCTACCACAAAATAAAGAACAGCGATGTCATACTCAAGGCCTAACATACTTATTCTGAAAGAATGCTAAAATATTAACAGCATGTGATGTGAACTTTAGGGTCATGAAGGAATCCAGGCCATTCCATAAAAAGCTCTCCAGACCATCAGATCATTTGCAGCCTCTTTCAATAAAAAGCTGCACAGGAAGGGCCCATTACATGGCTCTTTGGACCATGCCAAGATTTGTTTGTTCCTCTGATACATTTTGTTAATGCAAAATGCAGTTACAATGGATTTTGCTTTCCGAAAATGCACATTTATTTTTTAGAGCTGAGACAAATAGTCTTCTGATTGAAATAGAAACCAAATGTCACGTTTTGCATCTGCCTGCCTGTACATGCTTTTTTCTCTTGTAATCTATCTCTATGGTGAAATGTTCATCAACCCTATGGATAGTAATACTCTAGTTCAGAGATAGCATACTTTTCCATGAACTTCCGAGGCACAGTTTGGTTCCCAACAAAATAAGATGTTAATGCAAGCTGTCATCCCAGTGCTCTGAAAGGAGGGCGTTACGTGAGAAAGTATGCCATCCTTCAGCGTGGGTGTTAAGTCAGCTGTCTGGTCTTCACTTATTACCTAGCATTCATTTGTGGACATGAAACATGTTCCAGCAACCTGTGTTCCGACACCCTGGTCAAAATGAAAATATTTGCTTCCTGATTCTCTGGCTGAAAGCAGCTGTGGCCAACCACAACGTTGTCAGAAGATAAATGATAATAGGGCAACAAATAGCACCAACATTCTCACTTTGAAGAATCCAAAATTGGCAATTGTGCTACCCCTTTGTGAATGAAAAATAATTCGTTGAAATGAGTGAAAAGAGTGAGGATATAAACAGTCAATTAATATAATGTTGCATCAAACTCCACAAGGATTTTTCAATTAACATGACACTGGACCCATGTTAGGTTAGGTGTGGAGATTATGTGGAGGAGCTGGGGTGTCATTTTTATTGAACAATGTAACACACTAAATATATGGCCAAATATTCAAAATGTGACAGATTTAGATGAAATCTGCTGGGCAGGTTGAGTGTGTGACATGGCCGAATTGATCTGAATTTAGTGAAAATCCGAATCCGGATCCGGATACGAGAATTCTTAATTTTTTAAAAGTGATTCTTCGCCATTGAGAGATAGGGCAACAACGATACATCATACGATATTTCAAAAAGTTGTGGATGGATTCGGCCAAAACTTGGTGGGCAGGTTCAGTGTGTGTAAATGAAGAATTGATTCGATTTTGGTGAAGATCCGGATCAGGATCCAGATACGATAATTATTTAATTTTCTAATTGATTCCTAACCATTGAGTGAGTTTGGGGTACATTGGAATGGCTCTGCACCCACCAGGGGACGTGGTCTGTAGAATGGGGTGTTTGGGGAAATTGATCAGGGGGGGGCGGGTGGGTGGGGGAATGTTGATTGGTTGGGGATTGTGGGTAATGAATCCCCTGTAGGTGGCTGCCTCTGTTGTTTTTCTTCTGTTCCTTGTGGCGGTGCAGCGCACACACGGGGCCAGGAAATAGCGCATCAGACGGCGCTGGATAGAGGCTGGCTGGGGGCAGGATTTGGGCGCCGACGATGATGCCACCGACGGGTGGTCACAGGAGCGGGCGGGTCCGTGGGGCCGCGCCCCGGAGAGAGGTGATTTGGTGGGATTTGTCGAGCGGCAAGGAGATGGACTCGCTGGTTGGAGCGGTTGTGGGCAGCATCGGATGGTGTCAGGGTCTTGAGTGCAGGGGAGTTGGAGGGCCGACATTTTCGCTCTTGGCTTCGGGATGTCATAAAGAACGGTGTCCCCGACATTTTCGCTCTTGGCTTTCTCTCGGTTTCTGGATCTGGAAGTGAGCAGTCGCCGATAAGCTCTTGCGCCAGGGACATTGGAGGTCTCGACAATCGGGAGGACGAGCGCGGCTGGAGTGACCGAACGGGTGCGGCCTGCTCGCTTTGCGCACGGAACCAGGAGGAGCGATCTGTGGACCGAGGCCTGCGTTTCCCACGAGCAACTGTGCATGGAGGCCTGCGTTTCCCGCGAGCAACTGTGCACGGAGGCCTGCGTTTCCCGCGAGCAACTGTGCACGGAGGCCTGCGTTTCCCACGAGCAACTGTGCACGGAGGGCTGCGTTTCCCGCCAAGGACGTGGGGGCTTTGACGATTCCCGAGGTGGTTCAGGAGACGCTCAGAGTTAAGCACAATAAAACACACACGCTTTATTTTTACCTTTATTTTCCCCTTTGTGTGCATACGGGTCTGTGGGGGACGTCCCATTTAGGAATCTTAGTTTTGCTGTGTTATTTTTTAGCCAGCATTTCTTCAATAAAGCCGGTATTTTTGTCCATTTTAAATTCCGTGTCGGCTTGAATTAATTATCGCAGGTTCGAAGACGTCTGCCGTGAAGGAAATTTCGTCATTCTCCTTTCCCTCGCGTGTAAAGAACACCGTAATTTTTGACTGAACGCCTCAGAGTGTAAGCTGTTCGGCTATCCGTTTCCTTGGAGGATTTTAATCCTTAGGAACACGGCACACAACGGTGGGTCAAAAGTTATATATTCCACCGGAATAATAAGATACGACAGTCCAATAAATGGCAAGATTTTTTTTCAATATAAAATTGAAATTAATTCATAAGTAAAACATTCCTCAAGAATTACATCTAATTATATAATGAGAAAGTGTGCATTTATTGGTCTACTGTGAGCATCTCCATTCAATAACATTTGGAAGGACCCTCATAGTCTCAGAAAATTTATCATGTTATTATCCGAATGTTGTGGAAAATCCAGCTGGATCATAAATAATTCAGGTTAGGGGCCAATCTGCCTGGTTTATGTGATGTCAGGCCACACATAGTGATTGACTTAATGCCCTCAGGGCAACTTTAGAAGGGCACTTGAATGTGCTCCCAATGAAAAAGCAGTGATGCCCAAAATTCCCCTAACTAATTCCCCCCCACCGTCTTTCCCAAAAAAGAGAGGAAACTTCTGAACTATTTAATTTGCATTCCAGCAATAGGTGAAGGCTTGAAAAATGTGTTCCATATGGCAGCCATTTTGACCATGCTGCCTTAAATATCTCCGTAAAGATCATCGCCTTGATTTCTCCTTGTTTTATCACCAGCATGTGTACGCGTGCTCAGGCTCAGTAAAGGCAATGTAGTGAATATTTAAGTCGATATGTTCTTTCCATTTAGGTACATTTGTTTCTAATGACTTTTGCACATTTCATGCCCTATTTAAGCTAATTTTGTTGTCGTGCTAAGATGGAAGAACCATTCTCACTGTGCATACACTCCAGCACTGGGCCAATGATAAATTTCATGTGCAACTTGTGTGAAGGCTTTTATTCCGCTCGCCTACTTCCTTTAAAACCTCAATATTTTTAATGTTTTGGGCCGCACCATTCATCTTCTATATCTATATAGCACTTTGGTTCAGGGTTCGATCTCTGATTGACTGATAAGAATCTGACCACAACTATCATCTCGTGCAATACCAGCAAAGACTTTGGATCATGGAGCATTGCTTTCCTCAATATAGAAAGTTGGCCATGGTTGTCCTATCAGCAATCACGTAGATGGAAAAATATCCCAAATTAATCATCCATGGACTGTTGTGTTGAGGGTGGTTTCTTTGTTAATCTGACAATCGCTCTCTGCTTTTCTTCCACTGGGTGGTGTGTCAAAGGTGCTTCCTCATGGTTTATTGGTGGGAGTAACAGGAGAGCTTCTGTCATAAAAGTTGTTGTGGTTGCTCTCTTGGTTGAGGATATGAAACCCATGTTATGCAAGACATGTGTCTGCATAATTTTAAGCTCTAGAGCATACAATTTGCATATAAATGAACCCAGTTGCACCTGCTCACATCTTTGCGTAACCATTGGTGTCATGCTGTATGATCTTAATAGAGCACATATGTGTGACAGGCCTCATTAACAGAAATAATAATAACTAGCCGAAACCCGTGGAACATCCACTCCACGGAAGGGAGGATGTGGTGTATGGATAGAGTGTGCCATTATGGATGGCATAGGGGATTTGCTTGTCCGAGTAAGAGTTAGGAAGAAAGATGAGAATGAAGAGTGCAAAAAAGAACAACGATCGCCGACACCGGCACAAATGCATGCTCTGGATTGTCCAATCAGCGGACGGCTTGCTTCGCCCTCGCCCAGCAGACGCCAATACGATGGAGTCGTAAGATGGCGTCGTATCGGCAGTTAATCGGATGCTTTTGGGCCCCAACGTCGGCTAATTCAGATTTTTCGAGTATGGCTGTACGTGATAAACAAAGAGCGCGGTTCGTAGATCATAAATGCATTAGTGCCGTGGGCATCGGGTCACTGGGTGCGGCGTAAAAGGGATAACAAAGTCGAGTCCTTACGCTATTATTATATAGATAATATTTAGAGGCTCATACTCTTTACATAGCTGCAGGGTGCATCACGACTAGTTGAGAAACGTTTCTAGGCTATAAGCAATCCAGGACGGGTCGCTATTCCGACACAGTATATTTGATCGAAGGTGGCAGGGATTTGTAATTTGTTCCAGGGTGCCGGCGATAACTCGCCACCTCTTCGCGAAACAGTGTGGGATATGTAATGCCCACCAACAACCAATGCTGGCATACAGCTTAATGTCCTTCCGACGGACGGCACACATATTGATGCCCTTGTAGCGGTTACCGGTAGCATGACACAATTACCCTGCACCGGCCGATGACGCAGCCGGCGAGCGGTCACGTGTCCGGACTCGTCCGGGCGTGTTGAGACTTGCCTCTACCGGGCGAACGCTTGCCTTGCATACCACGCCCCATTGAGAGGCGTGGCTTATCTATTTGAATACCACGCCCCGCCTGAGAGGCGTGGCTTTTGTGTGTTGAGTTTCTGATATATATTGCTGCCCGTTCGATGGGCTGATTCAGTGCTTTTGAGTTCGTTTGAGTGAGCTGGGAATAAATAGTTCAGAGAAACCTAATTCCTGGCGTCGTCCATTTTGTGCGATTTTATCGTGCGAGCACAGCTCCCACAATTGGTGACCCCTTTCTACGAACACGGCGATGGAGTCAGCTGTAGCTTTGAAGCTCCCGGGCTTTTGGGAATCTCACGCGGCCGTTGGGTTTGCTCTAGCGGGTTCTCAATTCGCCCTGCGGAACATTACGGAGGACACGACGCGCTACCACCACGTGGTCTCCGCGTTCAACGCCTCCTCGGCTTCCCGGGTTCTGAGCTTCCTACAGCACCCGCCGGACGCCGACAAATACGGCGCGCTCAAAGACTACTCCTCGGTGCGTTTGGACTCACGGAGACCGAACGCGCACGCCAACTACTCGACCTCCCGGAGCTGGGCGAGGCCCGTCCGTCCGAAAGCATGGACCACATGCTTGCTCTTCTCGGTGACCACAGCCCGGACTTCCTCTTCTGCGAGCTGTTCCTCCAGCGGCTACCCGGGCAGGTACGGTTAGCTTTGGCTAATTCGCCCATCACGGACCCTCGCGCCCTGGCCAAGGAGGCCGATAAATTTTGCTCGGCCAGGTGACACGTCGGAGCGGCCGCCTGGGACCCTGGGCCGACCGAGGCAACGCCCGCGCCACGACCGGCGCCTCCACCGACCGAGTCAGTGCCACTGGCGGCATCAGCCGCCGCGACGCCCCGTCGACCGAACCCGACGCGACCGCCGGAGCCTCCACCAGAGCGGACCATGTGCTATTACCATGCCAGGTTCGGGCAGAAGGCCAGAACGTGCCGCCCACCATGCAATTTCGGCGGGTTGGGAAACGACCAGGCCGGCGCTCGCTGCCTGCCATGAGCGTCGGCCAATCAGGCAGCCTTCTGTTTATCACGGACACGGAGTCGGGGCGGCGTTTTTTGTGTGACACCGGTGCTCAGCTGAGCGTGATACCCGCCTCGGTGGAGGACAAACAGGCCGTGCTTTGCGGCCCCGCTTTGGTCGCCGCAAACGGTTCCTCCATCCGCACCTTCGGTTCGCGCAGCGTCGCATTCTGCTTCGGGGGCCAGCGCTTCAGGTGGGACTTCATCACGTCGAACGTGCCCATGGCCTTGCTGGGTGCAGATTTTCTTTGCGCGCATGGGCTTTTGGTCGACGTCAAACGGCGCCGGCTCATCAACGCAGAGACCTTCAGCTCGCTCGCTTGCTCATTGAGCGGCTCCGCTCCGACGAAGCTAGCCTGCGCGCTCCCGGCCGTGGATGATTTCACCCGCCTACTCGCAGAGTTTCCCGCCCTCACGCAGCCGACGTTTTCGGCCGTCGCCGTCAAGCACGGCGTCAAACACCACATCCCGACCACAGGTCCACCAGTCTACGCCAGGGCTCGCCGCCTCGACCCGGCCAAACTCGCCGTAGCGAAGGGGGATTTCGACGCGCTGGAGCGATTGGGAAATGTGCGGCGCTCGAATAGCGCGTGGGCCTCGCCCCTGCACATCGTGCCCAAACCGGGTGGCGGATGGCGACCATGCGGCGATTACCGCCGCCTCAACGATGCCACCACCCCCGACCGGTACCCGATACCACACATACAGGACTTTTCCGCCCGTTTGGCTGGGCGGGTGATGTTCTCCAAGGTCGACCTCATTCGGGACTACCACCAGGTACCTGTCCGGCCGGCCGACGTTCCGAAGACGGCTGTAATTACACCTTTTGGCCTCTTCGAGTTCCTCCGAATGCCGTTCGGCCTTAAGAACGCGGCCCAGGCCTTCCAGCGGCTGATGGACAGTGTGCTGCGCGATCTCACCTTTCTGTTCGTCTACCTGGATGACATTCTCATCGCCAGCACTTCCCGGGCGGAGCACCTCGTCCACCTACGCACGCTTTTTGAGCGCCTCGGCCAGCACGGCCTCATCATCAACCCGGCGAAATGCCAGTTTGGCGTAACGGCCGTCGACTTCCTGGGGCACCGCATCACGAAGCGCGGGGCCGTCCTGCTGCCTACCAAGGTAGAGGCAGTCACAAGTTTCCCATGCCCTCGCTCCATCAAGGCCCTACAGGAATTTTTGGGGATGGTAAATTTCTACCACCGGTTCGTGCCTCGCGCCGCCCAACTCATGCGCCCCCTGTACGAAGCCCTCCCGGGCAAGCCGGCCAAGCACGTCGTCGCCTCGACCACAGAGATGGACGCGGCATTCACGGGCGCTAAGCTGGCCCTCGCCAACGCGACCATGATGGCGCACCCGGCGCTCCACGCACCCATCGCCCTCACCATGGACGCTTCCGACTACGCGGTGGGCGCAGTGCATGAACAGTGGGTGAACGGAGCTTGGCAACCGCTGGCCTTCTTCAGCCGGCAGCTTCGCCCTAACGAGTGCAAGGATAGCGCTTTCGACCGCGAGCTCCTCGGCCTTTACCTGGCTGTTCGCCACTTCCGCCATCTTTTGGAGGGCCGCCCGTTCACGGCGTTTGTGGACCACAAACCCCTGGTCTTCGCCATGGCCAAGATTACGGAGCCGTGGTTGGCCCGCCAGCAGCGCCACCTCTCCGCCGTGTCCGAATTTACGACGGACATCCGGCACGTCGCGGGCAAGGACAACGCTGTGGCCGATTGCCTCTCCCAGTCCGGCACGAACGCCGTCCACCTGGGTGTGGACTTTGCCCGCATGGCGGCCGACCAGACCGCCGACCCCACGGTGCAAGCCCTCCGGACAGCGGACACAGGCCTGCGGTTGGCCGACGTCCCCTTCGAGGACACAGGCACAGTTCTCCTGTGCGACGTTTCCCTGGGCCAACCTCGCCCCATCGTGCCCACCGGATGGCAGTGGCACATTTTTGACGCCCTTCACGGCCTTTCCCACCCGGGCCGGAAAGCATCACAGAAGCTCGTGGCAGCGAAATTCCTCTGGCACGGGCTCCGTAAAGACGTCCGTGACTGGGCCAATGCCTGTGTCGCCTGCCAGCGCGCGAAGGTCCACCGGCACACCCAGGCCCCGTTGGCACCATTCGACGTGCCCGCGCGGTGCTTCGACCACGTCAATGTGGACCTGGTGGGACCCCTTCCCTCCTCGCGGGGCTTCACCCACCTCCTCACAATGGTGGACAGGACCAGCAGGTGGCCGGAGGCCGTCCCGCTGGCATCAACAACATCCGCCGACGTGGCGCAGGCCTTCATTGGCACCTGGATTGCCCGTTTCGGCGCCCCCTCGGACATCTCTTCCGATAGAGGCCCGCAATTCACCTCCGAGCTTTGGGGTGCGGTCGCCCAGGCCTTGGGGGTCAAGCTTAACTGCACCACAGCCTACCTCCCCCAAGCCAACGGATTGTGCGAGCGGTTCCACCGCTCGATGAAGGCCGCTCTCAGGGCCAGCCTCCAGCATGACAGGCTCCCGTGGGTCCTATTGGGCCTCCGAACGGCCCCGAAAGAGGACCTCCAGGCTTCCACCGCCGAGCTGGTCTACGGCCAGCTACTGCGCGTGCCGGGCGAATTCATCCCTGACGCCACCGGCCCCTGGTCCGTGGCTCGCCAACGCTCGGTCCTCCAGGAGGCCGCCAGGAGATTTGCCCCCGTGCCCACGTCCCACCACGGCTGCCCCCAACCCCACGTCCCCCCAGCACTTCGCACTGCAGAGTACGTTTTTATCCGGCACGACGCACACTGGGGACCGCTACGGCCGCCATACGATGGACCTTTCTGGGTCCTGAAGAGGGACGACAAGTCGTTCACCATCGACATCGGTGGCAAGGCGGACCGCATCTCCGTGGACCGCCTCAAGCCGGCCCATTTGGACCTCGACCAGCCTCCACGGTTGGCCCTTCCTCCACGTCGGGGCTGTCCCCCGTCAACCAGGCCCCCCACCCGACCATCCACCGCCCCGCCACCTGCCACCCCCACACGAATCGTCAGGGGTAGTTTCGGCCGGGTCATCAAGACCCCCCTCAAACTGACTCTCCCGGTGCATGTTAATTCTGGGGGGGCGCGTGTTGCGGTTACTGGTAGCATGACATAATTACCCTGCACCGGCCGATGACGTGACAACCAAGTCACGTGTCCGGACTCGCCCGAGCGTGTTGAGACTTGCCTTTACCGGGCGAACGCTTGCCTTGCATACCACGCCCCGTTGAGAGGCGTGGCTTATCTATTTGCATACCACGCCCCGCCTGAGAGGCGTGGCTTTTGTGTGTTGAGTTTCTGATATATATTGCCGCCCGTTCGATGGGCTGAGTCAGTGCTTTGGAGTTCGTTTGAGTGAGCTGGGAATAAATAGCTCAGAGAAACCTAATTCCTGGCGTCGTCCATTTTGTCCGATTTTATCGTGCGAGCACAGCTCCCACACCCTGCATACAAAACACCAGGTAACAGGTTATAGCTGGGTACACATTCTAACCCATGCTGGACAATTCAGAGGCAAGTGTGTGTAACATGTGGCTGTCCTTCCAGCCCTGACAGGTTTTATTAACAGGCTCTTATACAAGTTGACTTTCCTTTTGTCTTACGATTTTCCTGAGCTTAGTTGCAGTAAACACCTATAAGTTGTCTGGCCTGGGTTTGAATCCCGACCCAGCTATAAACCGTCAGTTCGGTGTTTCACAGGCAGGGCGGTTCATCAATGTGTATGTGTGCCGTCCCTGGGATGGATGTAAAATTGGGAGTCCCGTCTGCCATCATGGGTTGGTGGACATTAAATATCCCATGGTGTCCTTCACAAAGAGTAGGCGAGTATGGCGGAAACACGGCCAAATTCCAAATTCCTGCCCTAACTAGGCGAATGTCAGGCCTGGCCAGCCGGTTCGTGAATGACTTGGGCCAAGCTTCCTCTGGCCGACCCCACAAGGTGAGATATAATAGTGGCCGTTAAAAAGAAGAAGAAGAGGAGGATGAGGAGGAGGAAGAAGAAGAAGAAGTTGCGAGATATAATAGCGGCCGTTAAAAAAGAAGAAGAAGAAGTTGCGAGATATAATAGTGGCCGTAAAAAAAGAAGAAGAAGAAGAAGTTGCGAGCTATAATAGTGGCCGTTAAAATGGAGAAGAAGAAGAAGAAGTTGCAGTAAAAAGCAATTTATCGATGAGGCATTGCGTATTAAAATAATCACCCTTCATGGAACGCATGTACATGCTCCTTCGATTCATTGAGACGTATAATGATTTGTCTTGTTGCTTTTATACATTTTGACTTCTGGCCTTGGTGTTTGGTGTTAATAGCTGTGATCTCAAGCCGTGACAAATTGATAACGGCAATAAAACTCTCGTAAAAGCCAAATCCTAATTCAAAATGGTTGCGATAACTACACGGGACATATCAAATCAATCATCTTGCCTTGAGATTTGACGTGCAGATCGAAGTATAATTGTCAACGTAAACGCTTTCGTTCTCCATGACGGCGCTCCTGCTAATTTGTGCGGAAAATCTATGCACAGTGAAAACATTTTCGAAAGGCCTAAGATTTCAACATCGTAAATACTTCACAAACGCCTCGGAGGTTCCAAGCAGGAAATATTGCAAAACATTACGCCGCTTGTGCATCCATTTCCAAAACGATATCATTTATGTGACGCGTTAATTCCACATTACAAGATCGTTTTTGGTGTGAGTGGGCAAAACTAATTATAATGCTTCATTAATCATCGTTTTAATTACAATTCTTAATCTTTAATCTTTCGGAATGCTCAAATGTCCTGCTGTGACTGGGGTATGACCAGGTTGGCAAAGTTCGTGGAGTGAAGATAAGAAACATTGCCCCCATCGTCTGGGTGGCGCTCATTATAATGGACCATTAGGCACAAGAAGACCCCTCTACATTCTGAATGAGGTGGTTAAATAAAGGGCCAACTCGGGTACATGTGGAAGGCCTTGCCCACACGTATTGCTTGCACGAGGAGCTCATTTAAAGGTTAAAAAAAAACCCGTCGAGTATCTGGCAGGGAGATAGCATATGTCCCCCGATGGTTCACAAACACCTGAGGTGCACATCATCTTCGATTACCTGTGCTGCCAGGGACAGCTTTTCAAAGATAGCAGGAAAATTGGACCAAAGTCAAACACACGACTTCCAGTTTTTTGTTGTTGTTTCTGTTCCTACTGTTATCTTATCACATTCCCACAGTTCCCACTGTTATCACATTCCTACAGTTCCTACTGTTATCACATTCCTACAGTTCCTACTGTTATCACATTCCCACAGTTCCCACTGTAATCACATTCCCACAGTTCCCACTGTTATCACATTCCTACAGTTCCTACTGTTATCACATTCCTACAGTTCCTACTGTTATCACATTCCCACAGTTCCCACTGTTATCACATTCCCACAGTTCCCACTGTTACCACATTCCTACAGTTCCTACTGTTATCACATTCCCACAGTTCCCACTGTTATCACATTCCTACAGTTCCTACTGTTATCACATTCCTACAGTTCCTACTGTTATCACATTCCCACAGTTCCCACTGTAATCACATTCCCACAGTTCCCACTGTTATCACATTCCTACAGTTCCTACTGTTATCACATTCCTACAGTTCCTACTGTTATCACATTCCCACAGTTCCCACTGTTATCACATTCCTACAGTTCCTACTGTTATCACATTCCTACAGTTCCTACTGTTATCACATTCCCACAGTTCCCACTGTTATCACATTCCTACAGTTCCTACTGTTATCACATTCCCACAGTTCCCACTGTTATCACATTCCCACAGTTCCCACTGTTATCACATTCCTACAGTTCCTACTGTTATCACATTCCTACAGTTCCTACTGTTATCACATTCCCACAGTTCCCACTGTAATCACATTCCCACAGTTCCCACTGTTATCACATTCCCACAGTTCCCACTGTTATCACATTCCTACAGTTCCTACTGTTATCACATTCCCACAGTTCCCACTGTTATCACATTCCTACAGTTCCTACTGTTATCACATTCCTACAGTTCCTACTGTTATCACATTCCCACAGTTCCCACTGTTATCACATTCCTACAGTTCCTACTGTTATCACATTCCCACAGTTCCCACTGTTATCACATTCCTACAGTTCCCACTGTTATCACATTCCTACAGTTCCTACTGTTATCACATTCCCACAGTTCCCACTGTTATCACATTCCTACAGTTCCCACTGTTATCACATTCCTACTGTTGTCACATTCCCACAGTTCCTACTGTTATCACATTCCCACAGTTCCCACTGTTATCACATTCCTACAGTTCCCACTGTTATCACATTCCTACTGTTATCACATTCCTACAGTTCCCACTGTTATCACATTCCTACTGTTATCACATTCCTACAGTTCCCACTGTTATCACATTCCTACTGTTATCACATTCCTACAGTTCCCACTGTTATCACATTCCTACTGTTGTCACATTCCCACAGTTCCCATTGTTATCACATTCCCACAGTTCCCACTGTTATCACATTCCCACAGTTCCTACTGTTGTCATATTCCGACAGTTCCCACTGTTATCACATTCATACTATTATCACATTCCGACAGTTCCCACTGTTATCACATTCCTACTGTTATCACATTCCTACAGTTCCCACTGTTATCACATTCCCACTGTTATCACATTCCTACAGTTCCCACTGTTATCACATTCCTACTGTTATCACATTCCCACAGTTCCCACTGTTAACACATTCCTACAGTTATTCCTGCTGTTATCACATTCCTACAGTTCCTACTGTTATCACATTCCCACAGTTCCTACTGTTATCACATTCCTACAGTTCCTACTGTTATCACATTCCCACAGTTCCCACTGTTATCACATTCCTACAGTTATTCCTACTGTTGTCACATTCCCACAGTTCCTACTGTTATCACATTCCTACAGTTCCTACTGTTATCACATTCCTACAGTTCCTACTGTTATCACATTCCTACAGTTCCCACTGTTATCACATTCCTACAGTTCCCACTGTTATCACATTCCTACTGTTGTCACATTCCCACAGTTCCCACTGTTATCACATTCCTACAGTTCCCACTGTTATCACATTCCTACTGTTATCACATTCCCACAGTTCCTACTGTTATCACATACCTACAGTTCATACTGTTATTCCTACTGTTATCACATTCCTACTGTTCCCACTGTTACCACATTCCTACAGTTCCTACTGTTATCACATTCCTACAGTTCCCACTGTTATCACATTCCCACAGTTCCCACTGTTATCACATTCCTACAGTTCCCACTGTTATCACATTCCTACAGTTCCCACTGTTATCACATTCCTGCAGTTCCCACTGTTATCACATTCCCACAGTTCCTACTGTTATCACATTCCTACAGTTCCTACTGTTATCACATTCCTGCAGTTCCTACTGTTATCACATTCCCACAGTTCCCACTGTTATCACATTCCTACAGTTCCCACTGTTATCACATTCCTACAGTTCCCACTGTTATCACATTCCTACTGTTGTCACATTCCCACAGTTCCCACTGTTATCACATTCCTACAGTTCCCACTGTTATCACATTCCTACTGTTATCACATTCCCACAGTTCCTAGTGTTATCACATTCCTACAGTTCCCACTGTTCCCACATTCCTACAGTTCCTACTGTTATCACATTCCTACAGTTCCTACTGTTATCACATTCCTACAGTTCCTACTGTTATCACATTCCTACAGTTCCTACTGTTATCACATTCCTACAGTTTCTACTGTTATCACATTCCTACAGTTTCTACTGTTATCACATTCCTACAGTTCCTACTGTTATCACATTCCTACAGTTTCTACTGTTATCACATTCCTACAGTTTCTACTGTTATTCCTACTGTTATCACATTCCTACAGTTCCCACTGTTATCACATTCCTACAGTTTCTACTGTTATTCCTACTGTTATCACATTCCTACAGTTTCTACTGTTATCACATTCCTACAGTTCCTACTGTTATCACATTCCTACAGTTTCTACTGTTATCACATTCCTACAGTTCCTACTGTTATCACATTCCTACAGTTCCCACTGTTATCACATTCCTACAGTTCCAACTGTTATCACATTCCTACAGTTCCCACTGTTATCACATTCCTACAGTTCCCACTGTTATCACATTCCTACAGTTCTTACTGTTATCACATTCCGTGCACCGCCATACTCATGTGCGGTTGGGTGACGAATGTTGGGAAGCGCTTCGGAATAGGAAACAGTGTGACGTGCTTTTGCAATTGGAGTCTGTTAATTACAACAGGATGGCCTATTACTCGAATAGTGGAGCTAAAAGCAGGAAGGTCTGAAAAATGAGGGCAGACACGCGGAAAAGGGCCGATATATTGAGCATGTCTCCGATTAATTAACTGTGTACTTGATTAGCGTTTTGCGATCCAACTGCGCATTACAACTCCTAACGGGTTGTGCACCAAGAAGGGGGAATCAATTATTGGCAGATGTATTAATTGAGCTTTAATTTGATTGGTTACAGGCATGATGGCCGAACTGACACACCTCACTTCCCATTTATTGCAATTGGTGTGGCTTTTCTTGTGAAGCATTACATTGTTCAACAAAAAGTTAAACACTTTGCAATGATCGTAAATTATTCAGACGTCTACATCATTGTTATCTATTGTATGACATTCTTTTGACTTGTTTTCCTCATTCATGTTATGTTGAATATATCCAGACGTGGCAAAATGCCTTTTGGCGCTTCATGTTCTTGCTGCAACCCAATCTTAGCACTTCCATTTGCACATTATACCTACAAAGTCAGACATAGGTGGGGGAGGGGGAAGTATAAATGCGGAAGGTGGGGGAGGGGGAAGTACAAAACACATGGACATTGCTGGAACTTCCAGGAAATAAGTCAGTATTTCAGAAAAGTGGATCTGGGGTGAATTAACGGGGGTAGAAAAGATCAAGGTTTTGGATGGGGGAAGATAAGAGATTGTGGCGAACAGCTGTTCTAAAGACCTGGAGGGAGGAGTGGGATTGAAGAGAGTGAGGGAGTTTGTTCCAGAGGCGTGCGTAAAGAGGAATGAAGGAGTGAAGGTGAGCAGAGAGTCTTGATTTCGGCAGTTTAACCATAAGAGGGTTGCTGGCAGATCTTGTGCGACCTGTAGTAATATTTGGGAGACAGAGCACAGAGAGAGCCGGGGGAGCAAGGCCGGATAGGAGTCGGGAGAAGACAGAAAGACCACCTACCAAAGAATTAGTTTGTATAATGCCAAATAAACAATTACTTTGATTATTATCCACAAAATTAAATTTCTTCTCTCCTCCAACAGGTGGGGGCGAAATATTTTATTTTTCCTGTTTCTTTCCAATAAATTACAATCGCACACCATTTCTTTGTTTATGGGTCTATCCTCCTCAAATTTGGCGTGGGAGCTACCTTGGTCCAATACACACAGACCCAATTTTATAACAAGTACAGATACATTCAAAGTACACCGCCCCCATGCCAAATAATTAAATATCCTACAACGCGGCATTTCCGGGGCGCCTCTGGCGCCCGGCAATACCGCAGTGCACCTCACAGAGGCTGCATTGGGAGGGAGAGGTGTACACTAATTGATTGATTAATTGTATAATTAAAATCAATAAAAGATTATCACAAAATATTTTCTAAATCAATTGGCTAATAGCATAACTAAACCACTAGTGCTTCATCCAAAGAGGTATCTTTTAGAAATTTAATTAAATAGCTCATTAATAAAAAATTAAATAATTAATTGATTAAATCAATAAATAATGAATCGATTAAATGATTAATCAATAAATCTAAAATATCTTTGATAGCCACATCACTTGGTCACTGTCATGTCCAAATATTAGCTTCCCAGCTCAAAAGGTGCCTGCGATATTGGCCAAATGAGAAAGAAAATAAATAAATGATTAATAATGAAAATAAATAAATAATAATCATTAAAAAATTAAATTATTATTCAATTCGGTCAGAAAACACATAAACCACCACCATTTCATCAGAATCTGTAACTTAAAAAATAAAATTTTTAGTCATTAATCGAATAAATAAATAATTAATTGATTAATTGATTAATTAATAAATCAAAAATAGCCTTTGCAGCCAAATCACCTGGTCATTGGCATGTCCAAATATCAGCTTCCTAACTCAAAAGGTGCCTGAGGTAATGGTCAGAAGAGAAAGGAAATTTGATTAATTAAATAAGTACTTCATTAAAAAAAAAACACACCTTTAGAGGCCATTTTTCCCCGCAAGCGGGGGTTGGCCTTTTTCGGGAACCGTGGTTGTTGTTGTTTTTTGGTCCCCTTTTTGAAGCAATGTTTTACGGCCGGATGCCCTTCCTGACGCCAACCCTTTTTGCCACCTTTAGCGACAAACAGGGAATTACCAGTGAACTGGTACTCAATTTGCCGACCTCGGAAGGATGACAGGCTGAGTCAACCCCCCCTGGCGTTAATTCAGCGATCGACCGGGATTCGAACCCTAAGCCGGCACCCTAGCCGCTAGCCCAACACCAGGGATTAAATAAGTACTTCATTAATCGCTAATAATTATATAACTCCTCAATTAATTGATTAATCAAAAAACAAAAAATATCGTTTTTGACAAAGGACTTGCTCACCACTGTGCCGAAATTTCAGCTTCCTAGCTCAAAGGATGGCTGAGATATCGCCCGGACAAACAAACAAACAAACAACCAAGAAAACAAACAAACATCCAGAGTGAAAACTGAGTACTCCCTTTCAGCGTACGTCACTGCCGAGCCCCCTTCGGTGCCCAGCAATGACGTTATGCAGCACTTGGGGATGGCATAGGAAAGGAGCGGTGTACCATTTCATCAGCCTATTCCCCGTGCAGTGACAGGGATTTTGCAATCACGTGCGCGCGCACGCGTGTGCATGTGTGTGTGTATGTGTTTATGTGTGTGTGTGTGTGTGTGTGTGTGTGTGTGCGTGTGTGTGTGTGTGTTTATGTATGTGCGTGTGTGTGTGTCCACGGCATAACTTTTTTTTTTACGATTTCAGCTTTTTCCATCAAATTTTAAGCGAGCCTTTTTAAAAAAGAATATGGAGAAAAAGAATTTTAAAATTGTATAAATGAACAGTAAAATTAAATAATTAATAAGGGTCAAAATGTCAAAGTGTAAAGTCATAGTGACTACAAATAACCCTTATTAGCCCAGCCACAGCACGTCAAGCACAAGACACCTGTTCCTTTAATCGCTTGCATGTTTCTTTACTTATTTAACATTGAGCTTCAGTGCATCTACCAGGCCATAACAATTTTACCATTTATCCTTTTGTAATCAAATCTTCAACAAACGTTTTTTATGAGAATATAGAGAACACAAATTAATAAAATGCATAATTTTTTTGAAACTGACGTTTTGTTCAAGTTTGGGTTCGAAAACAAAGTGGATGCGGATGGGCTTTGCATTTTGAGATACTTTTTAGTTATATTTTATGTTTCGACCCCCAAATTTAAGGGGTCAAAGATGAAATACTAAAAAAATACTAAAAAGATGAAAAAAAACACATTTTTCATTTGACATTCCCTTAAACTTGAGTCGATTGACATTGAATTTGGTGCGAATGTGCTTTCAAAGAACCACTGTAGGGGTGCGTAAAACCATTTCGGATTAGTCGTTTTCGGGATTATACAGGTGTCAAAATTGAAAATTGGTGGCCAAATTAAAGATTTTAGTTTGCCAAGCCTTTCTTTTTTTAACCATTGTGGACAAAACCTGCACAAACATAGCTTGCCACAGCCCCCACAAAACCAAAGTGGACAGATTTTGGCACAGTGTCTTCCTTTCAATTTATCAAAAGTCAAAGTTCAAAATTGGACACAAAATTAAGGGGTTGGGCCTGCCGAGCCTTTATATTTAAACAAATCTAGACAATACTCAAGACAAACGTACCTTGACACGGTCCCTATACACTAAAATAGAAGGGCACCCGGTAGAGCGCAAACCTCCGCCAGGCTGAACAGTTTACGTTTTGTATCCACTGATGGGTCGGATCTGGATTCGGACCTGAACCAAAATCGAATCGGCTTGTTATTGTCACCTAACCAGGTCGTCCACCAAGTTTTCTCAAAACTCGTCCATAACTTTTCAAGATATCCTGCTATGTATCGTTTTTGGCCCTTTCTCTCAATGGTGAAGAATCACTTTAAAAATTCTAGTAGTCGGATCCGAATCCAGACCTTCACCAAAATCGAATCATTTCGTCCTTGTCACATACACAACCTCTCTGCAAAATCTCGTCCACAACTTTTTGAGATATATTGTTCACAAAGAAAGAAACAGACAGGAGTGAAAACATAACCTTCATCCACATTCGGTGGCGGAGGTAATTCGGTAAACTTTGGTCCGGTGTCGTTACTTTCGTTATGCAGTTGGAATCAAAGTGGATGGGGATAGGGAGGGGAGCACATTACATTAACTTGTGAATGTTTGCCTCTCTGTTTTAAAACTTTTATCCCGATATTCATTCATTAGATTGTTTATTTATTTATTTTGGCAATCATCGACCCTCTGTGCTCACCTCGCTTCGGTACTTGCTCGCATAGTTGTAGATTTCATGAAGTGCACTGGGTGTGTTGAACGCCCCAGCATGCAGGTGTGACTGCTCAGCGAGGTAAGCACTCATGTCTTGATCGCTTACTGCGGGTAGCTTGGCCACGTCGGCATAATACCTGCACAAAGAGAGGATTTTGAACCAAATTACTTTTCATTTTCCTGGAGGGGAATTCTCCCTGACCCACAGCATCTCTACAGCTCCTGAATTAGTAGCAGTACTAACACTCCATACCTCTTTGTACTTGGAGGTTTAGGAGTCATAAGTAACCTCCCTGGGTCAGACACTGGTGATTATGGACATGTACCAAGCAGGTTATTTCCACCGAATACTGGTGGACCAGATTGACTGTACAAGTTGAAGTTTTTCCTTTAATCATATTTATAATCACGACATCGAAGCCACCATGGGTTTTTATTGCCAAACAATTGTCAGACCATCTGGTCAGCCTAAAAGGCTTGTCTCGTGAAAATGGCGCTAAAAGAATGAGATTCCTATGAGGATATCAGTGCCTTTGTTCATAATGTCTCAGACTGTACTTTCACAGACAAAGACCACATCTCATTACAATTCACAAAGCAACAAGCTTCATATGATTTAATGTTCATATTTCAAGCTTTGCTTCTCTTATGTTGGCCCCAAAATGTTGCTGGTGACCCAGCTGATTGCTGAAACTTTGTTACTGCTGCAAAATGTACCTCTTAATATGCTCAAAAAGATGTTGCGCAAAGGTGTTGAAATTATTGTTTAACTTTAGCAACTTTATAATCACGTTGAAACCTTCGTTGTCATTTGTCTCACAGGCAAAATAGGGCCGGCAGGATCACTCATAGGCACATCACCCAGTTTTGAGTGCTCATAGGCACATCACCCAGTTTTGAGTGCTCATAGGCACATCACCCAGTTTTGAGTGCTCATAGGCACATCACCCAGTTTTGAGTGCTCATAGGCACATCACCCAGTTTTGAGTGCTCATAGGCACATCACCCAGTTTTGAGTGCTCATAGGCACATCACCCAATTTTGAGTGCTCATAGGCACATCACCCAGTTTTGAGTGCTCATAGGCACATCACCCAGTTTTGAGTGCTCATAGGCACGTCACCCAGTTTTGAGTGCTCATAGGCACAGCACCCAGTTTTGAGTGCTCAAAGGCACATCACCCAGTTTTGAGTGCTCATAGGCACATCACCCAGTTTTGAGTGCTCATAGGCACATCACCCAGTTTTGAGTACTCATAGGCACATCACCCAGTTTTGAGTACTCATAGGCACATCACCCAGTTTTGAGTGCTCATAGGCACATCACCCAGTTTTGAGTTCTCATAGGCACGTCACCCAGTTTTGAGTGCTCATAGGCACGTCACCCAGTTTTGAGTGCTCATAGGCACGTCACCCAGTTTTGAGTGCTCATCGGCACATCACCCAGTTTTGAGTGCTCATAGGCACGTCACCCAGTTTTGAGTGCTCAAAGGCACATCATCCAGTTTTGAGTGCTCATAGGCACGTCACCCAGTTTTGAGTGCTCATAGGCACGTCACCCAGTTTTGAGTGCTCATAGGCACGTCACCCAGTTTGGAGTGGTCTCATCTGAGTTTGATTTGACAACCGACCACAAACTGCCATCACTGGATGCAACATTCCTTGGAAGGACGTTAATCTGGGGACCCGCTTGCTTTCCTGGCCCTTTGCAGGCATGACGTTGAATCGATGAGCACAGCATCCCTTGGATGGATGTTAAAGCTGAGGATACATCTGCTTACATCTGCTGGTGACTGTTAAAAAAAAAACACGGTTCATTTTGAGATGAATATTAGGAGAGTTTAAAGCTGGCACCCTAGCCAAAATCCAAATTATGGGCAGAGCCTATGAGGCCATTGCATCAGCGGTGAAGTGCAATCAGAAATGATGCAACGAGTGACAATGTGCTGAATACACTCAGAATGGAGACAGCAAAATAACATGGATGAAGGCTCTTAATGACAGACGTGAGATCTGGGCCGTCTCTCTAGACATATCTCGAGCTTTTGATAAAGTCTGGCATCCTGCCTTGCTCTCCAAACTCTCTGTCTACAGCATCCAAGGCCAACTTCTCTCTTGGCTTCCTGACTTCCTCTAATGTTGCAGCCAACGTGTGGCTCTCAACAGAATCCTTTCATATCATCTCCCTGTCAAGGCTGGAGTGCCCCGAGGTAGTGTTCTGGGCCCAGTCATATTCCTAATATTCATTAACGATCTCTCTGACTCTCTGGAAAATCCTCTTTATCTCTTGGCTGATGACTCCACTCTATGCGGTGATATTCCTCATCCTTCTGGCTGCAGCCTCTTCCATCTCTTCAGACCTTGCCAAAATCACAAACTAGTCAAACACTTGGAATATGTCTTTTAATCCTGCGAAATCCCACACTCTCTCACTCTCTCTCCGAAAGGACCATATGGCAAACAATCCTATCTACTTCTTTCAACAACCCCCTCAAATAAGTTCAGTCACTCATACTCTTGGATCTGACTCTCAACCATGATCCTTTTTGGGCAAACCACATTTCAACGTTGGCCTGCAAAGCCAGTCACTGACTGAGAGTCCTCCATCATTTAAAGGCACACCTGAACTCCTATCCACCTGCAAGACTTTCATCTGCAGTTTCATAGAATACTGCTCTCCTCTCTGGGCTGGTGCCCATACCTCACATCTTGCTCAGCTTGACGCCATGGAAACCATGGCCTTCAAGATCATTGGAAACGCTCGCAATGAAGCTGAATTTCTGGGCCTCTCACATTCCCATTGCCACCAGGTCGCTGGTCACTCTGTCTTCTTCCACGTCATTTCTGGTCTTGCACGCTCTGCCCTCTCTGTATATTGCTCCCCCCTCCACCCCCCCCCCCAGGTTTCTGCAGGGCACACACTGTCCACCAGTAACCCCCTTCTAGTGAAACTCCATAAATCCAGTCACTGCTCTTCAATCTCATTATTCCCTTAAGGTCTTCAAGACAGCTGTTCACCACCACCAAAAATCATCCCCCATCCAAAACCATGATTTTTTTCTACTTCCGTTAAACAATGCCCCCCCCCCCCAACCCCATTCCCTGGAAACCGATAAGCCACCCCTACCTATTCCCCTTCTGTAAAAAAAAAAAATTGCTTCTGTATCTATCTTGCCCACCCTTTGCATTCTCCCCTACCTGGATCATCATTACCGGTATCTCTTGTTATCCGTCTCCATATATTTTTTTCCCTCGGCCCTAATTTTGTCATTTCCCCCTTCTCTTTCTGCTGTTCCTTTTGTTATGTTGCATCCTGATTTGCTCTGTGTTCTAGCTCTTCCACAGGCCTTGACTCTATATTAATATAAAGGGGCATATAGTGAAAGAGAGGTGGGGTAAGGGGTCCAAAATTCTACCATTTTTGTATACATGGTAAGTAGATGGCCTTTTAGTGACATATGTTCAAAAAAACCATTTCTTCCACTTTTAATGTTGGCTTTGTAATCAATCTTTCAAAATAATTTCGAATTCTGTTAGAAAAATTAGTGAAAATAATTTTGGATGCTGTTAAGAAAATGAACTTCAATGTTTTGGATAATTGTGGCACAAACAAACTTGTTCAATGAAGTTGATCGCTTATGCCAAACACACTGTTGTTGCCAACAGTAAATGCGCTGGCCCAGTGTCTTACTGTTCCAATCTGGTCATTCCCTACACAATGTATTTCCATCTGTGCCCACACGACGCTGAGCAGTCATTGGGCACAAGCAAGAAAGAGGCTAAATAAAGGGGGAGCGAGCAATGAGGCCTAAAACAATTGTTTGGAAGGTGCAACCCCAATGATTAATGCACCCGAAAGTACAGAACTATACACTCTTTAACAGTGGAAACACGTCATGTGGAGTGATCAATAATTGTACACATTGTGTGCACCCAGTAGGCGAGTCTGGATTTGGCATCAATATGGTAAACACTGGATAAAGCTATCTTGCTCTAATGGTTAAAGGAAGTGAAGCCATTGGTAACCGCAGTTCTCTTTCATGATATGAATTCGATATTAGGTTGTGGTGAAGGAAATGATGAATGCCTTGTGAGACTTTGAACTACTGGTTTTGATGGACAATTAATCCGATTTCAAGTTAATCGGATAAAAATTGAGGATTTTAGAAATTTGGCCTATGTTGACTTTTTGGCTTATGTTGACCTAAAATATAATTGGTGGTTGAATTCATTGACCATATACGCAAGTCCTCTTCAAATTTCAAGTCAATCGGATGAAAATTGAGGATTTTAGAAATTCGACAAAGTTGGTGACTTTTGGCCTATGTTGACCTATTGACCTTTTGACCCCAAAACAATAGGCTTCTTGCTTATGACACATCCACCATTTGGTGAAGTTTTGTGAAGATCAGTATAAAAGTGTGACCTGTAGGTGACTGACATACAGAGAAACAGACAGACAGAATAACCCACAAGACCAACCAATATACTGGAAAAATCTTCAATTTTCATAAGTAACAAGAAGATGTCATGCAGAGCACAATACTTGCAAAATCCACCCCTCCCCAAAATAAAAAGTTGCCATGGATACATCAAATTGTCCATTTCATTAACATTAAAATTGACGATCTTATTCAAAGCTCAGGTCAATCATATTAAAATTCATGATTTTACAGATGAAAATTGATGATATTAAAAGTTTGACCTTGAGTTGACATTTGACCTTTTTACCTAAAAAAAATTGCTTTCCCAATTCAGTGATGCACAATGTAATTGCTGTTTAATTTTCAACTTCATCGGATGAAAAATGATGCTTTTAAAAGTTTGACCTTGGGTTGACCTTTGACCTTTTGATTTCAACATAGTTGGTTTCCCAATTCAGTGATGCACAATGTAATTGCTGTTTAATTTTCAACTTCATCGGATGAAAAATGATGCTTTTAAAAGTTTGACCTTGGGTTGACCTTTGACCTTTTGATTTCAACATAGTTGGTTTCCCAATTCAGTGAGGTACTATGTAATTGCTGTTTAATTTTCAAGTCAATCGGATGAAAAATGATAATTTTAGAAATCTGACCTCAAGATGAACTGCGGAGAAAAATGTCCACCACCTGAAAAACCGTTGAACTGAAAATTAATAGGCTTCTTCCTTATGACCAACTCTATCACCTGGGGAAGTTTCGTGAAGATTGGTTTAAAATTGTGACCTGTAGGCGATTGACAGACAGACAAACAGACAGACAAACAGACAGACAAACAGACAGACAGACAGACAGAATAACGCACATCACCAACCAATATACTTTTAAAATCTTCGATTTTGCAAGTAACAACTAGACAAACTATAAGGGCACTCGGTAGAGCACATGCCTCCACCAGGCTGATTACTTTACTTTTTGTATCCCACTGATCGGCCAGATCTGGATTTGGATTTTTACCTTACTTGTCATGCACCCGACTTGTCCACCACGTTTCATCCAAATCTGTCCACAACCTTTTGAGATACTGTGCTGTATATCGTTTTAGCCAAATGACTCAATGGTGAAGAATCACCTTCTCTGATCTTCTTCAATTCTCTGATCCGAATGTGAATTCGGATCTTCACCAAAATGGAATGAACTCATCCGTGTCACACACCAATGTCACCAAGTTTCATCCGAATCGTTCAATAACTTTTTGAAATATTGTGCTATATATCGTTTTTGGCCTTATCTCTCTATAGTGAATAATCACTAAAAAAAATTTCTAGTATCAGGATCCAGATCGAGATGTTCACCAAAATCGAATCAATTCATCCTTGTCACACACTCAACCTATCCACCAGATTTCATTCGAATCCGTCCACAACTTAATGAGATATCGTGCACACAAACAAGACAGACAATGAAACAGACAGGGGGGGTGAAAACATAACCTCCGTTCACCGAGGTAACAAACAGAAAAGCAGACAGATAAACAAGGAGGAAAACAAAACCTCTGTCCGTCCACCTTCAGTGGCAGAGGTAAAGACTGATATCTAACAAAATTTGTTTGGTACCAAAGGTGGACAAAAGGCCAATTAGAAATTGGATAAATGTTTGTGAGTTGATAATCCTACATATTTCCTTACTATTCCAAAAATGTTGGTGACATTGTTTTCAACATTTTTCTTTTGTGTTTCAACATTTGGTGTTGCCTCACACTTGGTGTTAAATTGGTCCTTGTGCATTCCAGTCTTATATTTGTGTTATCATGGTTTAACATTTTGAAGTTACAGAAGAAAGAGTGCAAATGCCATTTACTTAAATTTATCATCTCACAGATGACTCTTAGAATGTTTCCAATTCCGTAAGGTTTCAATTATTTATTACATGTGATTTTTTTTTTGGACCCTACCCCACATGCTCCCAGTCTTGCATTATGCACCGATGGATCCTCCCTCCTTCCTCTCACAACGAGAGATAAAGAACTGGCACTCTCAACCAAAGACAAGGTGTCTTTGAACTACAATACAAGATCTCTAACTGAGTTTACAATCCGTCATTGTTAGCGAATGCATATTGCACTGGGATTCAATCACAAATCAGTCCTGCTGGTTGCATCACTACTGAGGGTTGGTTGTGACAATGTTGCAGTGCCCTGCACAAAACACTCTCTCTTTTTTTTTTTTGGAGGTTGGCGAGGGGAGGGGGGGGGGGGAGTTGGGCGATTGGGGGGGGGGGGTGGGGAGGGGTGGGCAGCATTCCTTTTTTTTTTGTTATTCTCCGCTCTTCTTCTAATTAATCCAAATGTGTTCTCCTGACCTTTCAACCCAGCGCCGGTATCCTGGGATGTCCTTGGCATAAAGGAGCTTGTTTGAGGGCGAGTCCTTTCCCAACCGATGCTCGGACGTCGAGCAGGCATCCATGAATGTTTGAGCCACCACAGAAAGGCACGCATCCGTGATGCTGTTCTTGTGGATGTCAAACACAAACTGTGGGTTCTTTATCACATTCACCCAGAACCTCAGTGGCAAGCTGGAGGAAAAGAGGGTTAAAACTGTGGCTTTCAAATATAAGCTGGAAATTACCATAACGCTGATCATGGTATTTGAGTTTGCATGAGCGTGAGAAAAACAATCCCAAGGTAAACAAAGGACAATATTGTGACGAGCACTTTACAGGAAACATTTTTCTCCGCAGGTTTTCGGCTCACGGAGGAACTTGGAGATAGCTTGCACAACAATAAAACCCCATTACAGCTCCATAACGCAAATCACATTCCTGCATGTGGGTTCAAATTATTGGGACCTTTGCGCAATCATGGCACACATTCCACACATTCCTGTCCCTAGCGTTGCAAAATAATGCTCAGAATGCAATCCTCTTCTGGAGGTAATTTCTGTGAACCATTGCTCCACATCTGAGGTCGTTTATTTATTTATTTATTTCATTGATGATTTCACTTGCAAGGGAGTTCAATGCAGGATGAGACAAATACTCCAATAAAAGCCTGCACTATGGTTACCAACAAATGGTTGTTTGTCCATGCTCTCTCCCTTTTAAATGCTGAACATCAGGCAAGGAAGCAGGATGTACCATTCAAATAAAGAAGTTTTCAAAACTCGGCCGGGGTTCAAACCACCGACCTCCCAGACTCCTGCGTTGAAGTTCATTGCGGAATGGCTCGGTGTTCCAAGAGAGAGGAGGTGGTTTCAAGAGAAACAGTTGGGTGCAATAAGTCCAACTACTCTACTTTGGCTAATCAACAACACACACTTACCAGTTACTCTTCCATGTGTGCCGTACACCGGGGTCATGGATGTTGTGCCGGTCAGCTTGAGCATCCAAGAAGTCAAACATGTACTTGATGGCAAGTGGAAGTGTCGAGGTTGCACCAAATATTGTCACAAAGAGGTCGTCCACAAATTTCTGCAGAGTCACCTGTTGAAACATCTTCTTTCTTTTTTCATGGGCATCTTATGCACAGGTTCAACCATCCACATAACATGGCAACTCACCGCCTCCCATGTTTATGCCACACCCCCTTTCTTTCTCCTCCTCTTCCGTTTCCTTTCCACTCCGTTCCCATTCTTCTTTATCTCAAATTCCCTTCCACGAGCAACTCTCATGCATGTGCTTACGGATGTAGATGTCCCCAAAAACTTCTTACTTATCCTCATGATGAGGCAAAAGTCAGTGTGACTTCGTACGCCATGTGTAAATACATCAAATATGGAATTTGCCTGCTTTTCAACGATAAAAGTAGCAAGAAATATATTATACAAGCTCTGTTGTCATTATCAGGGTCACAATGGCAAGGTTACAGTGTTTACACCTGCTCTTTTAGATCATCAGTCAACATGACAAAGCAGGGCAATTAACAGGAGTTACTGCCAGCACGGAAAACAGCATAATCGTAAAGTGTGCTTCTTGCAATAAAATTTACACTTTAAATCACTGCCTATCTTACGTATTAAATATCTTTCAGCACTTTCAGCATCATAACCACCATTAACTACCCAGATGCCCAACAGACACTGATGGAAGTCATAGGACATGCAATCAATCAGCTGACTTAGTTTTGAGAATGCCCCCAGTGATCCAGGTTTTCCAAACTTCATCAATCCCTCTTCCCAACCTTGGTTGTAAGCAGACGAGTAAGGTAGATTTCTGAGACCATTTTGCGTCCACGGTCTCCCTCCTTGTGGTCTCCGTGTTCAGGGTTCTTAACCAGGTGCCAGAGACGTGCACCGCTCTCCAACTCGGGCGTGAGCATCGGGGTGCGAGAACGCAAGCTCTCATGGCTTCCTGGGCATCGAGCCAAGCCATCTGCTAGGCAGGAAAAGAAACAGATTGTAGTGCTTGAAAGGAGGTGGTGACAGGCAAGACCAAAGATGCCTTGACAGGCTGGAAGAAAAACGAAAAAAAAAAGTGACAGAAAACGTGTTTGGAAGCAGATGTCACATTGGGTGGTTCAGAACAGGGACAAACGAGCAGAATTGGCACTGTTGAGAAAGACTAAGATGTGAAGAGCCATTAGCAGATACTGATTGGCTGGAGAGGTCAGAGTTGAGAAAGCCAGTGAGCTAGATGAAGTACCTTATGTGCCATTGATGCCTTAAGGGAGGCCAGGGGAGCAGATAGATATGCGGGGGGGAGGTAAGGGCAGGAATGGTGTGACAGCCAGATGGATGGGAGTGAGCCCCAAAAGCTGATTGGAAGAGAAAGATGCACGAGGGGGCAAAGACTGCGAAGTGAGATATCCATGGATGACCAACTGCAGAATGCCTTTGTTGCTTGTGAAAAGGATCGCTTTCCTTCACATATATTATTGTGGTGTCATATAAAGTGCTTTTCAATTCAGGTCAAGCACTTCCTTAGCTTATTGTAAAAGCACAGCTTTAAAAATAATATAATAATGATGATAGCAATCTCTAAAAATTTCGCCAAGCATACTAATACTTGCATTTTTATTTCTTATTATTCAGAGCTTAAGGTGTATGAAAGCTGGACAACAGATGGTGGAAAGTAAATATAGTGGCGATGGCATCAGAGGAGGACATGAAGTAAGTTAGGCATTAATAGAGAAATCTTTATGCCTCACAGGTGTCCCGTGTCACGTAAAACCGGGTGTGGCATCTGCCGACATTAGTTGGTGGACATTAAAGATCCCACTGTGTCCTTCGCGAAGAGTAGGTGAGCTATCACCGGAACCCTAGCTAAGTCTGAAATTCCTGGTCTAACTTACAAGGGGCATTGCATCAGCAGCACAGCCCTACCAGGCAGCAAATTATACTACCCACAGCCATGTGCTGCATACGAAAATAAGAATGACAAAAAGAAAAAGCTGAAGGCAAAGAGAGGGAAGAGAGTTCATGAGAATAGAGAAAGTCTTTCAGTAGGTCTGCGACAACTGCTGCCTGAAGGGAGGAAAGAATGGGAATGGTAAAACTCAGGAAGGCAATTCCACAGATGAGGGTAAAAGAGGGATAGGATGGGAGGTGCGCATAAAGCTAAAAAAAGAAAGATCAGCACTCAGTAGAATGCATACCTTAGCCAGGATGAACAGTTTACGTTTGTATCCCACAGATAGGCCAGATCTGCACCCAGACCTGAACCAAAATTGAATCGGCTTATTCTTGTCATCTCCCCAACTCATCCACCAGGTTTTGTCATAATCCATCCACAACTTTTTGAAATATCATGCTACATATAGTGTTTGGCCCGATCACTCAATGGTGAAGTATCACTTAAAAAAATTAAAATATTCTCGTATCCGGTTCCGTATCTTGACCAAAATCGAAAATCAATTCGTCCTTGTCACACATCCAACATGTCACCAAGGTTTTGTCTGAATCCGTCCATAACTTTTTGAAATATTTGGCTATATATTGTTTTGACCCTATCATCAATGGTGAATAATCGCTTAAATAATTAAAAAATTCTCATATCCAGATCCAGATCTACACTTAAATATAATCTATTTGTCCTTGTCACATACCCAACCTGTCCACCAAAATTCATCTGAATCCATCCATAACTTTTTGAGATATCCAGCTCACAGACAAATACGCAGCCAAAGAGACACACAAACAGGGGGCAAAAACGTAACCTAAAAACACAAAAAAACAACCAGATGGGCCACTTTATAACTGTGGGCAATTATGACTGGGAACCAATCTGCTCCAATTTGAAACAACCCCGTTTTGATTGGACACGTGACCCATTACGTTCTTTTAATAAAACTGTATTCAGAATTGTATTTTAAATGCTGTATTTAAAAAAACAGAGGGTTCCTCAGGGTCTTTTTGGGTCTTTGGTGTATTTTGGGTGTTTTGGGTCCTCGTGGTCTTTTCGGTCTTTTGGGTCCTTGGGGTATTTTGGGTCATCAGGGCCTTTTGGGTCCTCTGGGTCTATGGAGAGTTAAAGGGTCGTTGGGGTCTCTGTAGTCTTAAGGGTCTTAAAGGCTGTTCAAAGGTTGAAGTGGACTCAGCAGTCTACAGTGTCAAAAGGTGCATTCCAATAGTAAGTAATTAATAGATATAAAATCATAAATAATGGACAGGATGCCACTGAGTTGAAACAGTATTAACTAGAACGCCACTCAGTAGAGCGCATACTCCCGCCGTGGGTGGCCACTGCTGAGCCCTGTCTTCCAATGGTAAAAAATCCTTTAAAAAATTCCTGGATCCGGAATAATATCCTGAGCTTCACCAAAAACTAATCAATTCTTCCTTATCCCAAGGGCAATCATCCCACCAACTTTCATCCAAATCCGTTCAGAGCTTTTCCAGATATCTTGTTCACAAACAGACAAACACACACACGGACATATGAACACACATACGCGCAAACACACACACACACACACACACACACACACACGATCGAATGCATTACTCCCTGGCGGGAGTAATTAATAGATATATAGTCACATGGCTGGAGAAGATGAAAAAAAATAAGTAAGATTTTTTCTTCAAATAAGTAGAAAAAAGAGAAGAAGAAATTCTGGAGAAGACGGTTTTTATACAGGTTTTAGGTTTAAAAAAAATGGCTGGCAGACCATGTGACCTATGAAGTTAAAATTTGTACTCATTCCCCAAGTCCAGTAGATCATGTGCTTGAAATTTTACATTTATCTGGTCAGCTGTTCTGGAGAAGAGGATTTTAAACGTTTTTTTATGTTCAATCCAATATGGCTGCCAATTTGTAACACCGATGATGTAACTAATTTGATTTTGTCATTACGTTTCTTCGTAGATGACCCACAAAAAAAAAACATACTGATCGGATAAAGCATTTGATGCATCCAATTATGTTGTCATAATGAAGGCACCAATGAAGTCATCGTTTCAAATGTTGTTCCCCATAGTGTGTTCCTGACGTGTGCCAAGTTTCATTTTTCTTCTTGCACCTGTTCCAGGGAAGATGTCAAATACTTTTTTTCGTTTTTCTATGATGGCGCCCATACCACGTGACCCATGACGTCATAATTATCATCATAAAATTCTACATGATTAGACGCATAATTCGGTGAAAAGTTTGTGTCACTCCTGTCCACCAACGATAGCCGAGAAAATGAATATAAAAGTGGATAAACGCGTGAAAGGGCAGCGGAATTACAAGTATAACAAGAAAGAGCAATCAGGGATTGCAGACCCTCGCCAAGACGTGTTTTTAGTGTTTTTTTAAAGGCTTTTGTGTTAACACAAATATGGCGACCAATCCACCTGACCGATGACATCATTATTTTTTTTCCTCCACCAATTTATCCCGAGGTGACGCTCAGCAAATTTCATCTTGATCGGATGAAGTTTTGTACTTGTCGAATTATGACGTCATAATGGAGGCACCTATGACATCATCATTAACATATATTATTCCCCATGGAGAGTTCTTTAAAATGAGCCATGTCTCAATTTTGTCTATGCAGCGCTTTCAGAGATAGAGGCGAAAAGTTTTTCGCTTTTCCAAGATGGCGCCCGTACAACGTGACCTATGACGTCATAATTACCATTAAAAATTCTATAGGAGGAGGCGCACCTATGGTGAAAATTTCCTGTCAACCGGACCAACGGCTGCAGAGAAAATCATATTTATTCTGTGTGGACAAACAAACAGACAGACAGACAAACAAACAACCGGACTCAAACGCAATAAATATCCTCTCCTCTGGCGAGGGTAATAATAAACAGAAGAAATTAATAGGTATCCATCCTGGAAGGATTGTATCTCTAATAATAATGTTTTAGTGTTCATTATGAATATGGGTAGACCTACGGATTAAAGTGAAGGTGGGCTTAGGGTTAAACATAAAAGTAAAACTTCGATAATCGGTGAAGTTAAGTGTGCAGGTTGCTTATGAGCTTTGGCTTTGGCTAATATGAGACTGGCCCGACAGGCTAGCCATGAGGTGTGAATGGAATAGTCTAGATCATCATCATCATCATGCTATTTTAGGGGCTAGACTGAACCTGGATGAAGAAAAATATTTAGTGCTGGGAAGTGACAAGTTTTTGATTTGCTTAAATATGAGATTGGCATCTAAAAGCCGATTGGAGAGGCGAGTGAGGAGCGATTGGAGAGGCGAGTGAGGCGCGATTGGAGAGGTGTGTGAGGCACGATTGGAGAGGAGTGTGAGGCGCGATTGGAGAGCAGTGTGAGGCGCGATTGGAGAGCAGTGTGAGGCGTGATTGGAGAGGAGTGTGAGGCGCGATTGGAGAGGAGTGAGGCCGGGTACATGCCCGTGGGAAAAACTTTCTTCTGATATTTGTGATTTATTTCAAACAAACTGTATTTCCCATCTACACGGGCATGTATTCCTATTAACGTTATGTAAAGTACATAAATTGTGTGGATTACATCATTTGTGGATGTGATCAATTGCCAGTAACCATTTTATATAACTGAATGTGCAGGTGCAGCATCTAACTCAATATGTCGAAATGTCACACACATCCATGCCCGTGGGATTCCCACGGGTGACTCCGCTAGTGGAGTTATAAAACTAGTTAAACCTCACCATATCGGCTGGGCAGTGATCGACTGAGGGTCACATGAGCCAGATGGCAGCTCGGAAGTTGCTTCGGCACCAGTGCAATGACCGACCCATCCGTAACCTGCAGATAAAAAAAACAATGATAGTGATACTAAAAGCAGGTACAGAACAAGACCATTTGGCCCATTTATACATTAATTTATAATTGCTCCATCTATCATGGCCTCCTACAAACCACCTTAGGCCAATGCACTATGTACTGCATTAGAAACAGCAACATTACAAAGTCAAAAGGACGCAACCTTTTGACTTTGGAATGTCAAAAGTAAAGCACTTACACAAAATGTTCAGCACTCATCCAAACTGCACTTTAATCATTCTTTCAACTTTAACATAGTTGAAGGCTAATGGAGGAGCTTGTACAATCACATGCAGGAAATAGTGAGGTGGCTTAATGAAATGAGCATGACCCGCCAGACAAAAGTACCATCTTTTCAACGAAATATCGTGTGGCTAATAACAGACTTTCCAAAAAATCATCGGCTGCCAAAAAAAACATTCACGAGTGGGACACTGTAATGACATCATAGTGACGTCATCACTACAGATTTATATATACTATAATGCATCTAAAATGATGATAAGCGTTTTTCTAAAGTACACAAGTATGATTTTCAGTGTCAAAATTCTGATTTTGACATTATGTTGTTTTATATTTTAAAAAAATTTGTTTCTTAAATATTTGATGAGCAAAAAGACAAAATGATAAAATTAGGGCATCATCACACTTAAGTTTAAAAACCAACAAATCTATAATCCTAGGTAATATCTGCACTATGTTGTTAAATTTACATATACAAGTAAATGTCCATATCAATGGACAATGTCCATATCATTTCCAAGCTCGCCTCCAAAGCCAGTCGTCGACTGGGCATCCTCCGTCGTGCGAAGTCCTTCCTCGGCACACCTGAGCTCCTCACCACATACAAGGCTTTCATCCGCAGCTCAATGGAATACTGTTCCCCCCTCTGGGCTGGTGCTCCTGCCTCACACCTAGCTCGGCTTCACGCTGTTGAAACCAAAGCTTTCCGAATCATTGGAATCTCCTGCGATGAAGCTGATACTGAGGGCCTTTCACTCACTCACCGCAGGCAGGTTGGTGGTCTTTCTGTCTTCTACGGACTCCTCTCCGGCCTTGCTCCTCCAGCTCTCTCTGTGCTCTGTCCCCCCAATATTCCTTCAGGTCGCACAAGATCTGCCTGCAACCCTCTTATGGTTAAATTGCCAAAATCTAGGCTCTCTGCTCACCTTCACTCTTTCATTCCCCTTTTTTCCCGCCTCTGGAACAAACTCCCCCACTCCCTTCAATCCCACTCCTCCCTCCAGGTCTTTAAAACAGCTGTTCACCACCATCTCTTATCTTTCCCCATCCAAAACCTTGATCTTTTCTACCCCCGCTAATTCACCCCAGATACACTTTTTTTTTTGAAATTCCAACTTCTTTTCTGGAAGTCCTTGCAGTGTTCATTTGTTTTATACCTCTCCCACCTCCCCCCAAGCCCTCCCCCGAAAACATTTCTCCCGTTGTCCCTGCTCTCAAATGTTGTGTTTGTGTCCTTCCCCCTCTCTCCCCATCTTGTCTACCGCTCCCCTTATTTTGTGTTTTATGTGTCGGTTTGACTTTTTGTGTGATTAATGTTCGCTCTTTCACGAGCCTCGATCTTGTATACAAAAAAAAATAAAAAAAATGTCTTTTAACACAATTATTGTTTTTATAATAAAATTGCCCACATCATGGATTTCAAAATGATTGCCATACGGAACACATTTCTTCACATCATATACTCTTCCAAACAACAATGTTCTTGCTGATTGAACACAAACTGAATAGCAAACATAGCTGCCAATATTGATTAATAACATTGTATCATCTCTCAGAAGAAGGCATCTGAAGGCACCTGCAGTCCTGTTACAGATCCTTTAGATGTATACACCAAGTTCTTTAAAAATATTGATGAATTCAGAATTATTGAATCTTTCTGGGTGAATGTGGACTCTAGAAAAGTAATGGAACTAGTACTCCTGGATAATAAGGCATTGAGGCATAAATCATGTCACTAGAAATGTAATAATTAAATTGTTGGATCGTGCTACAGCAAAAAGACAAAATGAATCAGCAGAATCAGATTGGTCAGTGTCAGGCGTCTGTGCACCCCTCACAACAGCAATCAACTTTGGTTAAAGGTTGTTGTTTTTTTGTACACAAAACATAGCCATGTGGAATAGTGAGATGACAGAGCAAAAAAGTAACTTGCTGGCAATGGAGCATTGGGGAAACAGACGGTGCAACACCCAAGGGAATGAACAGCCAGGAAAAGCGGATTGGAGCAAATGGTCACCTACAAAAAGAGGGTTGGGATGGAGCAACCAGTGGGGGAGAAAACATTACCGGTCGAGGTTTATGTAGGTTTGGTAGACCATAAAACAGTGTCATCCTAAGTGTCAGGCGTCTGTAATAAGCAAGAACCTGTGTATTTTTCGTGAGGAGGATAGTGCTGAAAGACTTCATTAATTCACCACTTACAATATGGACAAGTCTAGCTCTGAAGGAAATGGCCACTGATATGTCATAAAGAGCTAATGACCAAAATTTCTGAATGTGATATTGTGGCTAGATAAGCCAAACACCACTTGAACTGGATGGCAGAGTAGTGCAATCATCAAGGAAAAGACATTGTGGACTTCCAAGCTTGCTTGACCATCGCTGAGCTAATGCTGGTCAACTCTAACACAACCCCACCACACCTCTTTAACAGCCATGGAACACTTGCAATACAATTGGCTAAATGTCACAACATCTCACTAAAAAGCATGTGAAAATGCAAAGCCCGTCCACATTCGTTTGTATTTAGTCGGCTTCTTCTTCTGCTGTATGCTCAAAATAACAAAAACAGATATAAAAAATACAAATTGAAAATTGATGCTTTTATGCATCCTTCATCTTTGAGCTTTAGATCTAAAAAAATAATCAGCTGCTAGCTTTTGATTGGTGAACCAATTCTGTGACCCAATATGCAAATTCTTAAAATTTCAGGTCAATCGGATGTGATGTGATGCTGACCTTTGAACAAATTATTAATTTGTCTTTTCCATGTTATCATAATAAAGCTTTGTTGAAAATTTGATGACAAAACTCAAATGGTAAAAAGGTTAAGGCCCGGACACACACACACACACACACACACACACACACACACACACGCACGCACACACACACACACACACACACACGCACGCACACACACACACACACACACACACACACACACACACACACACACACACACACGTGATTGCAATACCTGAAAGCTAACTAGAACGCCACTTGGTAGAGAGCATACCTTCAACAATTTATGTATTGTATTGCACTGATCCCACCATATCTGGATCCAGACTTGAACCAAAATTTAATCAGCTTGTTCATGTCACCTAACCAACTCATTCACCTAGTTTTGTCAAAACTAGTCCATAACTTTTTAAGATATCGTGCGAAAGTGCTTTCAGAAAGTATTCACACCCCTTGACTTTTTCACATTTTGGTGTTTTACAGCCTGAATTTAATTGATACTTTTTGTCACTAATCTATCAGAACATAACATTATACCCCATAATGTCAAATTGGGTTTTAATTTTTCGAATTTTTTTTACAAAACAATTAAAAATGAAATACAGAAATATCAAATTTATATTTAAGCATTCCACCACCTGAGACAATACTTCATAGAAGTAACTTTGGCAGCGATTACAGCTTCAAGACTTCTTGGGTATGTCTGTATCAGCTTTACACATCTGGATTTGGGGAGTTTCTCCCATTTTCCTAGCAAATGTGCTCAAGATGTATGAAGTTGGATGGGGAGCGTCGGTGAACAGCAATCTTAAATCTTTCCACAGATTCTCAATGGGATTCAAGTCTGGGCTTTGGCTGGGCCACTGAAGGGCTTTAATGTTCTTCTTCTGAAGCCATTCTAGTGTTGCTTTGGCTGTATGATTGGGGTCATTGTCCTGATGGAATGTAAATATTAGCCTAATTTGCCTAACAGTCTAAGGTCTTTTGTACTCTGAAGCAGGTTCTCCTCAAGGATTTGTCTGTATTCGACTTCATTCATTGTTCCCTCTATCCTCACAAGTCTCCCACCCAGTCCCTGCCACTGAAAAGCATCCCCATAACATGACATGATTCTTTAACCACCATGCTTCACAGTAGCAATGGTGTTAGGTGGGAGAGGGTGATGCTCGGTTTCCAATAGACGCAGTGTTTTGCATTCAGGCCAAAGAGTTCAATTTTCAACTCATCAGACCACAGAATCCTAATCCTCATGCACTCAGTCTTTTCACGTGCCTTTTTACAAACTCCAGGCGTGCCGCAGAGACTGTTCTCTTCCGGCAAGGTTCTCCAATCTCAGCCAAGGAACTCTGTAGTTCTGTCAGAGTGGTCATTGGGCTCTAAGTGACCTCTCTGACAAAGGTCCTTCTTTTGCCCGGTTGCTGTTTGGTCAGACGGCCAGCTCTAAGCAGGGCCGGATTAACCTTTTGTTGGCCTGGCACCAAACAATTTTGTGGGCCCCCATTTGGGGAACCATTGAAAGAAAAAAATGGATATGTGTGGTACAGAATCTCTTCATTTGCGTCATAGTTGTGTTCTTGAAGATATAGTTGTGTAAATGAAAAACGTGTAAATAAAAGTAATTTCCACATAAGAAATAATGTAAGAGGCAGATCTTAGGGGGAGTGTGCTGCCTCAATCATTTTATTGTCCTGTTTTTACTATTACAGTGGTTTATTTAATTTGGATAATAATGTTTAACATCCACCTGGCGTTCCTTCTCCAGCAGTACAAGGTCCTCATTTAAGAGCTTCTTCCGGTACGAGTCCGGCAACTCCCATACATCACCCTCCACCACCTCATCAAAGCCGATAGTCTTGGCCATTTTGATGATGTTACGTCATGCTTTCGACACATCATTATTCTCGCTGAAACCCTTGAAGCAGTGAACAAACTGAGGGCAAAGTTTAGCCTTTACACCATTCATACGGGAACGGGTGGACTTCTTTCCAAGACTCCTCAACATTACATACAACATCCCTTATTGTAAAGGCTTTCCAGAATTCATTTACAGTCATCTGATCATTATCAATTGATTTCACCAGGTTCGTGAATGTTCTTCGGAGATAATAAACCTTGAATGTAGCAATCACTCCCTGGTCCTCATATCACCAGTACGATCACTTCGCTCATATTGTCCTGAAGCATCTATTTTTACTTCAATAGTGATGGCCTTCCTCTGCCTTTTGCTTGCACTACCTTCCTACTCTGTGGATGCTTTCCAGTCATGATTGCGAGGGTTATGCTTATTACAGCGGCACAATTCACGGACAAAATGGGAATATATATGTATATATTGTCATATCGACCCTGTAGTGAACACCTCAGGGTGACGGATGGCCAAAACGAGCTTTACTCAGGGGTGTATAAGCCGAACCTGGCAGGATTACCTCTTTGGCATGAGCGGGGGAGGACCCAAGGCCTTACCTGAATGGGCGGCCGCGACGGGGGTTTAATTCCTCACCTCACAAACAAATAAACGAACAAGAGAGGCACGACAAAGAAATGCAATCAATACGGGGTTTATTTAAATCATTCAAAGTCACAGGGAAGGTGAGGTAAACTAAAAGGTCTAAATGAGGGTCTCTCCACACGGACCCAAAGACACAAACAAGGGAAAAATAATGAAAATATATTTTCAGTGTCGTGCAGCCACTTAGACCCCCTTTACACAGGGCTGCGACCTTTGTGCCACCTTTGAACGACCAAAGAATGGCCAGGACGCTCAATGGTCGCCTAAACCCAGAAAATCCTGTTTCTATGTAACTGCTCCAGTGATCCTTGTGCCTCCCTTGAACCGCCAAAAATGCAATTGTCGGGCATTTTCATGGCGATCTACGAGTGACCTGTGCGTACACTGCGCCACCTGCCTGCTTCCCATGTGCAACCTACGGCAACCAACGCGATTAGAAGCTACATAGGCGACCCCCGAGCAATGTTTGGGCAACCATTGAGCCTCCTCTGTGCCTCCTCTGTGCCATCATCGGCGACCAACGGAAACTAACGGCGACCACTGGGCGACCATTCAGCCATGCTTCTGCCTCCTATGCGACCCTTGAGCATTGTTTGGGCGACCCCTGGCGACTGCTGGGCAACCTGGAGTGCCTGGGTATATATATGCCCTGATTCTGGCGCTTTTCCATCAGTTTCATCCTAGCTGCCAAAGTGAGAACATCTCCAGAAGATAAAGAGTTTGGGATGAACAACCAACTCCTCTTGCATACTGCCATCTTACAAGGTCACCAAGCACTGCTGGTGAACCAGATGGCCATTGCTGTCCTTAGAAGAAGGATGAACAGGCACAGAAGAAGGAGACCACGAACCTGGTGGGTCCGCCCCTGGCTGACACAACAGAGAAGGTTACAATTCGGGGACTACAGCCAACTGATGCAAGAACTGCGGCTAGAAGATGAAGGGTCCTTCTACAATTACTTTCGAATGGAGCCAGCGATGTTCGATGAACTCCTCCAAAGGGTTGGCCCAAGAATTACGAAACAAAATACCAATTGGAGAGCAAGTTTGGAGCGTGGTCTGAAGCTAGCTGCGACCCTCAGGTTCCTTGATACTGGGGACAAGTACCCTACCCTCCAGTACCAGGAGGGTTGTAGGGCACTTGTGGCCTGTTGATCACCATCACCTTGGCCATCAACATGGGTATCTTCATCCCCTTCACCTTGGTCTTGAGGACCTTTATTCTCTTGACTTTGGGCAGCATGCGCTCCACCATCAGGTCCACCGCCTTGGCCAGCAGGGACTTCTTCTTGGCGATCACCATGGCCAGCAGGACCTTCTTCTTCAGTAGTCCTGGCACCTCTGCGGTTCTTTGCCCTTGGTCTTGTGCACTTCTTGGGAGGCATGACGTCTTGTGCCTGTTGAGTCGGGAGACTTTCTTGAGTCGAGTTGTTCACTATTCACTGCAAACACAATGAACCACTGCAGGTACCAGCCCTCTATTTATAGGCAGGCTGAGGAGGCACTACAGGTGGCTCAAAGGAGGCAGAAGAGAGGCAAAAGCTTTGCCATGGTGGCTCAAGGGTTGCCGTGGTCGCCGAATGGAGGCACAGCGGTCGCCACAGTCATCGTTCAATGCACGCTATTGGTCGCCCAAAGGAGGTGTAAGGTATCTCGACATACTACGATCGATTGTAGTACTCGTTTATTCACTCTGCCGATACAGGCCCGATTAACTGCCGCGCCATCCGAGCTGGGGCGTAGGGATACAATGCGGTCCCGGTGTAAGGATACAACGGTGAATATTTGCAGCTTCATACATGACATCCTCCCCTTTAAGTCCAAAATTACCAAGAACAATACGTGCTGGATATCAAGAATTGACAATTCAAAAGCAACATTTCCAAAACATGTGAAAATATGTGTGCAAACGATTATGAGAATAATGAAAATACGTGAAAATAGAACATGTGTCAACGTGAAAATAGAACATGTGTCACCGTGAAAAAAAACATCTTCAAAGATTCAACCGGTCGGGTGCTTTTCTCTCACGCATTGAGCGTCACGGTGTACCAGTGGATAGAGTCTGAGGTGATTCCTTTGGGTCGCGGTGTACCAGTGGATACAGAGTCCGAGGTGATTCCTTTGGTCTCCACAAAGGGTGTAGCGTTCGCAGAGGTTTTCGGGGCATCCGAGCCGGCTGGAGCGGCCACGACGATCTCCGGCAATGGCGGGTCGAACTGTTGTTCTGACTGTGACGATGCTGCAGGCTCTATCGACTCACAGTGACGGTAGGTTATGTGGTCCTGATGTCGACGAATTTCGTGGCCGTCCTGCAGGCGAATCACGCAGGACAGTGGACCTGGCTTCTCGATGATGTCTCCCGGTAGCCACGTCGCACCTGCACCAAAATTTCGGGCAAACACTGGATCTCCAATGTTGATACAGCGACTGTTGGACGTCTTATCGTGCACCAACTTTTGATTAAGCTGGCTCTGATAAACATTTGATGATATGTCTGGTTTGAGATTGTCAAGTGTCGATCTCACGTGTCGTTTCATCAATAACTCAGACAGAGCTGCACCGGTTGTTGATTGTGGCGTGATGCGGTATTTGAACAGGAGACGAGAAAGCTTTGTTCCAGGATTCCCTCCTGAAGTTTCTGCAATCCGGATTTGATGATTCCCACGGATCGTTCGGCCAAGCCATTTGAAGCCTGGTGATGTGGGCTGACAAACTTATGTTTGATGCCGTTCCGACATGTGAACTCGGCAAACTCGGAACTGGAAAAACACGAACCGTTATCACTCACGATCATCCTGGGCAGACCATGAGTGGCGAAACAGCGTCTGAGTCTTTCGATGACAATGGCTGACGTAGTACCACGCGTCACATAGGCATCAATCCATTTTGTGTGCGCGTCTGTAATTATTAGAATCATGCTGCCGTTAATAGGCCCGGCATAATCGAGATGTAGGCGATGCCACGGTTCGCTGGGCCATTCCCAGGGATGCAGTGGTGCTTTCGCAGGTGTATTCCGGGTGCTCTGGCAGGGGTAACAATGTCGAACATGATGTTCGATATCAGCATCAAGATTCGGCCACCACACATAGTTTCTAGCGAGTGACTTCATCTTCACAATCCCGGGGTGACAGTCATGGATTTCATCCATGACCCTGGAACGCAGATTTTTTGGGATCACGACACGACATCCCCAGAGAAGGCAACCATGTTCCACACTGAGTTCGTTTTCCCGTGCTTTAAAAGCCGCAAAATCTGGGTCACCCTCAGGTAGCAAATGCCATCCAAGCTGTACAGCCTGAACAGTTCTGGACAGAACAGGGTCTCGTCGAGTATGAGTGCGGATCTGGCCGGAATCGACAGCACAATCTTCCAGATGATCCATCAGTGCGATAATGGATCCTGGTGTAGGCGAATCATCAACGGATTCTGGAAGGGGTAACCGACTCGTGGCATCTGCATTTGTGATAGACAAACCGGGCTTATAACATATGGTGTAGTCATAAGCAGCGAGAAACAGGGACCAGCGGATGATCCTGGGCGGTAGTGTGTCAGATGTGGCCTTAGTTGGACCAAACAGACTGATCAGCGGCTTGTGATCAGTGCGAATCGTGAAATGATGTCCAAGAGGGTACTGGCGAAATTTGCTGACGCCGAAAACGATTCCCAATCCTTCCTTGTCAAGTTGGGAATAGTTCTTCTCTGCCGGGGACAACGTTCTGGATGCAAATGCAACCGGTCTTTCCGTACCGTCAGGCATCACGTGTGATAATACACTCCCCACTCCATACCGACAGGCATCGCATGTCAGCACAAGATCCTTCTCTGGATCAAAACGAACGAGAACATTGGACGATTTGAGCAGATCCTTAGAGGTTTGGAATGCTGATTGTTCAGTAGACCCCCAGCTCCAGGAGACTTCTTTCCTCAAAAGCCGATAAAGGGGGCCCAAAACGTCGGTCACATTCGGGATGTAACGACCATAGAACTGAAGCAAACCGAGGTATGACTTCAATTCGGTCACGTCTCGTGGAGCAGGAGCATCCTTGATAGCTCGGACTTTCTCATCTGTCGGGTGTAGACCCTCGGCATCAATCGTATGACCCAGGTACGTGACTGATGGCACCATAAACTTGCACTTGTCTCGAAGCAAACGTAGGCCGGAGTCCGAAATCTTCTCCAGAACTCTATCCAGGTTTTGTAGATGTTCCGCGTCCGTACGACCAGTAACCAGAATATCATCCTGGTAACAAACGACGTTGCGTTCGGCGGCAAACAAACTGTCCATGACACTCTGATAAATTCCAGTTGCAGATTTCACTCCAAAACTGAGTCGGTGGTAGCTGTACAATCCACGATGCATGTTGATGGTAAGATACTGTTTCGAATTCTCGTCCAAACAGAGCTGTGGATAGGCGGATTTGAGATCGAGTTTCGTAAAAGTCTTGCCTCCCGTGAGACGAGCATAGAGGTCTTCGATCCTCGGGATTGGATATTTATCCAATGAAGAACACTTGTTCACGGTCATTTTATAATCTCCACATGTGCGGATAGATTGGTCCGATTTTATGACCGGAACGATGGGCGCCGCCCATTGGGCATACTGGATTTGATTGATGATCCCCAGATTTTCAAGATGATCCAGGTCCTTGTCAATCCGCTCCCGCAGGGCGAAAGGGACTGGGCGAGCTCTGCAAAATATAGGATTGGCATCCCGGTCAACACTGAGTTTAGCCGTATGTCCTTTCAAGGTTCCAAGCTCATCCTTGAAGACATCCGGGTACGTATCCAGCACATTTTTGAGTGTGTATTCTGCGGTAGGAGAAACGTTGGCTACCCGGAGTTGATGAATGCTTTTCCACTTCAGTCGAATTATGCTCAACCAGTTCCTGCCGAGTAAGGAAGGGCCCTTTCCAGGAATGACGATCAGGGGTAGGTGAAACTCACGATTATTGTAGCCCACCGTGACGTCACATGTACCGCAGGGAACAATCTTCTCACCTGTATAGGTGGAGAGTCCATAGGTAGTAGGTTTCAGATGGGGTCGGTCAGCATCACTCCACAGGTTTGTGAAAACAGCATGGCTGATGAGCGAGACGGCCACACCAGTGTCGACCTCCATTTGCAATGGTCGATTGTTGACGACAACAGTGGCAAGAAGAGGGTGCCACCTATGGTGAGAATCAATATGAAGCAGGTCATACGATTCTGAGTTGTCGGAAACAGAGCTCACCTGGTCAAGCTCAGGTTCCTCCGAACCGATAAATTGATGAATCTTCTTGTCAGCAGCTTTCCCTTTTCCCGATTTGCGAGTGATGCAAGCTGGAGCAATAAGGCCAGTTTTCGAACAGAAATGGCAGGTGGCATCTTTGAACCGACACGTCTCCGGAGGGTGCTTTCCGTTGCACCGAAAACATTTGTTGTGTGTTTGAGACTGCACTGGCTTCTGACGAGGAGCCTTGTTCCAACGTTTTGGCTGAACATGATCCAAGCGATTCACAGCAGGGCTGGTACAAGACGAGCGAGTGGCACCGATGCTTGTGGCGTTGCGTTCAGCACTTTCCATGGAAATGGCGGTGTCTCTGGCATTTTGGAACGTCAGTCTTCTCTCAGCAAGCAGGCATCTATGAGTGCGGTCATCGGACATGCCAACCACCAGCAAATCACGGAGCATGTCATCAATCGTGTCCCCAAACTCACACAGATGTGACAGTTTTTTGAGGTGTGCAATGAAGTCTGCGATCGACTGACCTTGCTGCTGTCTGCACATGTAAAAATTAAACCGACACAGGATGACTGAAGGAGATGGATTACAATGTTCCTTCAAAGCGGCCTTGAGCTCTGCATACGTGAGCTCTTGGATTGCCCGAGGCCGAATCAGGTTTTTAACGAGTGTGAACGTCTCACCTCCGCAAACGGATAGGAAGATGGCCTTCATCCGGGCTTCAGTCGCGATGCCGTTCGCCTCGAAGTAAAAAGACAACCGCTCAGAATACGTGTCAAAATCCCCCTCATGAGGGTCGAATTCATCGATATGGCCGAAAGAAGTCATGGTCTAGATGTTTATCCTCGTCGCCATGTAAGGTATCTCGACATACTACGATCGATTGTAGTACTCGTTTATTCACTCTGCCGATACAGGCCCGATTAACTGCCGCGCCATCCGAGCTGGGGCGTAGAGATACAATGCGGTCCCGGTGTAGGGATACAACGGTGAATATTTGCAGCTTCATACATGACAGGAGGCACAAGGGAGGCACAAGGGAGGCAGAAGCATCGCCCAGATTGACAGGAAAATTTGCAGCAGAACGCATCTATTACCTGGCGACCATTGGGCGACCACTGTGCCTCCATTCTGCAACCACGGCAATGCTTGTGCCTCCCTTCTGCCTCCTTTGAGCCACCTTTGAGCAACCAACCTCCTCAGCGACCTTTGTGCGACTGTTTTGAACATGTTCAAAAATTTACGGCAACTATGGCATCCATGGCGATGTCTGACCCTCCTGTGTACCACCTTTGAACGACCTAGGCAACCATTCTGCCTCCTTTGAGCCTCCAACGGCGACCTGGCAAATTTTATGGTCACACAAGGGAGGCACAAAGGTCGCCATCCTGTGTAAAGGCCCCCTTAGCTCCAGTTTCAATGAGGGTTTGGTGTGGTTCACAGGTCCTGCTTCCCTGCATGGGAAAACAAGCATTGGTGCGAAGTCATGTACACAGCCAGAGTGTGAGGTGTGAGGTACGTCGTATAATGCACGTTGGTTCGAGGCAAACAGGCAAGAGCTCCTCCTATGGTCCTTCTCGTTCAGCTGCACCGAGCTCCGACGGTCTCTTAGGTGCACCCTGCACGATCGCGTCCTCCTTCGTCGGCGACCAGGCAATAAGAGACGAAGAGCAAGCGACCAAGCAAGAGAGACCGCCCAGACCAAAACCAGAACAAAAAGAGAGCGATTCAGGTGGAATCATTCTCCTTATCCTTTTCAGCCCGAGCTGCCTGCCGTCACATCACCAATCACCGAGCGAGATTGAATCACCCCATCATTCCTCAACCACTCACAAAGCTCGAGGCGTGGTTTCCTTTTACATGCGTCAGCGAGGCAGAGCCTAGTCCTTCATCGAGAAGGTTCACGTGACGCCAGCCATAGGAGAGGTGGTCTCCAGTCCTATCGGGCAGCTGTGGGATTTTTGCTAGCCCTGCCGGTGTTGTGGGTGAATGAAGCATTAGTGGCATGGATTTTTGATGAATATAAAAATGAAGGGTAAAATTACAAGAGGCCGTTACACACAGGGGAATTATTACCCATAAGCCCTACCTAAGTAACATAGCTCCACTCCTCCGTGTGGAGACATATAAACGCTCTTACCCGGACAGTCGGCCTAACTTAATATACATCGAGGTGGGTTCTTCTTCTTCGCGACACTCGGAGCATACAAATCTACACATTCTGAACCTCATTAAGGTATTTCATCGATACCCCAAAAACATAGCAATATATATATATATATATATATATATATATATATATATATATATATATATATATATATATATATATATATATATATATATATATATATATATATATACATATATAATTTTTTTTCCAAGAATTGTAATAACATAAAAGTTACAGAAAAAATACAATGATCCACTTCCATACACTGTACTCTGCAAGTGTGTTGGTTTTACCAAAGTAGTTTTAAGGTACGAAATACATTAGGTGGTTTGACATTGCCTGCTCAGCTGAGTAGGCATGGGAATTTAACCCACAGCTGTGGGCCATGCAACAAGGTCTTACCCACTCATCCATTTTACTGCTCAAATGACTAACAGCTTGATCTAATTTTTCAGTTAAATGACACAGGTACATGATGCTTTGCTGTGAAATGGAAATTTCATTGTGTCAGAGAGAACATGTGTGTGGATAAGTGAAGACAATAAGCAAGGTAAACGTGCATTTCCCTGAGGCAGGGACCGGCATATTGACTGTGGGAAAGTAGCTCAGACATCAGATAGTTGTAGACATTTTGGCACCTCATCCTACCCTCTTGGCACGTGAGGAAGAGGAACCAGCTGACCCCAAACCCGATGGGTGCTCCTTTAAGGCGAGCATTAAACTGGCCCAAACTTGGTAACGTTTCCCTCGCGGCTACAAGCGCGGTCACATCCAATTCTACTTCCACGCAAAGCCGTCATCTCGGGTCCTTGGAGACCACCACGCGTGATGGAAGCACTGTAATTTGCAGAGATCTCGACCTCGCGTTTACCGAGCTGCTAGGATAGGCCTCACTGGAGTTTGCCATCATATTGAGGTGCCAGCGGGGCGTGAAAACACCAGCCATCCTACATTTTAATTAGCCAAGGTATGAAAATGTGAGTTGTTGTCACCAGTGTTAATATTACTTCTTCAATCTCGTTGCTCAATGCCATATTTGGTTGCACTTATTTGTAGCGATCGCTGTTATTACCTAAGTAATGCTTCTGAGAAGATTAATTTAAATTTTTTACGAGAATTTATGCAATAAATTTCAATATAAAATCCTTCCTTCAAGCAGTTAGTGAATGAATGACACATCCATCTTATGTGTCCCAAGGTTTTGTATGGAGCGGTGTTTATTAATGTTTCATCACCCGCACTGTGTGGCCAACTGTTTTACACGACCACGTTGGCACGCGGCTACCTTGGCACACGGCTACCTTGCTTGGGACTTGGTGCAATCGGAAACCAAGCTCTAATTATATACTTTCTACGATGTATTCATTCATTCATTATTTTAATCTACCAAGAGCTAAAAATACATTTCGGAGTAATTTTCATTTTATCTGCCGCATCACTTCCCAGTTTGTGGCACTTTTACCTTCATGGGAATTCACTATCAATCTCGATTTGTTTAATGCACACCGTTGCCGTTCAAACCGCTAAATGAGATAGACGTTGCATTCCCTTTAATCTCCCCATCTGCCTCTAAAAATTTGCATTCCAGATCACGTGACATGTCATTGGCATTATTTTGCAACAGTAGTTGCATGTTATCATCGTGAAAATATGCCAACTTTAACAGTTTCTCCATTGTTTCGTGTACGTATAACATCACTGGAAATAATTATCTTTTTATAATTGCGGAACGTTTGTTGCTAAAAGTTGGCAACTTTTTTTATTTATTCCCGAACAAACATTCAATTGAAAAATTAACTCTTTCTAAATCCATTCTTCGCTTGGCCTTTCATGAATGTTTCATTTATTTATTTTCCTCTCTTTCTGTTCTGAGCACGGAGAAAACAAAATCAACATCACTGCCATGCCATGCCCAATGGGCAATCTCCAGGGAAGGGAGCTTGCTCACCAAAACCAAACAACATTCAACAAGATCGATTACTATTGAATTATGAGACTGATGCTTGTGCATTTCCAAGTGTAAAAATAAGGAAAAAACCTTGAGAAAATAGGACAGCTCAGTCCGTAAAGGCCCTCTCCCTCGTAAAGGCCCAAGCCCTCTCCCTCCCACATTTCTCCCGATGTCCCTGCTCTCAAATGTTGTGTGTGTGTCCTTCCCCCTCTCTCCCCATCTTGTCTACCGCTCCCCTTATTTCGTGTTTTGTGTGTCGGTTTGACTTTTTGTGTGATTAATGTTAGCTCTTTCACGAGCCTTGATCTTGTATCCAAAAAAAAAAAAGTAAAAAAAAAGTTAAAAAAAAGGAGGAATACAGAGTTGTAAAATACTGCGTGGGTTCAAATGCAAAAAAAAAGAAGACTTCCTAGATGATTTGCCTATTAGCTGTTGCCCTTCAAAAGGGATGCTAAGCCAAGAGTAATACCTTGTTAGCGAATGTTAAGCATCCCACGGTATCTTTCAGAACAAAAAAAAGCAGGTATGTTGTTACTGTGAAAGGCAATTGTGAAATATCGGTAATCATACAATTTCAATGTATTACAGTCCAAGGCTCATGGAGGAGCTTGTACATGCAGGCCAATGAATGATATCCGGAGACATCGGTGTACTTTGGCATGAATTGTAAAGACATCGGGAAAATATTACGAAGCAGGACGGTATATGGGATTTGATGGGATCATGCTCTCGGGAGGCAAGTGCTCAGAGGAGGGTACCAAATCGGCCAACAGGCATGAGCGTTGCTTTACATGATGCTTCAACAACCCGATGTGATAAGTACCACGCACCAGTAGGAGAGAAGAAGTTACCAAGAACAAAAAAGGTCCAACTGCAACTGCAACTGCAACTGCAAAAAGGTCCAAAAAAGGTCGTGAGGTCCAACTGCCAAAATCAAGACTCTCTGCTCACCTTCACTCCTTCATTCCTCTTTTCTCCCGCCTCTGGAACAAACTCCCTCACTCTCTTCAATCCCACTCCACCCTCCAGGTCTTTAAAACAGCTGTTCACCACCATCTCTTATCTTCCCCCATCCAAAACCTTGATCTTTTCTACCCCCGCTAATTTCACCCCAAATCCACTTTTTTGAGGTGCCGACTTCTTTCCTGGAAGTCCTTGGTGTCCTTGCGTTTTATACCTATCCTGCCTCCCCCCAGGCTTTCTCCCTCCCACACATCTCCCGATGTCCCTGCTCTCAAATGTTGTGTTTGTGTGCTTCCTCCCCTTCTCTCCCCATCTTGTCGACCGCTCCCCTTTTTATATACTTTGTTTGCTTGTTTGTTTGATTTGTTTGTTTGATAAATGTTAGCTCTTTCACGAGCCTCGACTCTGTATACCAAAAAAAACAACAACAACATTTATCTGGGGCAAAAATAACAAGGTGTGGTATTATCTTCAACAAAAATAATTTAATGAGAGGATTTTAGAAAGATACCGCACACAATGGCCTCCCCTTTTCAAAAGGCACCATTGGACGTTTAATGACCACCAGAAAATGTGAGCACACGGTTCAGCGAGTGTAGCATCCCTTCCAAATGACAGCCTACTCTATTATGATGCAATACCTTGCATGTATCAAAGACAGTAGTTTGCAGTCAAATAAGGAATTTGTCAGGATTTAAATGCAGGCTTGGAAACGCAAATGTGCATAGACTACCTTTAAACTATGATATAAACCCACTTAAAATGCAAAACTAAACACAACCAATCAGACAACTTACAAAATTATATGATTGAAATGATTTACCTGGTAATGTGCCAATGTGTTCAATCTCTTCCAATTGTTCTCAATCTTGGTAGTGAGGTCCTCGTCCTGCAGAACGACTCGTGCCATCCTGCCCGGGTGCCACTCTATGAGACATCCCACGAAAACACATCTGTGGCATGCGTGTTGGCATCATGTTTGGAGTTGTTTCGTGTTTATACGGTGGTTACGGTTTGATTTGAAATATACAGAGATGCTAATTGTTTGGCTGAAGACATTTTTTCACAGTTTCTATCGGAGTTGTGGTTACAGCATTGTTAGCTCATGGCATGTGGCAGAAGAACTCCGCAGGAAGTATGCTCACCAGTGAGACGTCTGCTTTGGATTCAATGCCCAAGATAATCGTATCCAACTATACCACTACTACATGAACAAAATGCAAATGCTAATTAGCCCAAAATAAAAATATCCTGCCAACAGTTTTGGAAACTAAGATGAGATAGAACAATATTATGTTTCTTAATTTGCTTGCATCAGTGCAATTACCAAGTTAGAATGCTTGCCAACAAGCTAGGAAACCTTAATTCAAACGGATGATCAACCACTAATGGTGTATCGCTGAAATTCCCACTTCATATTTCCTTCCTGCCATCATATAACAGCTTTAACTAGAACGCCACTCAGTAGAGCGCATACTCCCGCCGTGGGTTTAGTTGGAATAATACGTTTTGTTTAACATCCCCTCTCCCCAAAACAATAAATTAAAAAGAAAGTAGGCCCTAACTGTCAGATAATTTATTTTGATATAGCTCGGAATTAGAGGAGAAAAACATCATTTAAGAATGAGAATAAAAGCTTTAATGCAGTAAAACAGAAAAAAAAAATCGCCAAAAAATTCCCCAAAAAAATTCCCCCAAAAAATTCCTGGATCCGGAATAATATCCTGAGCTTCACCAAAAACTAGTCAATTCTTCCTTATCCAAAGGGCAATCATCCCACCAACTTTCATCCAAATCCGTTCAGAACTTTTACAGATATATTGTTCACAAACAAACGAACATGCGAGAACACACACACACACACACACACACACACACACACACACACACACACACACACACACACACACACACACACACACACACGATCGAATGCATTACTCCCTGGCGGGAGTAATTATGATGTGATAAACTCTGATTTTAGCTTGGTGTGTGCTGGTGTTGTGGCTCAAATAGATGCGCACCGAGGTCAAGTTCAGATGAGCGTGGACGCATCGAGAACGGTGTGTTCTTGTAAGCCGCGTCGAGCAGTCTTTCCTTGACCTGGGTAATGCTGTCACAGTCTAACACTTTCACAATCACCTCCATCCCCTTTTCATTCTCAGGGTTCACCAGGTGCAGCGTCTGGGTGGAGGGCAAGAGGAGTGAGCGACGTGTCCACCTGCCTTGAATGCACAAACAGTTACCGTTCGTCCGACGAAACAAAACCCGGTGTCCGACCGACATCGATTTGCTTGACCGACGACCCGGTTTATTAACGATCGCTTGAAATCCACGGCGCTTGAAATGTTTGCGGTGTTCGCTGCTACCCGTGCATACCAACGTCTGATAGTCGACCTGCTGCCTGATGAGCTTGTCTTCACTGAGGGAGTACCGAGCCTCGCCTGTCACGGCATCTATTGGCCCCTTCTCCATCTGCTGCTTCATGGCGCAGTAGAGCTTGAACAACGGCTCGCCCGCCCGCTGCTGCTCCAGGGACACGAGCCCACACAGCAGGTGCTTGGTTCATAAGCGATTGTTACGATATCGTCGGCACACTTGTTTTCAGAAAATATATTGATCCTGCTGCCATCCTTTTCCCCTCGTGGCCCACTTCTTTTTGTTGGAATAAACTTGCAATCATCTTTAATCCACAAGTAGATAATAACGAAAGAATAACCTGGCACAGTAAACATCTCGCACTACGTACCGTGCATCTTTTGACATTCACATTTACAGTAGATACCTTGAGGAAGCGGAAGAGCAGGAATGTGAACCAATTGGTGAGCATCTTTTCGGCAACGGACTCGGTTCTGGAAGAAGCAAAATCTTACGATGAAATTCACACCGGTCATTGACTTCCATTTTCCAATGTAGACAAGGTGTCTAATTATACAATTATACACTTTTTTTTTTTTTTTGTATACAGGATCGAGGCTCGTGAAAGAGCTAACATTTATCACACACACAAAAAAAATCAAACATAAACACAAAACATATAATAAGGGGAGCGATAGACAAAGGGGTAGCACAAACACAACATTCGAGAGCAGGGACATCGGGAGATCGGTGGAAGGGAGAGGGCTTGGGGGGAGGAGGCGTGGGAATGGGAGGGGGGAGGGGTGGCAATGGAGGGGGGAGGGGTGGAAGAAGTACAAAACACAAGGACACTGCAAGGACCTCCAGGAAAGAAGTTGGTATTTCAAAAAAGTGGATCTGGGATGAATTAGCGGGGGTAGAAAAGATCAAGGTTTTGAATGGGGGAAGATAAGAGATGGTGGTGAACAGCTGTTTTAAAGACCTGGAGGGAGGAGTGGGATTGAAGAGAGCGAGGGAGTTTGTTCCAGAGGCGGGAGAAAAGGGGAATGAAGGAGTGAAGGTGAGCAGAAAGTCTTGATTTTGGTAGTTTAACAATAAGAGGGTTGCAGGCAGATCTTGTGCGACCTGCAGGAATATTTGGGGGACAGAGCCCAGAGAGAACTGGGGGGGCAAGGCCAGAGAGGAGTCGGTAGAAGACGGAAAGACCACCAACCTGCCTGCGGTGAGTAAGTGAAAGGCCCTCGGAGTTAGCTTCATCGCGGGATATTCCAATGATTCTGAAAATGGCTTCAAGTCAAAGCATGCATTTTGGAATGATATATATTTTCAAAGATTTTTGCCGAAGATAGAACAAGTTCCATCCTGCACAGAGACCGATGATACGTTTTAATCTTCTTCACATGTGCAATAAGAAGTCGATTTTCTACACTTCCTGTTGTGTGTTTCATCTCCATTACCGATCCACTTTATTTTCAACTGGCATTCGCATGATTAAAGTACTGCATGAAATTACTGCATCTTCAGCGAGGATTTCATGAAGGAGGAAGTGCATGTCTTTTCAAAATGGCTACACGAACCATGACAAAGTTAATGAGGAAGGTCTGCCTCCAGCCAATCTCATCGTGAGCCCAGAGCATTTTTGAATCAACGCTGTGAAAAAGCTCTGAAGACTTTACCGATCCCAACTTAATTTGAATGTCGCTGCCCAGTGATCTTTCTGGGTCTCATTAGCATCAGAATGGAAGGCAACATTAGTTTGCCTGCGGTGGCCTTTTCCAAAGACAATCAATCAATTGGGCTGTCATAGTAATGGCCATGGATGAAAAGACGACAATAAACGACAGCGTCCGCCCGCACTGCCGTGACCTCGGAGACTGCGTCCAATGTATCGTCTCCACTACAGGCCTGAAGCTCAACACGCAGTCATTAATCTTTGAGTGGTTTTGGGCGACAGTCATAGATGAGACCGCAGGAGAACACACCACCTCTCTCACGTCAGATCTACAGCCAACATCTTAACTCTTCACTTCCTTATGCTGTCCACGTTTAATGAGCTCTGATGGATAATGGCAATATACCTCTGTCATTCATTGAAAGCCCTATCCATTCCATAACCTCTTGCTAAAATTGCCTTCTTTTTTCTGCTGTGCTCAAGTTTATCATCAATTCCAACTATCACTATAAACCCCCTGAAAATGAGTTACTCTCCCAAGGTATTTACCACCTTTTGTGAAAACTTTCCAAAGAGCTTTTTAAATAGTATTTGTGCACTGTGATTTGTAAATGAAAATTCCTAATGGACAAGGATTTCCTTTTAAACCTTCAAATTCCTTGTACTGTATTATACCTCATACTTTTCTTTCTCCATTCACAAAGCTGCTTTTCTTAAGCTTGATATTGTTACATTTGTGGGGGGTAGGGATACCTTAGTTCAGGTAGAGTGTATAGATTAGCGTGCTCTGACTGTCGTGAAGAAGAAGAACCACCTCGATGTACCATAAGTAGGGAAATTTGTGTAGACCGGACTGTCGTGTAAGCTTGTATCTTCGTCCCCATCACGAGGGGTGGGCCTTGTTAATTAGCGAGGGATTATGGGTAAATTAATCCCCTGTGTGTAATTACCTCTGTAATTTATTCCTCTGTTCCTTATGATACCGCACTAGACACCGAGCCAGAATCGCGCATTTAAATAATTAATTAATAAAAACCACCGGAAGCCAGGCATGAAGCACTACTGCTGATTACACCGACTTGGTAAGCGCACAGGACAGGCAGCTCCGTGGAGACACGCCCAAAGAGCGGTGATTGGTCGAGGATTTGATTGGCACAGAGGACTGGTAAGGTGGCACGCGCTGACAGGAGCAGAGAGGAGACGTGGCAAGATGACGTCAGAGACACGGGCGCAAAATAGTTGGAGCGGTGGACATTTTTCCTTCTCGTTCTGGATGCCATAGCATATGGTCATGGACCGACATTTTCCTCTCTTTCTTCTCCTCGTTTCTCTTCTTTGGGTGGCTGATTCTGGAATGCCAGAGCGGACGGTTGTGTGCCGACATCTTCTAGCCTTTTTCTGATTTTGGACCTGATCACGAACGGCAGTGTGGCGAGATCTTGCTGGTGGTCGTGAGGAGGAAGAGCTCCGGCTTTCCAAGCAAGAACGACGGGTGGACGAGCGCTGCTTGCTCGCTGCAGCGCGACGAGGCCAAGAGTGGGCGGCCGTGCAGTGAGGCCTAACCCGCGCAAACGATCGCACTTTCCCGCCAAGGACTGAGACGATCTTTGGCGATTACTGACGAGAGACCCCAGCCAATTTTTTCGTGAAGTCCCATACAAAACAACACATATATATTTTCAGTTCTTTTTCCCATTTGTCTGTATACACGTCTGTGGGGAGGGTCCCTCAATTTAGGAGTTTAGTTTTGTCGTGCTTCCTTTGTAACCAGCATTTCTTTCATTAAACCCATTTGTTTTTGTACATTTTAATTCCGTTTTGTTTGAGTTATTTATTACAGGGTGAAGACTATCGGTGGGGTCCGTGAAGGGAAGGGCTCCGGCTTCTTCCCTCACTTTCCCACACGCGTATTCTCCACTATATTTAGAACTGAACACCTCGGAGTTAAAGCTGGTTCGGCAATCCGTTTTCTTGGACGGTTTTAATCGCCAGGAGCACGACAATACATATGAGAGCACTCACATGCTTCCAAAAGAGCATATGCTCATGTTTATCTGGTTTGGGATGTTTTCAGTCAAAATTTCAACCACTTACCTTAGTTATTGAAAATGTTTACATGCCGTCATTGCTCCACAATCCAAAAGCAAGTTCCAGATATTCAAGCCCGACAAAGCAAAACATACCCGACTTATTTGTCCATCAAAATCTTTCTTTATTTTTTTGTTTATGAAATCTAGGCTTTCGAAACAGTAAGCTGACAAAGGATGGCAGGCCTGCCCAGACTTAGTGTGGGTGTCAGTGAATCAACTGGACATAAACAAACAAGTGGATGAATACATGAGACAACATGAGAGAGTTAGACCACGTAATTTGAAAAGAGGACAGACTTGACATCAGCTGTGATGATGGATCCCAGGACTTTGTTTACAGCTGTTAAAGCTTATTAACCTAGATAAAAGTGTGTGTGTGTGTATATATATATATATATATATATATATATATATATATATATATATATAATATATATATATATATATATATATATATATATATATATATATATATCTATTCTATATATATATATATCTATTCTATATATATATATATCTATTCTATATATATATATATCTATTCTATATATATATATATATATATATATATATATATATATATATATATATATATATATATATATATATACAGACGGCATTTTATATGGAATTTTTTTTTTTCTTGACTTGGGTTTACTTTCTGAACTCAGTATATCAATCTGGTGAGTTTCTTTTACCCTTCGGTGATGTCTTTGTTGAAAGAACCAGGTCACTGATTGTCTTTCGCAGCAAGAAGTCAATAACAGGATTATATCACAGGTGGCATGACAAAATGTAAGGACAGGTACATTTGACGATTGGCTTCACAGTCGGGTATACAAGGGTTGTTGCGTTCTGTATTAGTGGAAAACAACTGCTGCATGTCTACAAAAGTTATTGCCGCTTCCTCTGGAGATGGTCCGTCAACTTGACAATGCTGTTTGTCATGGAGTGGTGGCTTTACGAAATTCTGGCATGAAACAGTGTGCTATTGCTCGGCAGTATGGCATCACTCAAGGTCAGGTGTCAAAGATCTTGAAACGAAATGCTCAGAGGGGTGTCCCTACTCCAATACCGAGGCCAGGACGTCCACGCAGAACCACAAGGAGAGATGATCGCCAGCTGCACCGGTTAGTCTGCAATGGCCGTACCAAGTCAGCTAATCGGCTTAGGGCTGAGTGGCAGCAACTGACAAATGTGCCTGTATCCAGAAGGCTAGTCAACCAACGACTGGTTCAAGCAGGCTATCGTGCCAGGCGTCCACTGAGAAAGCCACGCTTGACCAGACAACACAGCCAGCGCCGATTGCAGTGGGCCAGAGAGCACCGTCAATGGCAGCCAGGACACTGGAATCACGTAACCTTCAGTGACGAGTCTAGATTTCTGGTCTATCGTCAAGATGGCCGCGTCAGAGTGTGCAGACAAGTGCATGAAGCCCAAAACGAAGATTGTATAGAGCCAAGAGTTCAAGCTGGAGGTGGTGGGGTGACCGTTTGGGCTGCTTTTCATGCAGGGGGCAAAACTGACCTGGTTGTTCTGAATGGAAACCTTAACCAGTTCAAGTACAGGGTCATTCTGGAAGAAACATTGCTTCCATTTGCTCGTGCAGCCTTTCGAGGAAACTTTGTCTTCCAAGATGACAATGCACGGCCTCATCGTGCTCGCATGATCCAACACTTTCTTGCTGACCATGGTGTAGAGCATATGGAGTGGCCTGCCATGTCCCCGGATATGAATCCGATAGAGAACTTGTGGGCAGAATTAACGTGTCAAATCGACAATTGGACCAGCAGCCGACCTCTGTGCGTGAATTGCAGCAGGCTATTGTCACTGCATGGCAAGCGATTCCTGTCCAAACCTTGGCAAATCTCGTGAACAGCATGCCTCGACGTGTACGTGCTCTCCTGAATGCTCGTGGGGGTTACACGAAGTACTGAACTGTAATTTTACTGTCCGTAATCCCAGTCATAACTTAGCTTTGGTTTTTGTTGAAAATTTTTTTGGCTAATGTGCAAAATAAAGAGATACTTCTGGAAAACGTACAGAAGTTTAACACAGTACTGGCCATGAATTGAGTTCGATATCAGTTTACATCACTTTCAAGGATCAATTTATTTGCTTCGAAATGTCAAATGTGGTTTTTGTTTCTTTTAAAGGTCACATTAACAAAATCTAGAATAATTTCAACATAATTGCAATGAACTTTTGGTTCTAAGTCATCTTGAAAGGTAAGTTCACCCCCACAAAAAAAACATTCCATATTAAATGCCAAGTCTGTATATATATATTACTATGTGCAAAATGTATTTACTTTCTACGAGCCACATCAGCTGAAATATTTTTTGTTGGGCACATCATAACACATCTTTGTTTACTGTGCTGTGGCGGGTATGAGAGAACAATGCTCATCAAAAGAATAATGCCGTGCACTTCCAGGAATGTATATCTTTTACATTCTAAATTTACATGCTGTGTGCAGTTTCATTACTGGGTAAAATTCGATGCATCCAAAAACAAACCTGGATGCACGTATACCATGCAGTATATCACGTGTATGAATGAATTGTGGCAGCATTCGAAGGCAATGCTGCATTATCCAACCATATGAGCAAGAGCAGCTGGAATTATAATGTGCCAGTGAATGCACTCTCCAGGTTACACAAAACAAAAAAGATTTTCTCTGTTAATCTGACTTAAAGTACAGCACTACAATTCTCTTACTCAAGACACATTTTCTAGTATAATGCAGAATGAGGCTTGCTGGTGAAGACTAGTGTCAATTTGCATTGGCAGACAGGGAGACCAATGTATGAAATAACCAGGACGTTAATTGGTGCATGTTAACCCCCTTGGGAAGCAAAGAGAAGCTCTTTTGGGTGTTAACCCTTCGTCAGAGGAAAAAGGAGGGATGAAGACTTAATGCCCAAAATGTTAGTTTCTCATTGCTTCTGATAATGGTTCACATATCAGAATTAACATGCTGTTGATTTAAAAAAAAAAAACGAGTTAGTCAGAGAAACAGGATAGTTTTGCCAAAATATTTCCATTAACTTTATTCTTGGAGAAGTGGCAGTTAAGATTGTCAGGCATATATATATATATATATATATATAGTCACATGAAAAAGTAAGTACACCCCATGTAAAGTTTTGACTTTTTCAACATATTTCAACATACAGCTATTTGATCTTCATTTCAACAATATTGATAGATAAAGGTGATATAATATAACAAATATCATGAAACATTTACATTTTGTAGTCCATTGTATAATTTAAATAAACATAAATGCAAATATCGCATGTAGAAAAAGTAAGTACACCCCTACATTTATCACTACTTCAAATACCTAAAATTAGAATCAGGTGCACCAGCTCAGGTGCAAATGATTAGAACATCGTTAGAAAGTATCTTGGAGGAAGCTGTCTTATTTAAACCTCAGACATTTAGTTTGGTTTGCTCTTTGTTGTTGAAGTGTGCGGCGTCACCATGAATATATCAAAAGAGCTCTCTGAGGCCTTCAGAAAGAAGGTGACAGATGCCTACGAGTCTGGGAAGGGATTTAAAAAGATCTCCAAACAATTTGAAATCAATCATTCGACTGTCCGGAAGATCATCTACAAGTGGAGAAGATTCCAAACAACTGCCAACTTGTTCAGGCCAGGCCGCCCCAGCAAATTCAGCCCGAGAGCAGACCGCAAGATGCTGAAAGAAGTCTCTAAGAACCCCAGAATGTCATCACGGGACCTACAGGTAGCTGTTGCCACTGTTGATGTCAAAGTGCACGAGTCTACCAATAGAAAGAGACTGCACAAATTTGATCTACATGGGAGGTGTGACAGGAGGAGGAAACCTTTACTGTCCAGAAAGAACATCAGGGCACGACTAAAGTTTGCCAATGAACACCGAGGCAAAGACCAGCACTTCTGGGACAATGTGCTCTGGACAGATGAGTCAAAGGTAGAGCTATTTGGCCACAGTACCAGAAGACATGTTTGGTAAAAACCAAAGACAGCATTTGACCACAACAACCTGATACCAACTGTAAAGCATGGTGGTGGAAATATTATGGTTTGGGGCAGCTTTGCTCTATCAGGGCCTGGGCAGCTCCCCATCATATAATCCACTATGAATTCTTCATTGTACCAGAGCGTGCTTGAGGATAATGTGAGGCCATCTGTCAGAAAGTTGAAGCTCAACCGAAGGTGGACCTTGCAACATGAAAACAACCCTAAACATACCAGTAAATCCACCAAGGAATGGCTGAAAATAAAGAAATGGAGGGTTCTGGAATGGCCAAGTCAAAGCCCGGATGTAAATCCCATCGAGATGTTGTGGGGGGATTTGAAACGAGCTGTGCATGCAAGAAACCCCTCAAACATCACACAGCTGAAAGAATTCTGCATGGAGGAGTGGGAAAAAAATTCTCCAGTCGATGTCAGAGACTGGTAGACAGTTATAAGAAACGCCTACTTGAGGTTGTTTCTGCCAAAGTGGGCAATACCACCTATTAGAGCCAAGGGTGTACTTACTTTTTCCACATGCGAAATTTGCATTTATGTTTATTTATATTATACAATGGACTACAAAATGTAAATGTTTCATGATATTTGTTATATTATATCACCTTTATCTGTCAATATTGTTGAAATGAAGATCAAATAGCTGTATGTTGAAATATGTTGAAAAAGTCAAACTTTACATGGGGTGTACTGCTTGTACTTCCTTTTTCACATGACTGTATATATGTATACACACACACACACACACACACACACACACACACACACACACACACACACACACACACACACACACACACACACACACACACACACACTGTATATGTATATATATATATATTAGTATCTGTTGTCCGCATTGCCTGCAAAGCTCCAGGGGAGCCATGTAGCAGTGCGTCATTATGGATCTTTAATTCAGATACTGTCACAAGTGCATGAAAAACTCACAGTTACCGACCTGGTTTCGCCCTTGTTGGTCTTACTGGCGGTTAAGTTCTTACTTACTTACCTTACTGTTCTTACTTACCTTACTGGCGGTTCCCCACTGATGGTATGAAGTCGCATAATGACTGATATAAAAACACAAAGGTTTTCAGAGATACAAGTGCATGGAAGGCTCACTGCGTTGCCCTGATGAAGCCCCAACAAGGGCGAAACCAGGTCGGTAACTGTGAGTTTTCCATGCACTTGTGACAGTATGTGAATTTAAGATCCATAATGACGCACTGCTAGATGGCTCCCCTGGAGCTTTGCAGGCAATGCGGATATGCATGGCGATGATGTCATGACGTTCACTCATTAGGTTGGAGAACCAGATTACAGATACTAATTAGTAACTCCCAACCGCATCCAGGTCGACTCGATATAATGAGTGGATACCAGAGATAATGTTTCCATGTGGCAGGTGGTGCTTGAGGGTACCTCACACCAAAAAATGGTTTTCACGGACGTCCACGGATGTTCTTTCTACGGCAGTGTTGCGATTTTTTGAGCAAAATCGTGAACACCCGGGAGAGGATTTTTTGGTTACGTTGGTACAACGGGTTCTTACGACTTCTTACGGCTGCGTAACGGGGACGTGACGGTAGCGTCACGGTTCACCACCCGATTCTCTACGGACCCTCGCGATTGCATACCGGTTCCTTCCGGAACCTTGTGGAGGAAATACGGTGGTGTTGAGGATATCCCCGATTCACAGCGGTTTATTACGGTTTAGTACGGACTGCTACGGCTTCGTTGCGGATATACACGGCGGAGATACGGTGCCTCTACGTTTGCTTGCGGTCCTTACGGTTCCCGGCCCAGAATATAAAAACGGGGGCCCTCCCGCTCTCCCCTCATTCTGCTGCTGACTTCCAAGGTGGCAAGACCTATCCAGGAGAGCCATGGACGGAGCACCCACTGCCCAGAGAGTCCAACTGCTGCACTATATGATACAACTTGATCAAGATCAAGCCCAGAATGACCTGCTTCTTGCACAACACATAGATGAAAGGAGAAGACGACAAGGTAGAAGGGCAAGAAGATTCTGGGTTTGAGGCTGGCTCGCGAGACGAGCCCTCTTTGGCCAGTATGAACAACTGATGCATGAACTGGAGATTGAAGATGAGCCTTCATTCAAGAACTACATGAGAATGGAGCCCAGGATGTTCCACGAGTTGGGGGAGAGGCTAACTCCCAGGTTACAGAAGATGGACACCAACTACAGGAAGGCTCTGTCGCCAAAGTTGAAGTTGGCCATAGCCCTGCGACACTTTGCTACAGGAGACACTTACATGAGCCTCATGTACAATTTCCGGGTGGCCTCCAACACCATTGGACTTGTTGTGAAAGAAGTTGCAGATGCCTTCATTGCCGAACTAGCCGACGAGTGCATCCGAACACCCACCACACCAGACGGCTGGAGGCGGATATAGCAGAGCAGTTTGCGAGCAGATGGCAGTTCCAGCATGCCCTTGGTGCTCTTGACGGGAAGCTTCGGCCTTCGGCCATTCCTCTGCTTCGGCCTCCTCTGCTTGGGCCTCCTGGGCTGGGGCATCCTGGGCTCGGGTGTCAGTCCCCTCTGGCTGGGTCGCAGGGGTCTCCTGTGTGTCGGAGTGCTCTGACTCCTCTTGGGGGGGGGGGGTGCCTGGCCCTTCCTTCCACGCTGGCCCTTGCCTGACCCTTTCACCTTGGCCTTCTGAGATTTCTTTGGTGCCATATTTACTGTATGAAAATGCAAACACAAATTTAAATAAATGTATATACAGAGATGTTGACTCGTCAAAAGCAGCGATCGGAATGTCAGAATTGCAGGGTTTTTATAGGTCCGCAAAGCACCACAATGCCACCGAAACGGCGCCGTAAGGTACCGTAAGGAATCGCAAGGACCATTGTGGCACCGCAACGCTGCCGTAAGAGATCGCAAGGAAACATAAGGAACCGCAGTGTATTCGCAAGGAACCGCAGTGTATCCGCAAGGAACCGTTGAGCTTCCGTAAGGAAATCACTGCACATTCTTGTTAATACCTAACACACCGCAACGCTTCCCTAAGGAATCGTAAGGAAACGTAAGGGACCTTGGGCTTCCTTAAGGAATCGTGACGCAGCCGTAGTGTACCGGGAGAGGGAGAATCCTTGCGGATGGTTAAGATGGCCTTACGGAGTCTTACGGTGGTGTTACGGCAGTTGCGGAAGCATTGAGGAGGCGTTGAGGAAGCGTTGCGGTCGAGATTTCCGTAGCTCTGCCGTAATTTTCTTACGAGAGTTTTGGTCTGGACCAAAACTCTCGTAAGAAATTACGACCCCTCCCAGACGCTTAAGGATCCATACGAATGCTCCAGGAAAAATTGAGGATGTCCCAGGTGCCACAAGGAATGCTCCCGGTTGTGCACAATTTTTTCGCCGCAACGCCGCCGTAAACGTCGTAACGACCCCGTAAGGCCGGTGTAAGGGGGGTTTTATCGCTCCCAGTAAGGTGCAGCAGCAGCTGTATGGGACACCTTACTGGCGGTTCCCCACTGATGGTAAAAGTCGCATAATGACTGATAATGTCATAATGTCATAATGACTGACAGACGAAAGCCAAACAGTTCAATATTGGTTTCATCAGACCACAGAATCTTGTTTCTCACAGTCTGAGAGTCCTTTAGGTGATTTTTTGCAAACTCCAGGCGGGCTTTCATGTGTCTTTCACTGAGGAGAGGCTTCCGTCTGGCCACTCTACCATAAAGCCCAGATCGGTGGAGTGTTGCAGTGATGGTTGTCCTTCTGGAAGTTTCTCCCATCTCCACACAGGATCTCTGGAGCTCAGCCAGAGTGACCATCGCGTTCTTGGTCACCTCTGTTACAAAGGGCCCTTCTCCCCCGATTGCTCAGTTTGGCCGGGCGGCCAGCTCTAAGAAGAGTCCTGGTTGTTCCAAACTTCTTCCATTTAAGAATTATGGAGGCCACTGTGCTCTTGGGAACCTTCAATGCAGCAGAAATTTTTTTGTGGGCTTCCCCAGATCTGTGCCTCGACACAATCTTGTCTCTCAGCTCTGCAGGCAGTTCCTTCGACCTCATGGCTTGGTTTTTGCTCTGATATGCATTGTCAGCTGTGAGACTTTATAGACCTTATATTATATAGGCTCTGAGACCTTATATTATATAGACAGGTGTGTGCCTTTCCAAATCATGTCCAATCAATTGAATTTACCACAGGTGGATTCCAATCAAGGTGTAGAAACATCTCAACGATGATCAAGAGAAATGGGAGGCACCTGAGCTAAATTTCAAGTGTCATAGCAAAGGGTCTGAATACTTATGTCAATGTGATATTTCAGTTTTTTCTATTTAATAAACTTGCAAAACTTTCTAAAATCCTGTTTTCTCTTTGTCATTATGGGGTATTGAGTGTAGATTGTTGAGGAAAAAAATGAATTTAAACGATTTCAGCATAAGGCAGAAACATAACAAAATGTGAAAAAAGTGAAGGGGTCTGAATACTTTCTGAATGCACTGTATGTAAACACATATATATATATATATATATATATATATATCTGATCCGATGCATCATACTCTGTTACAAAGCGTCAGTGCTGCCGAAGAGTTTATTGGTATAGGTCATGCCGGACGGTTTACCATCGCTTTTCCAGCAGTTGATAGGGCAGGAATATGGAATTTGTTCAGGGTACCAGCAATAGCTTGTTTGTTCTCAAATGTTTGTTCTCATTATAGAGTGGCGTGATTTTTGGATCTTTAACGTCCACCAACTTGTGTGAGCAGACGGGAAGCCCAGTTCAACATCCCTCCGAGGGACGGCACAAACATTGATGAATCACCCTGCCTGTGAAACACCAGGATGACAGTTTATAGCAGGGCCGATATTTTAACCGAGGCTAGACAGTTTGGAGGAGAGAGTGTGTGTACCTCGAGGCCATCCTGCCAGCCCCATAATTTTTATTATTTACCCTCACCTAATCACCTGACATCCAAACAGATGAAGTGCCTCAGTGTATGGACATGTTTACAGAATCCATTTGCAAACCAAACTTTTGGTTCAAGAAAATCAATTTGTGCATAACAGGGAAAGGTAGAACAAAATGATAGATAATAATGAAGCAGAAAAGACAGATCAAGTAGGATCCTGTCAGTGTGTCTGAGCGTTAACCAGCATCCATTTGTCTGCACCCCTCTCTATTACATTCTATCAAAACCCTCACCTTCGCAGCAACAACTTTGGGTGACTTTTGCTCTCCAGGTTACGAGCAATGAGGTCAGCAAGAAGCTCCTTTAGAACATCGGTGGCATACTCAAGGCGCCCCTGCAGTGCAGACATCACAAGGGAAGCAAGGTTTCCACGGTCTCGCATTCCAAAACTCCGCTGCGCCTCCAATGTGCGGACGAATGTCAGCAGAAAGAGCTGGCAGTGCAGTAACTGGCCAAAGAGCCGGAGAGCCTTCTCTGTAGCCGCCTGTCCATGTCCAGGAACCTGAAGTACAGTGCACATGCCCATTATCCCATATGTGTGTAGTCAAAGCAGCTGAGTCATAAGTCACTCCAGCCAATGGTTTCTCTGTCAATGTGGATGTAAACTCTGAGTGATTTTTGATTGTTCACAGAACTGTAAGTGAAGGAAGAATTATTCTTGTTAATACTATAGCAAACATCCAGCACGATAAGTCCAAATCTGAGAAACAAGCTGGAGAACTGAAATGGAAACTGATATATAGTGCACTATTATGAATGATAATAATTTATATACATATAAATACTGAAATTATATTTAGATTGGTTACTCCCGGCTGCATCCAAGCGATCCCATATAATGATTGGATACCAGAGATCAGAGATAATGTGCCGTGTGGCAGACGGTACTTATCGCTCCCAATAAGGTACAGCATAGCTGGATGGGATACCTTGATGGCGGTTCACCACTGATGGTATGAAATCGCATAACAACTGGTATATAACCGAAAGGTTTTCAGTCATAAGTGTACTACTGTGTTCAAAAAGTATCCGACCTTTATTTTTCGTGCGTAAAAAAAGAAGAAGCTAGGGAGGCGTTGATTGGTGCACGTATGTAGGCGATCCTATTGCACATGCGTGAATTTTTTCCCACCTGCAGAAGCTGTCATTCGACGGCAGACCGCCGATGAGTGAGGACATGTAAGCGAGCGCCATCGGATTTTCGTTTTTGACAAAATGACGGAAAAACTTGAACAACGCTACTGCATCAAATTTTGTGTAAAGCTTGGCGATTCCCAAGTGGAAACGATCCGCAAGATTCAACACCGTTCATTCCATTATGAAGGAGGATTTGGGCTTCAGGAGAATCTCAGCGAAGTTCGTACCACAGCTGCTAACGATTGAGCAGAAGCAACTCCGTTTGGAGATCGCACAGGACATGCTGGAGACTGTGAACAGCGATCCCAGCTTCCTCAACACAGTGATCACTGGCGATGAGTCCTGGGTTTATGGGTACGACCCAGAAACCAAGTTGCAGTCATCACAATGGAAGCATCCAACATCGCCAAGCTTTACACAAAATTTGATGCAGTAGCGTTGTTCAAGTTTTTCCGTCATTTTGTCAAAAACGAAAATCCGACGGCGTTCACTTACATGTCCTCACTCATCGGCGGTCTGCCGTCGAATGACAGCTTGTGCAGGTGGGAAAAAATTCACGCGTGCGCATTAGGATCGCCTACATACGTGCACCAATCAACGCCTCCCTAGCTTCTTTTTTTTTCGCACGAAAAATAAAGGTCGGATACTTTTTGAACACACTACGTATGCAGGACTCACTGCGTTGCCCTGATGAGCCCCAACAGGGCGAAACCAGGTCGGTATATATATATATCCATGCATATTTTACTGGGGTTAAATCGCAAATTTGATTTCCTGGTAGCATCATAATTTAATAGAGCATAAACTTAGAATTTGGCCAGATTACCAGTACAAAATGGCCGATTTTATTGAAAACTACCCTGGAATCTTTAACATCCACATGCAAGTATTAGTTGATAAGAGGGACATCTGCATTTTCCTCTGAAAGAAAGTACATTCCCTACGTGCAAAGTACCATGATGATAATTAATGAGCAGAATAAAGTATGATAATTAAGTAAGGATTGTTGCTTTGAGTGGATGTTTCAATTCAGCCTCGGATGCTGCAAATGACCGTCTCACTGCGATGCAATTGGAACAACGGCCAAGCTGCTCGAGACCTTTCTCCATTCATATCAATGAATGAATGATCGTTTTAAGGCCATTTTCCCCGCTAGAGCGGGGGTTAGCCTTGCGGGCCCCATGACAATCATGGTTCCCTGTTTGAGGCAATGTTTTTATGGCCGGATGCCCTTCCTGACGCCAACCCTTAGTCGCCTCTTACGATGCGCAGGGATACGGTATACCTATTCTAAGCCGGGGTACACACCGGAATCATTCATCCCAGCAAGCTGGTACTCAATTTGCCGACCTCGGAGGGATGACAGGCTGAATCAACCCCCCTGGCGTTAATTCAGCGATCGACCGGGATTCAAACCCAGGATCCTAGGATCCCAAGCCGGCACCCTAACCGCTAAGCCAACACCAGGCTCAATTCGTATCAATAAATTTACCAATATACACTGATCAGCCTTTATAATGCAGCACGGTCATGTACAGATTGAGGAGTCTGAGCCAGACTAGGGTACAAAGACAAACAACTTTAGTACAACATGAATGCTGATAAACAGTACAGATTGGAATCATACGATATTAACCTAACAAGTACCATTGCATGTCAGATTGTCTCAGGATTACACAGGTGTTCCTTTAACTCAGCAATGCACACGTTCCAAACATTTATTTCACAGAATCGAATATCTGGATGTTAGCTCTGCAAGGAGATTTAGGCCTTGTAACAAACAAAACGCAGAACATGAATACATTTGCAGACACAGCCAAAGGGGAAATTGCCATGTTGTTGCACATCCTGTCTTTCCTACTTTGGCCAAATGAAAAGGTCAGAAGGCAATGATTTAGTGAATTTAGGAGGAAGGAACCAGAGTGGGGATTTGGTGTTTTATCCAAATTTTGGCCAACGTACTGTCACTGTGGTCTCTACAGCTGGATGCATCAACAGCACCCGCAACATTTTCGCAGGTTGAAACAGAAGCCAGACCATAAGCTAATTCTTGCATCTTGCAGCAGAGTCCGTCCAGTAAAGGAAGTATTCCACAACAAGATAACAGCGTTTGTAGCACCAAAGGTCTCACCTCAAGAATATCTCCACCGATCTCTACCTCGTTACCTGTTCCTCTCCATTTTATCCTAAAACCGAGCATGGCAGTCCAAGATGGATTGTGTTTGCCCAGGAGCGATTAAGATGCTTTCTGTTGACCTCACTCGAGTCCTTTTACTACTCGTGTGTTATGTCGTGTATGACCTGCATAGTCAGGTGAAGTTAATCAAGTCTCCCTCAAACTTACTTCTCCAACCCCAACAGGTATATGTGACAATCAGCATTCAATAGTATTCATGAAGTAATCATGAAATAATCATGAAGAAACTAAGTAATCAAGTAGATAAAGTTTTCTACTCACACTCTTTTTTTACTTAATATGGAGAAGTATATAAATTATAGTATCAAATAACGTGGAGAAGACAAATATAGACAAAACTTTGAGACAAATAGAAAAATTAAGACAAAATTTAAGACAAGAAAAATTTTCAAAGTGAAAAAAGCCTGAAACAACACAACACAATAACATGGGCCCACTGTTCAATATGTGTTATTTTAAAGGTTCAAGGGTGTGAACTTATAACAATATACGATTGATCATCATGTGATTTTAACTGCATCATCTGGAAACTAGTAAAAAGCTCATCAGATATGACGGATTGGAACAGTTTATTCAACGGTACAACCTCATGAGCGTGCCAAAGTCTGAAGCCTCGGCCTAGTTTCAGGTGTGCTTACATCTTCTTTATTTATTAGACATCTTATGGATGTAAATGAACACTCGTTTTACTCTGCGCACGTTGCACATCACACGTGCAGCGAAATTCACCTCCTGCGCCATATGTATTTGTTATTTTAAAGAAAACATCTGTACACCGCCCTTGAGGCTCGGTTTGCAAGCCACCGTCTACATTTCCAATAGAAGAGACATATTTACTCTTTTATGGAAAATGTTTTTTGTTTGTTTTATCCTCAAAAATCGAATGTAATGAACAAACATTCATGTTAAAAGATTGGCCTTTAAAACCTACCCTCATGAAGGGGGACGGACATCTGTACAGACACACAAACTGACCGTGTTTTATATGGTAGATACTATTTTAAATTTGTCTCAAATCTTTGATCAAATGATGTCCTCGCTACTGTGATAATTTCATTTCACCTCAAAAACGAATATACATTTTTTACTTTGTAGGTATTTTTCTTTCATTCATTTCATTTTATTAAATTAATCCAAGCTGATACATTTTATTAATTTTAATTGTCTATCAATTTTGTACAATTGGAACGTGAGTATGTCCATTAATCACATACTAATGCAATGTGAGTGTGTATATTAATAACGTACTAATGAAATGTGAATATGTTCATCAATTCATACTGTTTGAATGTGAGTTGGACTTCGAGTACGTTTATTAATTAAGTATTATTGCACCATGACAATATCTATTACTTGCATACTATTGGAACTTACCTTTTAGTCCTTTAGATCTTTTAGACCCCTTTATATCCTTCAGACACCTCGGACTTTTTCTTTTCAGACCCTTTAGACACTTTAACCCCCTTTATACCGTTTAGACCTTTACATCCTTTAGACCCTTCAGACACCTTTGACCTTCAGACCATTTTTAGATATTTTAAGACCCTTCAGACCTTTGAAACAATTCTGAATCTTTAGACCTTTTCACCTTTCGACCTTCACCACATTTTCAGAGCTTTGCCCTTTACACCATTTCGACCTTTCATTTGCAATCAATGACCTTTCAATTCGTAAACACTACCATTTATTTGCCACACAAAATGCACCACACAAAGCAACTCCTGGCGATGGTCTGCCATCTCTGATTGCTGTTTCTCATTATTTATTGACTTATAGTACAGCTATGCACATGGTTTTGATTGAAGCCTTTAATTAACCTTCTGTACTTATGGGTTTTTTTTTGGTGCTATTACCTTTTCCACCAGAGGTGGATGGATATTATGTTGTCACCCCTGACTGTCTGTTACTTGGCAATTGTTTTTTTTTTTTGGACAAGTATGTTGATCACTCCGGTTTGTGTGTTGTTGGTTTGTGTGTGTGTTTGTTTGTGAGTGTGTGTGTTTGTCTGCCCTCTCACTTATACTTGCCTACAGGTCACAATTTTAAACCGATCTTCACGAAACTTCACCAAATGGTAGAGTTCGTGGTCCGACAAAATCCTATATATTTTTGAGGTCAAAAGGTCAAAAGGTCAACCACTTTTTTTCCAATTTCTAAAATCCTCAACTTTCATCCGATTGACTTGAACTTTGAATAGGATTTTCATATCAGCTAACTGAATTCAACCACCAACCATTTTTGGAGATCAACATAGGCCAAAAGGTCAACCACTTTATTCAATTTTCTAAAATCTTCAATTTTCATCCGATTGACTTGAAATTTGAATAGGATTTACATATCAGGGAACTAAATTCAACAACGAACTATATTGCAGCTCAACATAGGCCAAAAGGTCAACATAGGCCAAAACATCAACCACTTTTTTCAAATTTGTAAAATCCTCAATTTTCATCCGATTGATTTCAAATTTAAATAGGATTTACATAACAGCTAACTTAATTCAACCACCAACTATTTTGGAGCTCAACATAGGCCAAAAGGTCAACATAGGCCAAAGGTCAACCACTTTTTTCAAATTTCTAAAATCCTCAATTTTCATCCGATTGACTTGAAATCTGAATAGGATTCGCATATCAGCTAAATGAATTCAACCACCAACTATTTTTGAGGTCAACATCGGCCAGATTTCTAAAATTATCAATTTTTATCCGATTGACTTAAAATTTTAAGACGATATGCATATCTGGTCACTGAATTCAATCCTCAACTATTTTTAAGGTCACCGTAGGCCAAAAGGTCAACATAAACCGCATTTCTAAAAATGTCAATTTTCACCCGATTAACTTAAATTTTGAAGACCATATGCATATCTGGTCACTGAATTCAACCCCCAAACTATTTTTGTGGTCAACATAGGCCAAAATGAGTACACAGGCCAGATTTATAAAATCCTCAATTTTCTTCCAATTGACTTTAAATTTGAAGACCACATGTATATCTGCTAACTGCATTCAATCACCAACTATTTTTGAGATCAAAATAGGCCAAAAGGTTAACATAGGCCTAAGGTCAACCACTTTTCCCAAATTTTGAAAATTCTCAATTTTCATCTGATTGACTTGAAATCTGAATAGGATTTGCATATCAGGTCACATTATTCAACCACCAATGTGAAGACAAGGGATGCTCTACCGAGTGCCATTCTACTTTGTTCTCTTTTGCCAAGTGTGGCTCTATGAGTGATTTTTCATTTGCTTGTTTATCTGTCTGTCTGTCTGTGAACAAGATATCTCAAAAAGTTGTGGACGGATTCGGACGAAATTTGGCAGAGAGAACGAAATGTATGTGACACGGACGAAATGATTAGATTTAGCGAAAATCAGGATTCGGATCCAGCTGGTAGAATTTTTTTTGTGTTTCTTCACCATTGGGAGATGGGGCCAAAAACGATATATATCAGGATATCTCAAAAAGTTATGGACGGATTTGGACAAAACCTGGCAGAGAGGTTGTGTGTGTGTGACAAGGACTCATCGATTCAATTTTGGTGAAGATCTGAATGTGGATTCGGATATGAGAATTATTTAATTTATAAGTGATTCTTCACCATTGAGGGATCGGGCGAAAAGCGATATATTACATGATATTTAAAAAAGTTAAGGATGACTTATGACTAAACTAGGTGAATGAGTTGGTTTGGTGACAAGAGCAAGCTGATTAGATTTTGGTTCAGGTCCGAATCCAGATAGGGTGGGATCATTGGGATACAAAACAAACTGTTCAGCCTGGCAGTGGTATGCGCTCTACCGAGTGCCGATCTAGTTCCCCATGCGGAGTTCTTTACAATGAGCCATGGTTTCAATTTTCTCCATGGAGCGGTTTTGGAGATATAGAAGTGTACCGTTTTTCGATTTTTCGAAGATGGCGCCTGTACAACGTGACCTACGATAATAATAATAATAATAATAATAATAATAATACATTTATTTTATATAGCGCTTTTCAAGAAGCCCAAAGGCGCTTTGACAGAGTACAAAAAACAAGTGCAAAAAGACAAAATCAATAGGTAAATAATCAAAGCAAAAGGAAGGAGAAGGAGAAGAGATAGTCAGGGGTTAAATGCTGTGGGTTAAATGTTGAATGCAGTGTTGAACAGGTAGATCTTGAGTGATGTTGTGAATGTGGTGAGTGAGGAGAAGTCTCTGATGGTGTGAGGTCTTGAGTTCCAGAGGGTGGGAGCAGCGATGGAGAAGGCCCTGTCCACCCAGGATCTGAATTTGGTCCAGATGGGGGGGGGGGGGGGGGGAGGTCAGGAGGTTGGTACCAGCAGAGCGGAGGTTGCGGGTGGGAGTGTGTCTGGAGAGGAGGTCAGTCAGGTAGGATGGGGCCAGGTTATGGAGGGCTTTGTAGGTCAAGAGGAGGATTTTGTACTGGATTCTCTGGGGGATGGGGAGCCAGTGAAGCTTATAAAGGTGATGTGGTCACGGGTCCGGGAATGGGTGAGTAGATGGGCAGCGGAGTTCTGAATGTATTGGAGTTTATTGATGATTATTGAGGGTGAACCATAGAGGAGGCTGTTGCAGTAGTCCAGACGGGAGGTGATGAAGGCGTGGATGAGGGTTTCTGCAGCCGTGGAGGAGAGGGATGGATGGAGACGGGCGATGTTTTTCAGGTGAAAGAAGGCTGTCTTTGTGATCTGTTTAGTGTATTTGTCGAAGGAGAGGGTTTGGTCAAAGATGATGCCAAGATTCCGGATGTGAGGGGAGGTGGATACTGGGAAACCGTCGATGTTGAGGGCAAAGTTATGGGTGGATTTGGTGAGCGCTTTTGGGCCAATGATGATTATTTCAGATTTATCATAGTTAAGTTTGAGGAAGTTGATTTGAAGCCAGGATTTTATTTCAGTGATGCAGTTTGTCAGGATAGAGTGGGTGGCGGTGGAGATGGACTTGGTGGAGATGAAAAGCTGGATGTCATCGGCGAAGCAGTGGAATTGGAGACCATGACGGCGGATTAAGTGACCAAGGGGGGACAGGTACAGGATGAAGAGGAGGGGGCCAATAACTGAACCTTGGGGGACACCTTGGGGGAGGGGAGCAGTGGGGGATTTGCAGTTATTGATGGAGATGAACTGGCGTCTGTCAGAGAGGTATGATTTGATCCAAGAGAGGGCAGTGCCGGTAATGTTAAAGGTGGTTTCAAGTCGGGTGAGGAGGATGGTGTGATTGATGGTGTCAAAGGCGGCGCTGAGGTCGAGGAGGACGAGAATGTTGAGGTTGCCGGCGTCAGAGGAGAGGAGAAGGTCATTGGTGATTTTGAGGAGAGCAGTTTCAGTACTGTGGTTGGAGCGGAATCCGGATTGGAATGTTTCATACAGGTTATTGGCAGAGAGGTGATGTTTGAGTTGAGTGGCTACAGCACGTTCCAAAACTTTTGACAGAAAGGGTAGGTTGGAGATGGGTCTGAAGTTGTTTAGGGTGTCAGGGTTTAGTCCAGGTTTTTTTCAGAATGGGGGTAACAGCAGCAATTTTGAGGGATGGTGGGACGATGCCTGTAGACAGGGAGGAGTTTATTGTTGCAGTGATAAGTGGAGAGAGAGCAGGAAGGGAGGCCTTGACAAAGCTGGAGGGGATGGGGTCAAGAGTGCAGGTGGCAGTTTTCATTCCTCTGAGGAGTTCAGAGAGGTCAGTAGGGGAGACTGGGGAGAACTGAGACAGGGGTTGGCAGGATAAGGGGGGGGGGGCAGGTGATTTGAGGGGGAGCGGGTGCAGTGGTGGTCAAGCTGTTGTCGATGTTGTCAATTTTTGCTTTGGAAGAATGAAAGGAAGGAGATGCAGTTTTCTACTGTGAATGACTGGGTGGTGGTGTTCAGGGGGCTGAGGAGTTTGTTTATTGTAGAGAAGAGTGCTTTTGGGTTTCCAGAGCCAGAGTGGATAATTTCAGAGTAGTAGGCGGAGCGGGCGTGGGAGAGGGCATCTTTGTAGTGCTGTCGATGGTCCTTGTAGGCTTGGGAGTGAATTGTGAGACCTGTTTTATTGCGGAGTCTTTCAAGTTGGCAAGCACGAGTTTTCATCAGGCGGAGTTCCGGGGTAAACCAGGGAGCAGAATGGGTGAAAGAAACTGTTTTGGTTTTTATAGGCGCAAGCTGGTCAAGGCAGGAGGAGAGAGTGTGGTTGTAGTAGTCAGTGAGGTCAGAAGGGGTGTGGAGGTCAACGAAGGGAGAAGTGGACATTTTTTCAGAGAGGGTGGATGAGAATGAGGTCGGTGAAAGAGCGTTTAGCTTACGGAAGTTGATAGTGCGATAATGCCTTGGTGCTGGGGTGGGGATGTTGATGGTCATAGTGATGGCTAAGTGGTCAGAGAGGGTGAGGTCGGAGCCAGAGAGATGGTGCAAAATTAATCCAGTCGAGCAGACAAGGTCCAGAATGTGCCCACGGTTATGGGTAGGAAAGTTGACATGTTGAGTGAGGTTAAAGCAGGTGAGTAAATCAGTGAAGTCAGTGGTTATTGTGGAGTCAGTGGAGTCCATGTGGATATTGAAATCACCGAGGAGGAGGATTGAGGGGGAGGGGGAACAGAGCTGGGTCAGAAAGTAGGAGAAGTCAGACAGGAATGATGGGTGTGGTTTGGGAGGGCGGTAGATGACAGCCATGACTGACTGCGTGTGACCAGAGAGTTTAAAAGCCAGCTGAACATCATCAAGTTCAAATGATGGAGCAGATGAGATGGAGATGAGGCTGGTCTTGATGTCCTGTCGGTGTATTACGGCAATTCCACCACCTCGGCCCTCCGAGCCTGGTTTATTGATGTATGAATATCCATTGGGTGTAGTGAGGTTGAGTGAGAAGTAGTCCAGAGGTTGTTGCCAGGTTTCAGTGAGACAGAGAAAGTCCAGTTTATTATCGAGAATGTAGTCGTTCAGGATGAGGCTTTTGTTGTTGAGGGACCGGGTATTGAACAGAGTGAGCTTGATGTTGGTTTGTACGGAGGGGATGAACTCAGGTGATTTAGCCAGGGTTTGCAGACAGGAGGTGCGATCGTGTGCGTTGCTGTGACCAGGTGCGCTGGGACGATGAGTGGGAGTGCGCTGAGCCGACCAGAGTACGGGAATGAAGTGACCTGTTTGTAAGTAAACAAACTTACGACCAGAGCCTCTATGAATATATCTGGGTCGTCGCAGGAGTCCGTGGTATTTGATTGCAGAGATGCATGATGGGGTGGAGTAAGTGTTGAGCAGAAGTAGCCTTGCAGCGGAGTACCTTAGAGCCATGTCAGGCAGGAGCGAAGGGGACGAGGACAAGGCCAAGGTCGAGGAGGACGAGTAGGCCTTGCCAGTGGAAGCGGCTTGCCAGAAGCGGCGAGCAAGACAATAAAGGCCGAAGCGGCAGACGAGGTGCAGGACAGTTCGGGAGCGGGCCTGAGGCAACGGTGGAAGAGCCGGGCAGGCGAAGCCAGGAGCAGAGCCGGGACTGAGCAGAGAGCAGACCAACGGCCAAAAAGCTGCCACGACCACCAGAAAAGCAGACTATGTACAATGACCCAGTCGGAGAAGCGGCGAGCAAGACAGTAAAGGCCAGAGCGGCAGACGAGGCGCAGGACAGTCCGCGAGTGGGCCTGAGGCAACAGTGGAAGAGCCGGGCAGGCGAAGCCAGGAGCAGAGCCGGGACCGAGCAGGGAGCAGACCCAACGGCCAAAAAGCCGCCACGACCACCAGAAAAGCAGACTATGTACAATGACCCAGTCGGAGAAGCGGGGAACAAGTAACGCCAGCATCCTCTCCAGACCGGACCGGAAGTATCCGGATAATTATGACGATGTCATAATTATCATTAAAAAATGATACCAGTAAAATTGACTTGAAATTCAAAAATCAAAATTTCGTGTCCATCAAACTAACAGTTGCGGAGAACATTTATTTTTCATACTGATCAGATCAAGCGCTGTACTTGTCGAAATATGACGTCATAATGAAGGCACCGATGACATCATCATTAACATGTCTTATTCTACATGGGGAATACTTGGCAATGAGCCTTGTTTCAATTTTTTTCCATTGAGTGGTTTCGGAGATATAGAGGTGTAACGTTTTTCCAAGGTGGCGTCTGTACCACGTGACCTATGATGTCATAATTATGAAGACAAAATCTCCAGGTGGAGGCGCTCCTATGGTAAAATTTAGTGTCAATCAGATCAACGGTTGCCAATAAAATGATTTTGAAAAATGCAGAGACGCACACCACACGTACGCAGCTGAATGCCTAACCCTGCATTTCACTTCGTGAGCGCAGGGTAGTAATAATCTTACAATAATTCACCAAATGTCTGTCTGTCTGTTCGAAGGTACCGTAAAAACTGCTGAACCGATCGCAAAGATATTTTGGGTGGATAATCCTGGGATCCCCAGGAGTAAAATAGGCTATTTAGTTTTCCAAATTTCAGCTTTAGTCTCCAGCATTCTCAGGTTTGGACTCCCGCATAACATTCACGTTTGCATGACGTTCATTGTGACGTCTTCTTACATCGAGCAACGGTACCCGCCCTATGGGCGGGGCTTCAATTGGGAGGCCCAAATGAAAAGGCTAAATATCGGAAATTGAAGGCTTTTTTTTCTTTTTTCTTTTTTTTTTCTTTTTTTTTTTGTATACAAGATCGAGGCTCGTTAAAGAGCGAACATTAATCACACAGAAAGACAAACAGACACATAAAACAAATAACATCGGGAGCGGTAGACAAGATGGGGAGAGAGGGGGAAGGACACAAACACAACATTTGAGAGCAGGGACCGAGAGACATGGAGACATCGAGAGATCTGTGGGAGGGAGAGGGCTTTGGGGGGGGAGGCATGTGAAGGGGGGGAGGCATGTGAAGGGGGGGAGGCATGTGAAGGGGGGGGGGGTGGGAGAGGTATAAACATATGGACACTGCCAGGATTTCCAGGAAATAAGTTGGAATTTCAAACAAGGTGGATCTGGGGTGAATTAGTGGGGGTAGAAAAGATCAAGGTTATGGATGGGGGAAGATAAGAGATGGTGGTGAACAGCTGTTTTAAAGACCTGGAGGGAGGAGAGGGATTGAAGGGAGTGTGGGAGTTTGTTCCACAGGCGGGAGAAAAGAGGAATGAAAGAGTGAAGGTGAGCAGAGAGCCGAGATTTCGGCAGTTTAACCATCAGAGGGTTGCTGGCAGATCTTGTGCGACCTGTAGGAATATTTGGGGGACAGAGCACAGAGAGAGCTGGGGGAGCAAGGCCGGAGAGGAGTCGGTAGAAGACAGAAAGACCACCTACCTGCCTGCGGTGAGTGAGTGAAAGGCCCTCAGAGATAGCTTCATCGCGGGAGATTCCAATGATTTTGAAAGCTTTGGATTCAACAGCGTGAAGCCGAGCCAGGTGTGAGGCAGGAGCACCAGCCCATAGGGGAGAACAGTATTCCATTGAGCTGCGGATGAAAGCCTTGTAAGTGGTGAGGAGCTCAGGTGTGCCGAGGAAGGACTTCGCACGACGGAGGATGCCCAGTCGGCGACTGGCTTTGGAGGCCAGCTTGGAAATGTGGTTTTCCCAAGAAAGATCATGGCAGATAGTGAGACCCAAAAGCTTGAGTGACAGAACTTCTTGGAGAGGATTGTTGAGAAAGTAGATGGGAGGGTTGTCCAGTCGATCTTTTCGGAGAGACATAGTAAGAGAGTGAGATTTGGCAGGATTGAAAGACAAGTTCCACTTGTTTGACCAGTCTGTGATTTTGTCCAGGTCTTCAGAGAGTGAGGAGGCTGCAGACTGCCGATCTGAGGGAAGAGGAATGGAGCGGCAGAGAGTGGAGTCATCAGCAAAGAGATAGAGAGGATTTTCCAGAGAGTCAGAGAGATCATTGATAAAGACCAGAAAAAGCACAGGGCCCAGCACACTTCCTTGGGGAACTCCAGCCTGAACAGGAAGGGGAGATGAGAGAAATCCATTCAGGGCCACACGTTGACTACGACCAGAGAGGAAGTCCGCAAGCCATGCATGGAGATTTTCATGGATACCATAGGAGGAGAGTTTGGTGAGCAGAGCTGGGTGCCAGACCGTATCAAAGGCCCTTGATATGTCAAGGGAGACAGCTCTGATTTCCTGTTTGGCATTGAGGACCTCCATCCATTGTTGAGACAGCAGAAGCAGCATGTCCAGAGTAGAGTGACCTGGTCTGAAACCAAATTGATGATCAGAGATCAAGCCATTGGAGAAGAGGAAAGATTTCATATCCGAAGCAATGATGGATTCCATGACTTTGCTGATAATTGGGAGCAGGCTGATTGGTCTGTAGTTGCAAGGATCTGTTTTTGCACCTTTTTTGTGTAAAGCGGTAATGTTAGCTGATTTCCAGGATGCTGGCAGATGACCTTGAGCAAAAGATAGGGTGAAAAGAACAGAGAGAGGGTGAGATAGAGCGGCAGAGCAGGATTTTAAGACCCGTGGGCTGATGCCGTCTGGTCCAGTTGCAGAATCAGAGTCGAGGTTTGACAAAAACTCCTCCACCTTGTCAGGAGAGAAGGACACAGAGTCCAGGAGCAGTTGGGTTCGACTGGGAAAGGTGGGAACAGAGAGAGATGGGTTTGGGACTAAGGATTTCGAGGCGAACACAGAGTTGAGGCATTCGGCTTTGTCACGTGCGATGTCAACTGTGTGGCCATTTGAGGTAAGGGAGGGGATGGAGGGGGAACAAACACCAGAAACGGATTTGACCAGACGCCACCAGGATTTGGAGGAAGGAGACAGGTTTGAGAGTTCATTCTTGAGTGAGGAGAGATAGTGCTTCCTGGCACTCCTGAGGGTAGAACTGGCACTTTTGCCCAGCAGAAAGGACTCGAATAATAGCGTAATAATAGCTCGAATAATAGCGTAAGGACTCGAACTGGCACTTTTCCCCTCCAAATCTCCCCCATATCCCATCCCTTTCAAATCCCTCCCCTTGTCCCTTCCCTCCCAAACTCCCCCCTCACCATTTACCTGGCACTTCCTGGCACTTTTGAACGATTTATATAAACATCCGTTAAATCTCGATCGGTGCAGCCGTTTGTGTGGCACCCGGGAAAATAACGTCATGCGGGAGCAAGTATCAGCAGGATGTGGCAGTGTGGGAGTCCACGTTTGCACCGATCGCTGCACCGTGTGCTGCACAACGACTGCACCGATCGCTGCACAGCTGCATCGATCGGATGTGGCTTGAAGGAGGATCTGCACTTCGGCATGAAGGAGGATCAGATCTAACAGATCGCTGTCTCCATCGATCTTGCCAAGGCCGTAACACCTATCGGCTCAAAATCCTTTTAACTGTTCATTTGGTACAGTTACACATATCGGGAATTTGGTACACATATCGGTAGTACATACGACATAGCGATTGTGAACACGATTATCGATCACGATTCACAATCACGATCATCACGATCATAGTGCATCGATCACGATTTGAAACACGATGGAATAATATTTACCGATATGAACAGTGATGTGGCTTTTATTGAAATTCTAAAGATACTGTTTAGATTTTGATGATTTGCGTGTGATATGATTCAACGGATGTTTATATGAATCGTTTAAAATTAAAAAACCTTCCATTTCTGATATTTTGCCATCGCCATATGCAGATTCGCCACGGACCCACGATCAATGTTTCTATACGTGAACGTACCCGTTTGTTTGCGAACGGGTACGTTTTTCATGGAAGTCCTTCACGAACTTGCTGTCCATGTCTGACGTGCGACTGAAGGTGCTACAGGAATGTGGAATTTATTGGTTTCATGCTTTAGCATTCACCGTATCTGCATAGCCTGTTTGCTTCTGGCCTCCCACCCGTGCGTAGCACGGGTATTTCTCTAGTAATAATAATAATAATAATCTATATAATAATAGCGTAAGGACTCGACTTTGTTATCCCTTTTACGCCGCACCCAGTGACCCGATGCCCACGGCACTAATGGATTTACGATCTACGAACCGCGCTCTTTGTTTATCACGTACAGCCATACTCGAAAAATCTGAATTAGTCGACTTTGGGGCCCAAAAGCATCCGATTAACGGCCGATACGACGCCATCTTTCGACGCCATCATATTGGCGTCTGCTGGGCGAAGGCGATGCGAGCCGTCCGCTGATTGGACAGTCGAGTGGTGTCATTAAATAATGGGCCGTGCTTACTGCTTACTGATATTGATCTGAAACTTGCAAATGGGCATGTATTGCAAAGCAATTTTCCTTCTTATATTGTCCAAGTCTAAAATACACACCCACACACACACATAAATCAGCTGATCGTCAAATCTGCATTCCCTACAACCAGTGATTACAGGTTTAAAAAATGATTTTTTGATGTATTGACTCAACGATGTAAATAGGAAAGCATTAATTTAATTATTTACTTCTTATTCTGTAAAAGCGGCCTCGACGGTATAGTGTGCGATTGCCCAAAGCAGGTTCTTATTTTGACAATCGTTAGTCGTACAATAAATACTTACGGAATATTAAATGAAAAAAAATGTTTCTTTCTTGAATGTTTTAAAGCATTTTGTTTTTCATTCCACATGGTGTGTTTCTTCCCTCCCTCTGTGGACAACCAATTGCCGGCTTCCGGTGGTAGTATAATCCTCTGTAGCAGTGCAGGGTTTTATGAGCCAATGATTATGGTGCGGCGCATGTCGAGTCACAGCAGGATTTTATGAAACGCCATTTGAAGTTGTGAAAAAGGTCAGAGTACCTGCTAACATGTCAAGCTACAGCAGGGCGGCGCAGGTCAGTTATAGTTAATCAACGGATCAATGAGAATGTCCTTTACTATACGTACTGTACTTTACCACATCGGTTAGAAACGCTGCTGCAGGAGATCTCCGATGGTCTTTACTTTAGCTTCTGTTTTGGATTCGGTTCCCGCCTCCTGATACCTCGCAGGTGTGACGTCGCATCAGAGGACGTTAAGCCAGCTGTCTCATCTGATTGGACAGTCGAAGGCGAAAGCAAGCCGTCCACTGAGTGGACAATCCAGAGCATGCATTTGTGCCGGTGTCGGCGATCGTTGTTCATATACGCACTCTTCATTCTCATCTTTCTTCCTAACTCTTACTCGGACAAGCAAATCCCCTATGCCATCCATAATGGTACACTCTATCCATACACCACATCCTCCCTTCCGTGGATGTTCCATGGGTTTTGGCTAGTAATAATAATAATAACTAGCCGAAACCCGTGGAACATCCACGGAAGGGAGGATGTGGTGTATGGATAGAGTGTACCATTATGGATGGCATAGGGGATTTGCTTGTCCGAGTAAGAGTTAGGAAGAAAGATGAGAATGAAGAGTGCGTATATGAACAACGATCACCGATACCGGCACAAATGCATGCTCTGGATTGTCCACTCAGTGGACGGCTTGCTTTCGCCTTCGCCTGTCCAATCAGCGGACGGCTTGCTTCGCCTTCGCCCAGCAGACGCCAGTACGATGGCGTCGTAAGATGGCGTCGTATCGGCAGTTAATCGGATGCTTTTGTGCCCCAACGTCGGCTAATTCAGATTTTTCGAGTATGGCTGTACGTGATAAACAAAGAGTGCGGTTCGTAGATCGTAAATCCATTAGTGCCGTGGGCATCGGGTCACTGGGTGCAGTGTAAAAGGGATAACAAAGTCGAGTCCTTACGCTATTATTATATAGATAATAATAATAATAACAATAATAATAATAATAATAATAATAATAAATGAATCGATGAATCAATGAATCAACAAATCAATAAATCAATAAAAAATTTAAAATAGTCAAAACACTGGATTTTCTTTTCTATAGCAATATTGCATCGAGAGTAAGAACATTAGGAAAAGTCAATGTATTTTGTATACCTAACAAGGCCATTAGTAAATAATGGTAAATAAATTAGTAAATAACGAACTGATCATCACATTAATTGTGGTTTGAGTGTGGCATCGCTGTGCGTTCTCAATCGATTAGAGCACATCAGTTCCGCACTGATCAATCTTAAAATACTGACCAGGCACACATCTCTTGTGGGAGATCACTCCAGTCAAAATTGTAGGAGTATATATCCAATTTTTAAAAAATATCTTAGCAACAATAAAGCAGGAACTGAGTATTTTAACCATTTCATACAAATCAGCAATTCATGCACCGAGTGGAACAGACACACAGAACTTGATGATGGTGTTTGTAATGACGCTGAAGGATCACGTGATTTAGCCAATATACGATGTCAACATCATGAGACATCAGTAAGGCATCTAGACCATCGTCTACGATGGTAAAGATATGGAAACAAAATTATTCCAGCTAATGTCAAGTGGAATGTTTTGGAAAATGCTCCATCACAGCAAGAGTTGGCTTTGCAACAAAAGCTTCAAATTACAATCTGGAGCAAAACGAATGGAGTTTCTCTCACAATACGCCAATTGAACATGTTGCCTTTTCATTACATAGTTGAATGCAGGTTATATTTATTTACTTATTTATTTATTGCCTTTATTGAGGATATTCAAAAAATGGAAGAGCTCAAAGGGAAGCACTCTTTTCAACTGAGCTTTGAAATGCAGGCTCAAATCTAGAAGTGGAGAGGGGATGGGGAATTGGGGGGGGGGGGAGGGAGGGAGAGGTTAGAGGGATGGGAGGGTGGGGGTGGGGGGTAGGAGAGTTGGAGAGATCTAAACATTTTGTTACTTACTGGTTTTGCACTGATTATGATTTGATTTGTTGTGTTTTCCCTCTTCCCACCAAACCTTTGTCTTTATTGGTATCTCTACAGAATATAACTCATGGGGGATGCTACAACACAAACCAAACACACACACACACACACACACACACACACACACACACACACACACCGGACAAATACACGAGACAACACCGGACTTGACTTCAGACAAAGAGCTGCTGAGCTTGGAGGAAGTAATGTAACCTCCCGGGGAACTTTGACGACTACATATTGTAGCATCGCTTTTCTCGCCATATTTACACCACACTTCTCACCCTGCATATTATTTTTCCAACTGAAAACGTTTCCGTATCTTTTATGACTTTGATATGGATCACACCCTCAATGTTTTTTGGGGAATTCCATGAAGCTCATTAAAAATTATCACATAAACTGATACCTATAAGGTATCATTATCACATAAATTTATCACATAAACATAAAATTTATTGTCACATAAAAATTATCACATAAACTGATAAATTTTCACTTTGCAGTTATAACTTCACATCCTTATTTGAAAATATATACTAATAAGTAGTATATCATGCAAATACAAGTGAATATTCCAGTTATTAACGAGGAGGCAGAGGTTCTTGCCTTTGGGGGTTAATGATTGGCTGTGAAATACACATCGTGTAAACGGGGCCTCTTACATATAAATATCGTTATTATCTCAACTGCATATTTCTCTTGGTGATAATTTGGGAAATTTCAGGAGGGGCCAATTTCCCTCCAATGTCAAGATCTCAATGCAGATCATTTACAAACTACAGCTTCCATATCTATTTAACCAAAATGGAGTTGAAGATCGATGCATAACATTTTGTTTTTATGATGCAATACGTTAAAAATTGAGTGTGCGACCACTTTTGTAGGATTACACAAGTTTTGTACGATTTTGGATGCAATTTGTATTTTGTCAAAATAACATACTTACACAATGATTTAACTTGAATGGTATAAAGTGTAATTTAATGCACTCTCATGCAAATGAAAAAGGTGTAAAGTAATGAACTCATTATAATTTATCAGGTACTTCAGGAAAAAGATAACATACCGAATAGCTAGAACGGCATTCCGTAGAGCGCACACCTCCGCCAGGCTGAACAGTTTACATTATGTGAACAGTTTACAAACTCAAACAAGAAAAAGCAATCAGAGATTGCAGACGCATGTTTTTAGTGCATTTTAAAGGTTTTTGTGTTAAAACAAATATGGCGGTCGAACCACGTGACCAATGACGTCATCTTCTTTTTTTTGCCGCCAATTTATCCCTAGAATATGCTCAAGAAATTTGATCTTGATTGGATGAAGGTTTGTACTTGTTGAATTATGACGTCATCATTAACATATGTTATTTCCCATGGAGAGTTCTTTACAATGAGCCATGTCTCAATTTTATTTCTATGCAGCATTTCCGGAGATATAGAGGTGCAAAGTTTTTCGGTTTTGCCAAGATGGCGCCCATACCACGTGACCTACGACGTCATAATTATCAACAAAAAATTACACAGGTGGAGTTGCTATGGTAAAACTATGGTAAAAAAAAATTCCTGTCAATGGGACCAACGGTTGCAGAGAACATCATATTTATTCTGTGCGGACAAACAGAGAGACAAACAGACAGATGAAAAATCCCTCATAGAGTGACAAATGGCAAAACAGAAGAAAGTAGAATGGCACTCAGTAGAGCATCCTTTGGACCTCAAAAATAATTAGTGGTTGAATTCAGTGACCTGATATGCAAATCGTCTTCAAATTTTAAGTTAATCAGATGAAAATTGACAATTTTAGAAATTTGGCCTTTGTTAACCTTTTGGCCTATGTTGACCTCAAAAATAGTTGGTGGTTGGTTTCAGTAAGCCGATATGCAAATCCGATTCAGATATCAAGTCAATCGGATGAAAATTGACAATTTTAGAGATTTGAAAGAGGTGGTTGACCTTTGGCCTATGTTGACCTTTTGACCTATGCTGATCTCAAAAATATATGGTGGTTGAATTCAGTTAGCTGACGCAAAATTCCTATTCAAATTTCAAGTTAATCGGATGAAAATTGAGGATTTTAGAATTTTGAAGAAAAGTGGTTGACCTTTGGCCTATGTTGACTTTGTGACCTAAGTTGACCTCAAAAATAGCTGTTGGTTGAATTCAGTTAAATGATATGAAAATCCTATTCAAATTTCAAGTCAATCATATGAAAATTGAGGACTTTAGAAATTTGAAAAAAGTGGTTGACCTGTTCAGGTCCTACCGCTCAGGAAATGTTGACCTTTTGACCTCAAAAATATATAGGATTTTGTCGGACCACAAACTCTACCATTTGGTGGTTTCGTGAAGATCGGTTTAAAATTGTGACCTGTTGGCAAGTAAAAGTGAGCGGACAAATACACAAACACACACAAACCGGAGTGATCAACATATTTGTCCAAAATTTTTTTTTGGTCAAGTAACAAATGCAATACCTTCTCCTCTGGTGAGGGCAAGAAACAAACAGACAAACGGATCCAATTTGCAAAGCGTCTACTCTGGTGAGGGTAAAAATTCCAGTGTCTGGATCCAATCCGGATGCTTACCAAAAAAATCGAATCGATCCATCCTCGTCACACACCCAACCTGCCTTCCAAGTTGCGGCTGAATCCGTCCACAACCTTTTGAGATGTCTTGCTCACAGACAGACAAACAGACAGACAGACAAACAGGCGTGAAAACATAACCTCCATCGACCTTCAGTGGCAGAGGTTATAAAGATCTTGGTAGAAAATGTATCTTTGGTGGCCGCCCGTGTGAAGATTATTTTTCCGCATTCTCATGGCATACGGATAAGTTACTCAATTCAGTGCAGATGGAAATTGAACTCGCTTCGGGCAAATATCTGGAATTGCGCTGAGCGGTAGGACACTGCACTGTGAGCTGTCGAGTTGAATCGATTCACTGAATGGTGATGTTTGTTTCCCGACCTGAGTATAAACTGTCATGGCGATGTTTCACAGGCAAGGCATTGTTACCCTGCGCTCGCGAAGCGAAAGGCAGGGTTAAGCATTCGGGTCTGTCCGTACGTCGTACGTACGTACGTGTCTGTATTTAAAAAAAAATCATTTTCTCGGCAACCGTTGGTCCGATTGACATGAAATTTATTATTTCATTTATCATTGTGACCGGAAAATTTGTTTTTGTCCGGAAAAAGTATCATTTATTTTGCAACACCCCTTAACGATCTCAAAATTACTAATTCCTACCTGAACCTACAGGGGGAACTGCATCAGCAGCACAGCCACACCACCCAGAAATGAACTAACCTGCAACTAACTGCCAGAGGTGGCACACAGATGAATGAATGAACCACCTTTAGAGGCCATTTTTCCCCACAGAGCAGGGATTGGCCTTTTTCGGGTACCATGGTCCCCTTTTTGAAGCAATGTTTTATGGCCGGATGCCCTTCCTGACGCCAACCCTGTTAGTCACCTTTTGCGACATGCAGGGAATTACCAGTGAGCTGTTACTCAATTTGCTGACCTTGGCAGGATGGCAGGCTGAGTCAACCCCCCTGGTGTTAATTCAGCGATAAGACCGGGATTCGAACCCAGGATCCTAGGATCCCAAGCCGACACCCTAACCGCTAAGCCAACACCAGGCTCGATATAAATTGATGCAGAAATAAAATTATAATGTCGTAGGTCATGTGGTTCGGACGCCATATTGTTTTGAGTGAAAAACCACTAAAATCCAATTTTCACCTAAACGACTGAACAGATCGAAGCCAAAGTTTGCAGTAAGAATCGCATACCCATGACGAACAAAAAAGTCAGCGAGTATGACGTCATGCATCACATGGTTTTGGAGTTATCACGTTTTAAAGCATAAACTTTTAAAACCAAGCTCCTCCCTCATTTGTGATCCTATCGAGGGGAAACTTCACAGATGTGTTCAGCATATCAGTCTACTAAAATTACCTTTTGGAATTTGCGATAGATCACGTGGTTTGGCAGATATAAATAATTAAACGAAAATATTAAAAAATTTAAAACTCTTAACCGCTTCATTGATCGACGTGAAACTTTATATTATAGTGGAGGTAATGAAGTGTAACATGTGTGCAAAATTTCAAGATGATTGGATGTACGGTCTGGAAGCTAGAAGTTGTTATTGCGTGAAGAAGAAGAGTCTCTGGAATAGGCATGGAATCAATTATCACACTGCAAATAACGGGCAGGCAAAGTACGGAGCGACTTCACGGGGTCATTTTGACCTCAAATAAAATTCTGATTTCAGATTTGTCAATCGCTGAGGTATCTTAACACACGACCAAAACAGATTTGGCAAAATTCCGACGATTTTTGACGAAAATATAACATTTGTGTGCATTTCAGTAAAGTAAAGTGTGTGCCATGTCAGCATTTTAAAAATTGAAACGTGGCTCTTTGTAAATAACTCCATATGGGGAATAGGTGTTGTTAACGATGATGTCATTGGTGCCATGATTATGACATCATAATTCGACAGGGACAACTCTTCGTCTGATCAGTTTGAAATTTATTGAGCATGATCTATGCAACAATTATTTAGAGAATATAAATTTATGATGTCCTCACTCACGTGGTCTGGCAGACATATTGGATCAAAAAAAAAAATAAACGTTCAAAAATAGAAGAGTTGCCTCACACCAAGTTGACTGCGCAGGGTAAGTATTCTATGAATACCATCTAGTTGCATCATGGAGTACACTGCTCTTTGGATGGATTTTACGTTGGGGTCCCAACTGCCAGCATTTGCTGGTGTATGATATAGGGTGTTGCAAAGTAAATGATACTTTTTCCCCCCAGATTGTATTGACCACATGTTGCAAAATAAATGATACTTTTTCCCCCCAGATTGTATTGACCACATGTTGCAAAATAAATGATACTTTTTCCCCCCCAGATTGTATTGAACACATGTCCGCGATTTTTGAATTCAAATTTCGCGTGCGTCATCATGACGTGTCACGCACGTTGCCTGCGTGTTGTCTCCGTCATATTTGCGACTAATGTTCGTGTCTTTGCTGAAATATTTTAAAAGTCGACTTCAAATGGTTTCTGAAGCTAATGGTGGACATATTGACGCGTATTAAACGTGAGTTTTAAATTTTTGAATGAAATAAAGCCTTTGGTTGGATTTTCATCCGATTGAAACTTCATTTCATCTTTGGGGGAAAAAGTATCATTTATTTTGCAACACCCCTTAACGATCTCAAAATTACTAATTCCTACCTGAACCTACAGGGGGAACTGCATCAGCAGCACAGCCACACCACCCAGAAATGAACTAACCTGCAACTAACTGCCAGAGGTGGCACACAGATGAATGAATGAACCACCTTTAGAGGCCATTTTTCCCCACAGAGCAGGGATTGGCCTTTTTCGGGTACCATGGTCCCCTTTTTGAAGCAATGTTTTATGGCCGGATGCCCTTCCTGCCGCCAACCCTGTTAGTCACCTATTGCGACACACAGGGAATTACCAGTGAACTGGTACTCAATTTGCCGACCTCGGTAGGATGACAGGCTGAGTCAACCCACCTGGTGTTAATTCAATGGTTGACAGATGCTCAAACTCAGGATCCTAGTGATCCCAAGCCGGCACCCTAACCGCTAAGCCAACACCAGGCTCACAAATGAATGAATGACTATCTTTAATAACTCTCATATTTATTATTTACTGACTTAGGGCAAGAATGTTGCCATTTCGAAGATGATGTCAATAAAGTTTCACCTCGAGTTGTTTGAGCACCGGATGTTCCTCAATCCCAGGAAAAAGCACACGTAAAGCATACGTGCGGTAGTCTAGGAATGGGATTCCCGCTCCATCGACATCACTTGTCAGCACTGCGATATCGGTCTGCAACTCTGCGAAGGCTGCGGAGCAGGGGTGAAGGCATCATTGATATCTGAAATATATACCACAATATATTCCCTCATAAAGTGGTTACCGCAGCAAGACGCAGGACAAAATTACTGAACCTTATACCTTCTCAAATATTTAACTCAAATAAATCTCTGTGGAAACTTATGGCTCCCTGTCAAGATTATCGTCAAATTTCATTCAGCACAGATATTTTTCCACCAAAAGTATTTATCCATAGGAAACCTGAGAATATCCGGGAATAAAAAACATAAACTCCAAGCTAGGCCTTATAATCATCTGCTGAGTCCAGGAGTTTAGTTTGATTAAACCACAGAAACAAATGCTTTACCACAATAAGGCTGTCAAAAACTTTGTTAATTTAATAAGCTCTACATTGTCATCAATAAAATTATGCACAATTGCTTTATTGCGTAATTGCTTGAGGTTTTTTTTTTTAAAGATGTATATTTCATGTTGACAGAGCATTGTGTGATCAGCATTTATTATACTTGACAGTCGAGATAAATTATAATTATATCCTTCCGTTGTCAAAGAAGAACGTGAAAGGAAAAAAACATGAACTTGTTACTGCATTACAAGGAAACACAGTAGGAGGCCATTTGGCTCATTGGGCCTGTGCTTCATCCGCACCCCAGCAATTCAATGTATGAGTCTCATAATCACCTTGATACTACCAATGGGCCTGTGCATCATCCGCACCCCAGCAATTCAATACATCAGTCTCATCATCACCCTGATACTACCATTGGGCCTGTGCTACATCCGCACCCCAGCAATTCAATACATCAGTCTCATCATCACCCTGATACTACCATTGGGCCTGTGCTTCATCCGCACCCCAGCAATTCAATCTATGAGTCTCATAATCACCTTGATACTACCATTGGGCCTGTGCTTCATCCGCACCCCAGCAATTCAATCTATCAGTCTCATCATCACCCTGATACTACCATTGGGCCTGTGCTTCATCCGCACCCCAGCAATTCAATATATCAGTCTCATCATCACCCTGATACTATGTTTGGGCCTGTGCTTCATCCGCACCCCAGCAATTCAATATATCAGTCTCATCATCACCCTGATGCTATGTTTGGGCCTGTGCTTCATCCGCACCTCAGCAATTCAATATATCAGTCTCATCATCACCCTGATACTATGTTTGGGCCTGTGCTTCATCCACACCCCAGCAATTCAATATATCAGTCTCATCATGACCCTGATACTATGTTTGGGCCTGTGCTTCATCCGCACCCCAGCAATTCAATATATCACTCATCATCACCCTGATACTATGTTTGGGCCTGTGCTTCATCCGCACCCCAGCAATTCAATATATCAGTCTCATCATCAGCCTGATACTATGTTTGGGCCTGTGCTTCATCCGCACCCCAGCAATTCAATATATCAGTCTCATCATCACCCTGATACTATGTTTGGGCCTGTGCTTCATCCGCACCCCAGCAATTCAATATATCAGTCATCATCACCCTGATACTATCATTGGGCCGGTGCTTCATCCGCACCCCAGCAATTCAATATATCAGTCTCATCATCACCCTGATACTATGTCTGGGCCTGTGCTACATCCGCACCCCAGCAATTCAATCTATCAGTCTCATCATCACCTTGATACTACCGTTGGGCCTGTGCTTCATCCGCACCCCAGCAATTCAATCTATCACTCTCATCATCACCCTGATACTACCATTGGGCCTGTGCTTCATCCGCACGAAAGCAATTCAATCTACCAGTCTCATCATCGTGATGATACTGAAGGAGCTCGGGCTCCCACGTCGATCGGAAGAATGGACGCGACAAAAGGCTGGAATTCGTCCGAGTTGCTTTATTCAAACAAAACACACAGGTACTCTGAAAAGCCCGTTTATCGGGCAGCAATATATATACACACATTATCCCGGAGCGTTTGCCCAGGAAAGGCGAGAGGGGGCGTGGCCGAGCGTCCCGACCGAGGCCCGTCAAGTTGAGCGCGGGCCTGCCCGGGCGTCCTGGACGAGCCCGGCATGGTGATCGCTCCGCGTCCTTGATAGGTGCAAGGCGATTGTGAAAACCCAGCGGTAGCCGCTACACACGTCCCCCCAGAATCGACTTGCACCGGCAGGGTCAATTTGGGGGGGGTCCTGATGACCCGGCCGAAGCGACCCCTGGCGGGTCGTGGGGGGGGGGGGGGGGTCCGGTGTGGTGGTGGGCGGTCGAGTGGGGGGCACCGTGGACGGGGGGCGGCCTCGCCGCGGCGGAAGGGCCACCCGTGGTGGTTGGTCGACGTCCACGTGCGCCGGCTTGAGGCGGTCCACCGCAATCCGGTCCGACCTGCCGCAGATGTCGATGACGAACGACTTGTCGTCCCATCGCAGGACCCGGAAGGGCCCGTCGTACGGCGGCCAGAGTGGCCCCCGATGTGCGTCGTGACGCACAAAAACATACTCCGCTGTGCGAAGTGCTGGGGGGACGTAGGACTGGGGGTCACCGTGGTGGGATGTTGGCACGGGGGCAAACCGTCGGGCGGCCTCCTGGAGGTCCGAGCGCTGGTGAGCTGCGGACCAGGGACTGGTAGCGTCGGGCACGAATTCGCCCGGGATGCGTAGCACCTGGCCATAGACAAGCTCGGCGGTGGATGCCTGGAGGTCCTCCTTGGGGGCCGTGCGGAGGCCCAAAAGGACCCACGGCAGCCGGTCGGCCCAACCGCCGTCTTGAAGGCCGGCCATGAGCACGGCCTTCATGGAGCGGTGGAATCGCTCGCACAACCCGTTTGCTTGGGGGTGGTAGGCCGTAGTACGGTGGAGCTTGACCCCCAGGTTGCGGGCGACCGCGCCCCACAGCTCGGAGGTGAACTGTGGTCCGCGGTCTGACGAGATGTCCGCCGGTGCGCCGAAGCGGGCGACCCAGGTGGCGATGAAAGCCTGCGCCACGTCGGCGGTGGTGGTGGAGACGAGGGGAACGGCCTCCGGCCACCTGGTGGTCCTGTCCACCATGGTGAGCAGGTGTGTGAACCCCCGTGACGGGGGGAGGGGGCCCACCAGATCCACGTTGACGTGGTCGAAACGTCGTTCGGGCACGGTGAAAGGTGCCAGCGGTTGTGGGTGTGTCGGTGGACCTTGGCCCGTTGGCAGGCTGTGCAGGTGCTGGTCCAATCGCGGACGTCCCGACGAAGGCCGTGCCAGACGAATCGCGCTGACACCAGCTTCTGGGAAGCTTTCCGGCCCGGGTGGGAAAGGCCGTGGAGGGAGGCGAAGATGCGGCGTTGCCAGGTGACGGGCACGATGGGGCGAGGCTGGCCTTGGGAGACGTCGCAGAGTAGTACAGTGTCCGCAAAGGGGATGTCGGCCAGGCGGAGGCCCGTGTCCGCCGCCCGGAGGGCTTGCACCGTGGTGTCGGTGGTTTGGTCCACCGCCATAAGCGCGAAGTCCACGCCCAGGTGGACCGCGTTCGCGCTGGCCCGGGAAAGACAGTCGGCCACGGCATTGTTTTTGCCGGCGACGTGCCGGATGTCCGTGGTAAACTCCGACACGGCGGAGAGGTGGCGCTGTTGGCGGGCCGACCATGGCTCCGTGACCTTGGCCATTGCGTAAACCAACGGCTTGTGGTCGACAAACGCCGTGAAAGGTCGGCCCTCCAGGAGGTGGCGGAAATGGCGGACGGCCAGGTGTAGACCGAGGAGCTCACGGTCAAACGTGCTGTATTTGAGCTCGTTCGGCCGTAGCTGCCGGCTGAAAAAAGCGAGTGGCTGCCAAACCCCGTTCACCCATTGCTCATGTACGGCGCCCACCGCGTAGTCGGAGGCATCCGTGGTGAGGGCGATGGGAGCGTTGAGCACCGGGTGAGCGAGCAGTGTTGCGTCGGCGAGGGTCCGCTTTGAGCTTTGGAAGGCCGTGTCCATTGCTGCGGACCAGGCGATGTCGTGCTTGGCCGGCTTGCCCCGGAGGGCTTCGTAGAGGGGCCGCATGAGTTGAGCAGCGCGGGGCACGAAGCGGTGATAAAAATTCACCATTCCCAGGAATTCCTGCAGGGCCTTTATGGTGCGGGGACGTGGGAACGTGGTGATGGCCTCGACCTTGGTTGGCAGCGGCACGGCCCCGTTCTTGGTGATGTGGTGGCCCAAAAAATCAACGGCCGTCGTGCCGAAGTGGCATTTGGCCGGGTTGACGATGAGGCCGTGCTCGCTGAGGCGCCCGAACAGTGTTCGGAGGTGGAGGAGGTGCTCGGCCCGGGACGTGCTGGCGACGAGGATGTCGTCCAGGTAAACAAAAAGGAACGGCAGGTCACGCAGCACGCCGTCCATCAAGCGCTGGAACGCCTGAGCCGCGTTCTTGAGACCAAACGGCATCCGTAAGAATTCGAATAAGCCGAACGGCATGATGACTGCCATTTTAGGGACGTCGGCCGCCCTGACAGGTACCTGGTGATATCCCCGTATGAGATCAATTTTCGAAAAAATGACCCTTCCCGCCAGATGGGCGGAGAAGTCTTGGATGTGCGGGATCGGATACCTGTCGGGGGTGGTAACGTCGTTAAGGCGGCGGTAGTCGCCACATGGGCGCCAGCCACCCCCTGGCTTTGGGACGATGTGTAGTGGCGAAGCCGACGCGCTATCGGAGCGCCGCACGATGCCGAGGTGTTCTAAAGCGTCGAACTCGGCTTTGGCCACGGCGAGCTTGGCTGGGTCGAGGCGGCGGGCTCTGGCGTAGACCGGCGGGCCCATGGTTGGTATGTGGTGCTCGATCCCATGCCGTACTGCGACGGCCGAAAACGTCGGCCGCGTGAGGGCCGGGAACTCCGTGAGCAGGCGAGCAAACTCGTTCGCCGCCGGGAGGGCGCATGCCAGCTCGGTCGGCGCGGAGCTGCTCAATGTGCATACCAGGGAGCTGAAGGTTTCGGCGTTGATTAAACGACGCCGTTGGACGTCCACCAGCAGTCCGTGTGCGCAGAGGAAGTCGGCGCCTAGCAGAGCCATGGGCACGTTTGCGGTTACAAAAGTCCAAGCAAAGCGTTGGCCGCCGAAGCAGAGGGTGACGTTGCGCGGGCCGAAGGTGCGGATAGCCGATCCGTTGGCCGCAACCAAGGAGGGGCCGCAAACCGCGGACTGCCTGTCCTGGTCAGAGGCGGGTATGACGCTCAGTTGGGCGCCGGTGTCGCACAGGAAGCGCCGTCCGGACGCTTTATCCGTGATGAACAGTAAGTTGCCCGTGTAGCCGGCGCTCATGGGTGGTAATGAACGCCGGCCCGGCCGTTTCCCGGCCTGCCGAAGGTGCATGGAGGTCGGCATGTCCGGGCCTTCTGTCCGAACCTGGCATGATAGTAACACCACGCTTGGTCAGGTGGAGGCCCCGGTCGTCGTGCTGGAGGTGGTCGGCTCGGTGTAGCGGCCGCCAATTGCGTCGGCAGTTCGGTCGTCGACCGTGCCGGGTGCTCGGGTGCCATGGGTGTTGCTTCGGATGGCGGTGGGCCCCAGGTCGCTGCTGCGATGCGCTGGCCTGCGGCGGAGATCTTGTCGGCTTCCCTGGCAAGGGCACGGGGATCCGTGATCGTCGTGCTTGCCAGGGCGAGGCGTACCGGGCTAGGCAGCTGAAGGAGGAACAGCTCCCGGAACAGGAATGCCGGAGAGTGCTCGCCGAGCAGCGAAAGCATGTAGTCCATTCGCTCGGAAGGGCGCGTGTCGCCGAGCTCGGGCAGGTCGAGCAGGCGCCGTGCGCGTTCCGCCGATGGGAGGGTGAAAGCGTCGAGGAGGAGCTTTTTAATCGCGCCGTATTTGTCAGCGGCTGGCGGGCTCTCGAGGAGGCTCAGGGCGCGGGCCGCGGTGGCTGAACCGAGCGCTGCTACCACATGGTGGAAGCGGGTGTCGTCGGCCGTGATGCCTCGCAGGGCGAACAGGGAGTCCGCCTGTGCGAACCAAACCGCCGCGTGAGCCTCCCAGAAGGTAGGCAGTTTAAGGGCCACTGCCGTGTCCATGTCGGTAGGTCACCAATGAAGGAGCTCGGGCTCCCACGTCAATCGGAAGAATGGACGCGACAAAAAGCTGGAATTCGTCCGAGTTGCTTTATTCAAACAAAACACTCAGGTACTCTGAAAAGCCCGTTTATCGGGCAGCAATATATATACACACATTATCCCGGAGCGTTTGCCCAGGAAAGGCGAGAGGGGGCGTGGCCGAGCATCCTGGCTGCGGCCTGGCAAGTTGAGGGCGAGCCTGCCGGGGCATGCCCGGGCATGCCCGGGCGTCCCGACCGAGGCCTGGCAAGTTGAGCGCGGGCCTGCCCGGGCGTCCTGGACGAGCCCGGCATGGTGATCACTCCGCGTCCTTGATAGGTGCAAGGCGATTGTGAAAACCCAGCAGTAGCTGCTACAATACTATGGTTGGGCCTGTGCTTCATCCGCACCCCAGCAATTCAATCTATCAGTCTCATCATCACCCTGATACTACCATTGGGCCTGTGCTTCATCCGCACCCCAGCAATTCAATCTATCAGTCTCATCATCACCCTGATACTACCATTGGGCCTGTGCTTCATCCGCACCCCAGTAAGTCAATCTACCAGTCATCATCGTCATGATATTACCCAAATCTAACAATTACCCAATTTAACTGGGGGAAGGAAGGGGGGAGGAGAACAGTGGGACAGGCACAGGGACATCACTAGGGTGTTTATTTTTATATTTTATTTCCATATTTTTATGGGTGAGGAGGATGAGGGGATGAGGCGTGAGGGGATGAGTGGTGAGGGGATGAGGAGTGAGGGGATGAGGGGTGAGGAGGATGAGAGGTGAGGGGTTGAGGGGTGAGGGGATGAGAGGAATGAGGGGTGAGCGGATGAGGGATCAGCAGTGAGGGGATGAGGGATGAGAGTTGATGGGGTGAAGGGGTGAGGTGTAAGGGGTAAGGGGATGAGGAGTGAGAGGGGTGAGGGGTGAGAGTTGATGGGGTGAGAGGAATGAGAGGTGAGGGAATGCGGGGTGCGGGGATGAGGGGATGAGGGTAGAGGGAGATGAGGGTGAAGAGGATGAGGGGTGAGGAGGATGAGGGGTGAGGGGATGAGGGGTGAGAGGAGTGAGAGTTGATGGGGTGAAGGGGATGAGGGGTGAGAGGAGTGAGGAGATGAGGGGTGAGGGGATGAGCAGTGAGGAGATGAGGGGTGAGTGGAAGAGGGGTGAGGGGATGAGAGGATTGAGGGGTGAGAGCTGATGGGGTGAAGGGGTGAGGGGTGAGGAAGGAACAAACATCATGAGCACATCACCTTTTTCATAGTTAAACGCCAGATTAGAACAACAACATTAAAAGCAAGCAGAAAAAAGGTAATCTTTTTTAAAACTGTTTTCCCAATTGTATCATCATTGAATTGTCTTACACTTTACACCTCTATCTTATTTGTTCGCTTCAAATTAAGAAGACTGCATTAGGTTGGCCTATTTAGTGTTTCCATCTGATCCTATTGCTCATGCCGCTGCAATCGCCAGGTTGAAATCACATATACTATACATCTGGTCCATTGTCTAATAATTTCCTTGTAATTCATGGAAAAGTACACCGAGTCTTCTCATGCCCTTGTCCGGCACCTGATTTATATACAAGCTCCTCCATTAGCCTGAGAAAGTGTTAAAAAATAATTAATTGTAAGCAAACAAATCACAGTGAGCACTGAGCAGGATGTAAGAATATTCTAACAGGCAGAATATATTGCTCCATGTTCAGTAGATGAAGTGAACGTTTACCATGCATATATATTTTTTGTTCTTTTTTATTTTTTTTGTTCTTCGAAACATGATCGAGGCTCGTGAAGAGCTTAAGCAGAATGGAAAGGGGGAAACACCAACAGTATAGTAGAAGTGAGAGTGAGATCAAGAGGGGGTGAAGGACACTTAGGGGTGAAGAAGCTGAATGAAACACAGCAAGATGAGGAATGGGAAGGCAAAAATGAAACAGAAAAGCAAAAAATCAACCGACAACTAACAAACAAGAAGAGGTGAGGGAGAGGGGAAAAAAATTACAATAACCAGTAAAATGGGAGTGTTACAGCCAACAAGCGTTACGCCTAGGTCCCCCATCGGTGAAGTGATGAGTTGACAAAGTGGAAGACGCAAGGCGGCCATCTTGGATTTTGACGTGGCGACCCAATTTTCAATAGTGTTCTCCCTTATGCGAAGATACACCCACACACCAGATTAGAAGTTAGTAGTTCGTTTATTTTTTCAAGATATTTCGCTCACAAGGTTGAGACATATGTGGTTGTGGCCATCTTGGATTTTGACGTGGCGACTCAATTTTCAATAGCGTTCTTCCTTATGCGTAGATACACCCACACACCAGATTAGAAGTTGGTACTTCGCTTATTTTTCAAGATATTTCGCTCACAAGGTTCAGACATATATATGGTGGCGGCCATCTTGGATTTTAACGTGGCGACCCAATTTTCAACAGCATTCTTCCTTAGGCCCAGATACACCCACACACCAGATTAGAAGTTGGTACTTCGCTTATTTTTCAAGATATTCCGATCACAAGGTTCAGACATACATGGCGTCAGACATACATGGCGGCGGCCATCTTTGATTTTTACGTGGGTTGCACCCACACACCAAATTAGAATTCGGTCCTTCGCTTATGCACGCACGCATGCACATATGCACGCACGCACGTATGCACGCACGCACGTACGCACGCATGCACACACGGACGGAGGGGAAAACCATAGTCCCCCTTTCGCTCTGCGGTGCGACGGGGGACAATGACCTCGGTCAATACACTTAGCTTTGTGGTGGGAGACCCCAATCATTTTGAAGACCTTGCTTTCCACGGCATGAACAAGGGCAAGGTGTTAGGTTGGTTCCGATTGGCCAAGGAAAGATTCTTGTATGACGATGGATTCCCCGACGGCAGCTGGCTTTGGAGGCCATCTTGGAAATACGGTCTGCCCAAGAAAGATCATGGCTGATTGTGAGGCCCAAACGTTTGAGTGATTTAACCTCTTAAAGGGGTTTGTTTTGGAAGTAGATGGATGGGCTTGCCATACAGTCCATTCGGAGAGACAGGGTTAGTGTGTGGGATTTGTCAGAGTTGAAAGGCATATTGTTAGACCAGCTCCTAATTCTATAAAGGTCTGCGGAGAGGGAAGAGGTTGCTGCTTGCCTGTCCAAATCATGTGAAATTATATGGCAGAATGTGGAATAAGCAGCAGAGCGATAGGCAGGATTTTTGCAGGGAATCAGAAAGATCATTGATGAAGATGAGAAACAAGACTAGGCCCAAGACACTTCCTTGGGGCCCCCCAGCCTTGACAGGGAGAAGAGATGAGAGGATGCCGTTGATGTGCTGTTTTTGTCTTTCCCTCGCGGTCCCCATGTACTGTCTTTCCCTCGCGGTCCTCATGTACTGTCTTTCCCTCGCGGTCCCCATGTACTGTCTTTCCCTCGCGGTCCCCATGTACTGTCTTTCCCTCGCGGTCCCCATGTACTGTCTTTCCCTCGCGGTCCCCATGTACTGTCTTTGTCTTTCCCTCGCGGTCCCCATGTGCTGTTTTTGTCTTTCCCTCGCGGTCCCCATGTGCTGTTTTTGTCTTTCCCTCGCGGTCCCCATGTACTGTCTTTCCCTCGCGGTCCCCATGTACTGTCTTTGTCTTTCCCTCGCGGTCCCCATGTGCTGTTTTTGTCTTTCCCTCGCGGTCCCCATGTACTGTCTTTCCCTCGCGGTCCCCATGTACTGTCTTTGTCTTTCCCTCGCGGTCCCCATGTACTGTCTTTGTCTTTCCCTCGCGGTCCCTATGTGCTGTCTTTGTCTTTCCCTCGCGGTCCCCATGTGCTGTTTTTGTCTTTCCCTCACGGTCCCCATGTACTGTCTTTCCCTCGCGGTCCCCATGTACTGTCTTTGTCTTTCCCTCGCGGTCCCCATGTGCTGTTTTTGTCTTTCCCTCGCGGTCCCCATGTACTGTCTTTGTCTTTCCCTCGCGGTCCCTATGTGCTGTCTTTGTCTTTCCCTCGCGGTCCCCATGTGCTGTTTTTGTCTTTCCCTCGCGGTCCCCATGTACTGTCTTTGTCTTTCCCTCGCGGTCCCCCTGTACTGTCTTTGTCTTTCCCTCGCGGTCCCTATGTGCTGTCTTTGTCTTTCCCTCGCGGTCCCCATGTACTGTCTTTGTCTTTCCCTCGCGGTCCCCATGTACTGTCTTTGTCTTTCCCTCGCGGTCCCTATGTGCTGTCTTTGTCTTTCCCTCGCGGTCCCCATGTGCTGTTTTTGTCTTTCCCTCGCGGTCCCCATGTACTGTCTTTGTCTTTCCCTCGCGGTTGTCAGCTCTTTCACGAGCCTCGATTCAGTATAGAAAAAAAAAGAAAGAAAAAAAAAAGAGCTATATGCAGAATACAGGAGTGGAGGAAGTCAATGATCCATGAGAGGAGGGGGGAATGGATACCATCAACAGAGTGTTTGGAGATCAAGGCAGGGTGTCAAACTGCATGATATGCTTGAGATATGTCTAAGAGATGGGCCTGATCTCATGTGTTTTATACCTCTCCCACCTCCCCCCAAGCCCTCCCCCTCCCACATTTCTCTCGATGTCCTTGCTCTCAAATGTTGTGTTTGCGTCCTTCCCCCCCCCCCTCTCCCCATCTTGTTCCGCTCCCTTTATTTTGTGTTTTATGTGTCGGTTGCCTTTTTGTGTGATTAATGTTAGCTCTTTCACGAGCCTCAATCTTGTATACAAAAAAAAAAAAAAAAAAATCAGATGAAAATTGAGGATTTTAGAAATTTGGCCTGTGTTGACCTTTTGGCCTATGTTGACCTCAATTATACTTGGTGGTTGAATTCAGTGACCAGATATGGAAGTCCTCTTCAAATATCAAGTCAATCGGATGAAAATTGAGGATTTTAGAAATTTGGCCTGTGTTGACCTTTTGGCCTATGTTGACCTCAAATATACTTGGTGGTTGAATTCAGTGACCAGATATGCAAGTGCTCTTCAAATTTCAAGTCAATCAGATGAAAATTGAGGATTTTAGAAATATGGCCTGTGTTGACCTTTTGGCCTACGTTGACCTCAAATATACTTGGTGGTTGAATTCAGTGACCAGATATGCAATTGCTCTTCAAATTTCAAGTCAATCGGATGAAAATTGAGGATTTTAGAAATTTGGTAAAGATGGTGACCTTTGGCCTATGTTGACCTTTTGACATTTTGACCCCAAAAACGATAGGCTTCTCAATTGGGACGACCTATACAACTTAGTGAAGTTTCATGACGATCGGTTTAGAATTGTGACCTGTAGGGTGGTGACAGACAAACAAACAGACAGACAGACAGACAGACAGACAGACAGACAGACAGACAGAACCACAAACGCAACCGACCAATATACTTGAAAAATCTTCGATTTTGCAAGTAACAAACAAAACAGACAGACCAGTCATAGGCGAAAACAAAACCTCCATCCACCTTTGGTGGCGGGGGTAGCTCGGAAGCATTTCAAAATGCAACGCCCAACTGCATCAGCATTGTACTCAAACTAAACTAGATTAAAAGAACAGCAAAAAAAAGTCAAATGTATTAATTTGTGTTCTCCATATTATCAAAATAAATGTTTAATGAAAAGTTGATGATAAAAGCTTTTGTTTTGTTTTGGTTTTTTTTTTTCAAATACATTTTTTAACAAACATTTATTTTGAAAATATGGAGAACACGAATTCATAAATTTGACAGTTTTTTTTTTCCCTGTTCTTTTCAAACACGGCAGCGATTACAACACCCGGCGGTCTTGCGCTGTGTGGCTAACATGCTTACAAGGCCTATTTATACTCAATATGACTTCTACCGTTGACATTTTGACCCAATTAATAAATGTCTTTTCTTCTTTTTCCCTTTGACAATGAGGAAAACCACAATAAACACCAAGGTTGGATATGGTGTGTAGATGTGAACAGACTGCGAGGGAAGATGAAGGGAACTTCATTAAAAAAAACTCGACACTGACTGTCATCCACTTATTATGTACGCTAATGCTGAACACATGTAAGAGGGCCGCACCAAAAGTCATAGGCACATTTATTGTACAATAAAACTAGAGGTTCAGGGAACCTGAACTCAACTGGTCTATATCAATATGGTTAGAATATTCATAATAGAACCACAAACTATATAGTTTATATGATGATAATAATAATAATAATAATAATAATAATAATTTATGAGTTTATTGATAAATTTGATCAGTATTTGTGACTTTTAGAGCTTGGACGTAGTCCAAACTGATGTTTATGGGTCAAGTCATGTCATAGGTCACGACGAGGTCATTTTTGGGACATCGTCAAAACCCGTAATATATGATATGTGTTGAGGTTTGTTACATACAGTCTGCACACCAAGTTTCAGCCTTCTCGCTATATTAGGAAGTACCAGATTGACAAAAATCGATTTTTCAATATGGCCACCCTGCCGCGCCCATTTTTGGGCGTGCAACGCCCAAATGCAATCCCAAACTAGTTTATGTCTTAAAGATGCTGCATAACAGGTTTCATCAAATTTGGTCAATATTTGTGACTTTTAAAGCATAGACGTCGAATTGTTTGCAGACGACAGACAGACAGACAGACAGACAGACGACGGACGACGGACACTGAGTGTCGACAAAAACTCAGCTGGACATAGTCCAGTTGAGTTAACAAAGGTACATGCAAGAAAACTGATATATTGTCAATAGTAACTGGACGTACCACATTACTTTTCTACAAATCTCCAGAATGATCCACGCATTTCTGCCAGTGCTGCACGAGCTAAAAAAATTAAACTCCGGTCGAGGTCCGTTCCACGTTCCAACACATTGCGACCAGTGAAGCATGACTATCTGGATTGCCTTATCGTTTTCATATCGCTGGCCTATCATGATCTTTCAAGGGCCTCAATAGATGGTAGCCCAAGGAGGCCAAGTCCGAAATGTAAAGAATGAGAGGCGGGGGGCGGGTCTGGGGGAGGGGGGCGGAGGTGAGAGGGAGCACTTCCCAGCCCTTCTTTGAGATTTCCTCCAATATCAGACACTCAATGTGAGGTCTATCATTGTCCTCATTGAAAGATGACTGCTTTTTCATCTGGTGCTTTTCCGAAAGTGCACATTTCAGTTTCTTGAGTGTCTGAACGTAGCAAGCTGCATTGATGGTTTCCCCTTCGGGTAGGAAATCAACCAGTATGCGTCCCTGAGATGGTTCCCATTAACTTTGTTGGAGAAGGTTACTCTTTTGGCCTCTTCTTTTTTGGAGATGTGGAGTGATGACATTCCATGCTTTGCTGCTTGATTTCTGTGTTGAAATGGTGGAGCCAGCTTTCATCACCAGTCATGACACAGAAGAGGAAGTCATCGCCCTCGGCAGCATGCCATTGAAGCAGCTGTGATGACATATCCATACGTGTGTTTTGTGTTCCAATGTAAGCATACGGGGAACCCAACGGAAATGAACTTTCAGGTATCCCAAGGTCGCTATCATCACCTATACCGCATGGTGTCCTATGCCAAGCTGCGCTGCAATCTCCCGAACCGTCACCCTTCGGTCCTCACTGATGAGTGCATCAACTTTCTGCTCGTTGTGTTCAGTCGTGGCGTTTCTCAGCCAACCACAGCGTGGCTGATCGGGGATATCCATTTTTTCATCTTTGAAGTGTTTCAACCACCTTCTGACACTGTTAATGCCCATGTAGGCCTCCAAACACCTGACTCAAATGGCCAAAGATATCTGCAGCTGAGTTGTTCTCCTTCATGAGGAATTTAATCACTGCATGCTGGCAAAATGGTATGTCGTTGACAGGCATTTTGTCACAATGGATTGTGGGAACACCAGTGGTGTGCATGCGCCAAGCCTGTGTGTTCATGTTGGAGTGAATAGATGTTGCTAATATACTCATTTTATACTATATTCGGCACAAACATGTGGAATCCGCTAATGTTCATGACTTTTGGTATGGGCCTCATACTATAGAAATAACCAGTATAATCTAAACACAATAACCCCTAAGCCATAATGTCTCAAAAAATGTATACAGACTTTAATAATTGAGAAAGATAAATGTAAAAAGCAGAGAGAGGATGATGTTGATTGTTAACTAATACGTAACAGATGGTGTTATCATGTGATTGAATGATTGCACGTTATGAGGCAGCAGCTCTATCCATAAGGCAACGAGGAACGGCAACATAGTATAGTTTTTGATGTATAAAGTCTGTATACATTTTATTGAGACACCTTGTGTATCAACATTAAATGGTCAATCTGGCTCAGTCACAGTCTGTGATAAATACAGAACCGCCACTGTATAAAGTAGTGTGGTGGCAGCTGCTACACATAAGTGTCAGTCAGCCGACACAGAGCACAAATTATTTTGGCCAGGATCATCAGCCAACCCTGGGGAAAGGAAACTGGCTCCCTGGGTTGTGATCTCTGTTGAGAGATGCCTTTTTTTTAAGGAAAAAAATTAATAATATAAAAAGCTAAGGATATGTACTTTGACCTGAAGGCCAACGTGCACAGACCAACAATACTTATAAAACTAGTAAACACATGCCCTGCGATCAGCCCAAAAACCAAAGCAAATGGTCAAACAAACACACACACCCTGGCCCGTAGGGGTAGAATGCATGGTCATACCATAATTATAGCCTTGAGAAAACAACTGCAGTGTGTGGAGTCCTCCCAAAAAGTGACCTGGCATGTTGTCCCGAGAGGGAGAATATAGTACTTCTCGCACCTCTTAACAGGAATGGTAACCATCGGACCACCCTGAAACTGCACCACTTGAAACTTGCCATATTCACATTTAAAACGTGAACCAATTATTGCATTTATTTATATTCATGAAAAGATTGCACGTATGTATCACGGGAGCGTATTGAAAGGTGACTATAATGTAGAAAGGTGGTCCCACAAGAGAGAGGTGGGAGGGGGGAGAGGCGGGGTGAAAGTTTGTCCTTTTCAAAATGTCTCAGAGCCAAGAACAAGTCTTCCATTCCACTGGCAACAGAAAACATTCCAAACCGCTGGGAAGATAATATTATGTGACACCAGCTGTAAACTACATTGAAAGGGACCGACATCTGTGTGTGGGCTTGCTGGTACAAGAGCGTCTCTTCACACCTGGAGGAAAAGCTTTTTTGGGATTTCTCTCCCATGAATATTCACATTCCACAAGTATTAAGTATATAAATGAACTCCTGATTGACTCAACCAATTATTATCACTGAAAAACGATGTTGTTGTTGTTTTTCAATCAATTATTTTAGGATTTTATTTTTTATAATTTGAAAATCACTGGTGATCGCATATACTGTTGGTGATTTAAAACATACAAAATGCTTTGTTCTTGCAACATTCACCGCATAAGTCAGATGGACAAATAAGGGAAACAACGTAGAATACAGGCTGAAATATACTTTTATGACTACCTTTTTTAAATATTGTATCCTCTTACTAACCAATATGGCCTAGACGCAGGGGTTCTTAACCTTTCTCCCTGTCAAGACCCCCAACGGATTGCCCACGATGTCCCCATACCCCCTTCGCCAGAATGTTGACTGACCAAGGCGCAACTGAGGTGCGCATAGCTATGGGGGGACTGGGGGCATGTCCCCCTAGAATTTTTTTGATTTCTCGGTGCTCTGTGGTGCATTCTGAGGGGTGTTTTGACTTTAATTGCCGATATATATATATATTATATATTTAAAGTTGATATTTCAATGAATTTATTACAATTTATTATTATAATTTATTACGAGTCCCATACCCCCAGATTTTGGTCCCCATACCCCCAAGGGGTATGGATACCCCAGGTTAAGAACCCCAGGCCTAGAGGTACGTACACTAAGCTGTCTAGCCTGGGTTCGAATCCCGACCCAGCTAGAAACTGTCAGTTCGGTGTTTCACAGGCTGACTGTTCGGTGTTTCACAGGCTGGTGATTCACCAATGTGTCTGCAGTCCCTCGGATGGATGTTAAACTGGGAGTCCCGTCTGTCATCATGGGTTGGTGGACGTTAAATACCCAGTGGCGTCCTTCGCAAAGAGTAGGCGAGTATCGCCGGCACCATGGCCAAATTCCAAATTCCTGCCCTAACTAGGCGAATGTCAGGCCTGGCCAGGCCGGTTCGTGAAAAACTTGGGCCAAGCTTCCTCCGGCCGACCCCACAAGGTGGTATAATAGTGGCCGTTAAAGAACAACAACCTCTTACTAACCAATCTAGTGCAAAAATGAAAGACTAGTCAGACAATAAATAACCAATAAATGTAGGGCAACCAAGTTTAAATGGAAATGCTATTTGTGTATAAAAGTCAATGCGAGATGATAAATTATTATAAAATAGATTGAAATCGACCGACATTCAATTATCTGCTTGATGGTCTTTGTCTTGCGGTGTGCATAATTCCACTATTGGTTAGTCATTTGTATTGCTTTCCAGACATCATCGGGACAATTTAACTCAGTTACTAGACAAGAGGCCATCGAAAGGAACTTCCCATCATGCTGTGTTGTTGATGGATCCAGGTCATAGGTTATCACATCATGAAAAAGCTGTGCTGACCAGGAAAAGCAATTATTGTTCCATGGCGTCCATCGATTTCCATCGCACAGATGATTAAACCTGTCCTGTTATGATGCCCAAAAAAAATTAATAATTGCATGAGTAGATGAGCAGGAGGATCGAAGGGTGAAATAAGCTGGCACCCGCATCGTTTAAAATGAAGAAATATCGACTGTGCACTTCTAATGGAGGCTTAGCACAGCCTGGAATTTGGAATCATCAGGCGGGGTAAACTTAAATGGTCAAAAAATAAAGAAATAATTAAAATAGAATTATTTCGTTTTTCACATCCTCGACTAAAAGTCCAAATCTGATCGTACTGTGGTCAATATTTAACAATGCATGAGCTAAAGGAAATATTGGTACATTTTTGCTGCACATTTTTGATCCCAAGTTAAGATTTTCAGAGATATTTGTACAAATGGTGACAATCACTTGATCTTATTGGAGGTATTCCGACCCAGGGCTTAGTGCAGGATTAGGACGACAATTATGGAGTTAAGTGTGTAAGAGCAAGAGGAGAGTCTCTGCTAATTTACCTGGCAACTTCCTGTCCGGTTATCGAGGTTAAATACCAGTGATGGGCAGTTTGTTACTCAAGATAACTTGTAGTATGGTTACCATAACATGAGAACGTGAACGCACAAAGCAATACCGTAACATGGAAATAGCGGAGATGCTCATTGCCAGCTGGCTAATTTGACTTTCAATGAGAGAGATGAAAAATAAATACTGTTAAAAAGATAATTTTGCCCCGTTATCCACCGAAGAGTGGGTGTTAACTCTCGTCGGTTGCATTCTCCCGTAAGGGTTCATTTTAACACTCTTCTACCCTCATTACTAAAACGACTCTTTGCATCTGCATTGCTGCTCCTGGCTGTCCTCAGTAACTACACCTTCTGTGACCCTTACTATACACTCTAGCCCCAATTCAAGGTTTTATGATGGAGTGCGCAAGCTCACAACTCCTTAAATGGACCATAGCTGAGGGCTTTGCATGCAAGACACATATCATGTGTTCATTCATCCAGGTCCTGAATATCGAGGCAGCCTCAGGGCCCAAGCATTTGATGGGAAAGAAGGAAAAAGAGGGACACACACATCCAACACGTCACGGACGGGAAGAAAAATTGCTCAATTGATTGCACTCAACATAACAAAAATAAAAATGGTCCAAAGACTAAAAAAAGGCACAACAATAAATTGTCACATGATGGAAGTAGTCCTGTGAAAGCAGGGCCGAAGAGTTGTGTACTTGAAGAACTCGGCCTTCTTTAAGTAGGTGGGTTGCATGCATTCTAAGTAGCTTAAAGCAGACAGGACACTGACTATCAAGTCAAGAGAGTTAAATGAACCATATACTGTATCAGGAAAACGGAAAGTCTAATAGCGCTACCTGCGTGGGGCATTACCATGGATGGCCCAAAATGTGCCGGTGTGCAATGGTAATGCACAACGTTGCTTCAAGCGGAATTAATTCTTCTACAAGACCAAAACCATTGAATATAAAAGATTTGCTGAAGACCTCTAAAGCTGAAAGACATAATGACTGCAAACCTGCTATACACACGCACACACACATTCACGAAGGTGGATACTTAGAGACTCCATTCCACCTTCTGAAACCCGCATTTGGAGATAACAACCAACGACACACACACGTTATACCAGTGATTATAATTGGAGCGACAGGAATGATAAAAAAGAATGTCAGTGACATTTTAAAAACCATTTACGTGAATATTACCACAAACGAATTACAATTGGAGGCAGTTTGGTGATGATCCTGAAAAGGGCCCTCGGAACTAAACCCTGAGAATAACAAAAATTCAACAATTTGGTCCATGAACTGCGATCCCTTACTGAAATGGAGGTGGATAATTAGAGGACTCCGCTCAACCTCCTGAAACCCACATATGGAGGTAACCACACACACAAACACATACACACACACACCCATACATACTAACACCCATACACACACACACACACACACAAACAAACACATACACACACAAACAAACACATACACACACACAAACACATACACACACATACACACAAACACACACACACAGACACATACACACACACCCATACATACTAACACCCATACATACTAACACCCATACACACAAACACACACACAAACACATACACACACAAACAAACACATACACACACCCATACACACACACAAACACATACACACACAAACACACACAAACACATACACACACAAACACCCATACACACAAACACACAAACACATACACACACACACAAATACATACACACACAAATACATACATACACAAATACATACACACACAAATACATACACACACAAATACATACACACACAAATACATACACACACAAATACATACACACACAAATACATACATACACAAACACACACACAAACACACACACACAAACACACATACACACACACACACACAAACACCCATACAAACAAACACACACACACAAATACACACACACACACACTCACGATATGCCCCTTTACTGTCAAGGATAGAAAGAAAGAAACACAAATAAAAGCATAAAGGGAAAGAGGTAGTGAAAAAATAGTTAGTAAAGGAAAAAAGAGGAGATAGAACATCAAAAGCAGAAAGAAGAAGGGCCAGCGAAATTAGTAATGAACTTGTTATTGTTGGCAAGAAGCATATTCAAAAACTAGAACGCCACTCAGTAGAGCGCATACTCCCGCCGTGGGTCAAGTTGGAATAATACGATTTCACAAAAGTTTGAGGGAGCAGTTCAGTGACAACACAAGACAAGACAACACAAGACAGACACTGCACAGATATATATTTAGAACATATAGAAGATAATGCAAAAAAAAACAAGGCAATTTCACTTACATTTTCGGATTCAGCGTTCAATTCTATATAAGTGAGTGTATTTTGAGGCATGTGTGACTTCACATATAATTGTAAGCCAGGAAAACGTTCGTTTCATTCCTTAGGGATACAACATGTAAAACTGGCCCAAACGTCAAAACAAAACTCGCTCATTTTAAGTCGGACAAGCCAATGCGACCACTCATTCTTCTGGGAAGAATCCCGTGCACATGCTGGTCACACTTATAACTCACCTAAGTCTTTATAAGTTCATCAAATACTGACACCGCGATTGACATTCGCTGAGGTAAATGTTGATATCTCTTCTGAGGTAAAAACCT